>NC_079157.1:16472701-17072701 GCF_947563725.1 Argiope bruennichi | reverse complement strand
GGGACATCCTTTCCAGGCAGCTGTGTGACCAGTTTCATTACAGTTAACGCATACTGGATCGATGATCTTTTCAGTGATATTACAGTCTCTTGTAGCGTGTTTGCCACCGCATTTGATGCACTTGGGTGCTAACCTACAATTTCTAGCGGAGTGGTAGAAATCAGCACAGTTGTAACACATTGTTGCAGTTGATTTTCTTTGGTAACTTTCAATCTTGATTTTTAGATGGAGGATGGATTTTTCATTGTATATGCTGATGGCATTTTTAGTTTTCTTGACTTCCAACAGGAAGATGGGATATAGGGACTGCTGTTTGTAATTTCTAAGTTGGGAGATTCTGTTGATGACGTAATTTCTTTCCTCAAATTCCTTTTTTATTTCCTCTTTGTCTGCGTTAATTGGGAGTCCTTTAATAATAACTTTTAAGGGTCTTTCATCTTGGTTTTCTGATAAGATAAATTCTTCCTGTGTTTCTGTTAAAAGTTCTATGATTTGGGTTCTCTCATCTTCGGTTGCTGGGTGGATAGCGATCATATTTCTGATGAGTTTGTTTTCTGTTTGGGGGAATTTCCTATGGATTTCTTGGAGCGTAATATTGTATTTGCTTGATAGTTTCATGTTTATTGCAGCGGGCCTGTTAATAGATTTTTCTTGGTTTTCGCTAAGTACTTCATATCTGTTGGATGTGTCCATGTTTTCAGCATTATCCTCTATTTTCTTGGTCTTAGCTGCTTTTTTGGGGTTAACTTGTTGGAAGGTTTCTGTATTATCATCATCTATTTTGTGTTTGGCTTGGGATGGTTTGTCAACTTCCATTTGTTTATCTTCATTTACGGCTAGATTAATTTCAAAGTTGGGGTAGTTGTCGTTGGTGGTTTTCGTTGTTTTTCGTCCTTCCTCAACTCTTTTTTTGCTTGGATATTCCCTTCTAGTCTCATAAGTTTCCCAAAATTCGGGGTAAATGCCGTCGAAGACTTTTTTCCTAGGTTTTATGTTTGTCGTAGCTTTTCGTACTTCCGGACTAGTCCGAAAATCAGAAATTCCCTGTTTTTCTTTATTGCTACTAGTAATTCTAGCCCTGGGATTAGCAACATATCGGGTGGGATCGTCATCGCTTTTAAAGCCTACTACCATAATTCTACGATTTCTGCCTGAGCTGCTCGTAGAAAGATTACTTGAGCATCTGCTATCGGAACGTCCGTCTCCCGAATGATTTCGTAACTCCATTTAATATATTGAATTTTGTATATCAATATTTTTATTTTTTAAAGTGGTAAAAATAATTCCACTTTTTATTTTTACGAAGATGTTTTTTCTTTTATAAACTCCACGAAAGTTAAAATGATAAAATCTCCGCCAATTTCGACATTCTAAAAATAGAAGCTGAGTAAATATTAATCCGATTCATTGAAATTGTTTTCAGCAGAAACTTTGTCGGAATATAAATTTTTGATCTTTACAATAACTGCAATGGGTTTAAAGAAAAATAATCGGCAAATGCACACTTAGCAACTCTATCATCGTAGTCAGCATTAAATTAAGAGCCAAGCAAGGATTTTAAATTCCTCATGGACAAGAATACAAGACCCATAAAAATAATAGAGGTATTCACAAAGTCGCTGTGAAATTTTGCAAATGATTTTTTTTTTGTCTCAGTCCAGATTGATGTCGCTTTTAATATTAAAATAAAATGGGAAATTTAGATTCATCAGTCTATTAGTCTTTAACACTGGCGAGGTATTCAAATCAAATTCGTTGAAAAGTACCAAATCATTAGTTCTAACTCACCCATAAAGAATACATAACCAGACAAAACCCCAGCAGTATGCACTTAGAATAATATAAGTGGTTTGTTTAAACTGAGATAAGTTTCAGTAGAAAGAAAAGGATTAAAAAAAGGGGTGGGAATATCCTACTTAAAATATTCTGAGAAAAATTTCCAAGGACAGGGACACTTTTTGCGTACGCATTTTTAGTGTGCGAGTAACAAGCAATGTTTCGACTCTTTTTAAAACTAATCAGATAGTTCATAGTTAACAGCTACTGTAGTAAAAATGATTTCGAGTTTATACTAAAATATTCATTTGATGTATGATATTTAGAGCGTCATGTCGGTAGAATTGCGCTTTTATATCGAAAACGGTTAGAGAAGTACGTAAAAAATGGAATGCTAAATTGTAGAACTGTACTATTTAATAGAAAATTCACTTTGCATATTCAAAGCCTTGCAGTGAAACTCGTACAGTTAAATCTCGATTTAAAAACTCTGATATCACAGGCGTACTATACGCTTTCACAATAATTTACTGTGAATATTTGAACTTTGTATTTTATATATGTTTTTTTATTCACATGTTTTTTATTTTGAATTTTGTGAATTTCCTTTGGTTTTGCATAACATTTTCAGTCCCAAGCAGTTTTAAATGTTTCATATTTCCGCTTTAGTCTTTCATAGAGCAGTTTTGCTTACCTAAATCTATATGTACCTACAGAAATAACAAATAATACATTTTTTGAAAATTTTCAATATAACGAACATTTTAGGATTGCCTCAGATCTTAATATTTTGTTACCTCATGCGAATATTAGGAAAACAAGGTTAGCTTTTAATTTATTTTCGAAATTTAGTACTGTAAAAATTAAAAATCTTAGAGGAGATGTTTATATTCTGCTGTTTAGGCTACAACTTGTAAAAGAACGAAACTCTTTAGTATTTGACTTCCCTGCCATTTCTAAATTTCAACATGTTACTCTATCATTTAATTCCCAACTTAATCCGAATGTGAGCCAGTTTGATTTTTTTGAATTTATCCTGTTATGTAATATTTGTAAGAATATAATTTTGAAGAATAATCGACTAAAGTAAATGACTTAAGAAGTTCACATTTGCTAACGTCATTAGCGCCATCTACGATGTCGCTTCGCTCGTTTCGGTAGGTGCTTATCATTAGTATCATAGTCAAGACCTTCCTATAAAGTGAAATGCAAATTATTGCAGCCGCCTCATTTATTGCTACGGATTAAATTTTAAGAAAAGAAGAAAAAACAGAGTCGCTAGTGGATTACAAAATTGCACCAAAGTAGAAGGTTTAACACATTATTAATAACTTCTGATTTCAGGAACCATTAGGCCTAGATAAAATTGTGCCAGAATGTCACTGTCTCTGCCGATCGTTTAGAGACAATCATTGTTAGACCATCTCATTTCCAGAAATATATAAGTAATTAAAAAACACATGAACAACACAGCGAACTGTCTCAGTGAAACATTTGTAGGAAGAACGCTGGTGAGGAGCCTATATGTAGGCACTCTAATGTTGCTTCCATGGCTAAGGAATACAGCTTTCTTTTTCTTTCTTTTTTTCTTTAAACTTGGGCATTGATTAGAAGAACGAAGTACTGGTAAGAAGATGGACTGATTTTGAAAAAATAAAATAAAATAAAAGAATTTTTTTTAAAAAGAAAGAGAGAGAGAGAGAAATGAATTAAAAGAAGAAATTAGGATATAAGAGAAAAGCAGAGATAAAATCTATATTAAGTCATGCTCAATAATCTTGAGACTTTGTAAATTCTTTAGCAAGTATAAACAGCTTCGAGGCAGCGTTTTTCGTCTTCTGAATATTTTAGGACTTGCTTGATGTTAGGGATTTTTTTCCAGAATTTTCTTAATTTCTTAAAAAATTTCGAAGACATCAGTCAAGTCTTCAGTTCTGCTAATTTCTATCGGCTAACGGGTTGAGGGCATCTGGGGCGCCGTCTTTTGAACTGTTTTTTTAGTAATTCTAGCAAAAGGTTTCTTTTTCAGTTTTTCTTTTTTGAACAACAATACAAGTTGGATTTTTTCTTTCTCTATGGTAGAAATAATCTTAGAGAATTTTCGACACTCTCAATGTTTCGACTGAGGCTTTGTTTGGCGCAGTGCTAGTCTCACATTTTAGGAATGAGGTTTCTGAATCATAAATACTGGCAGTTTACAAATGCACTCGGAAGATTGGTATTTTTTTCTTAATTATTATTAATGGGATATTACTACTACTAATAATAATTAATATATAATATAATTAATATATAATAATAATTAATATATAATAATAATTAATATATAATAATAATTATAATTAGTAATAACTACTGATGTGATTATTTAAACTCATTAACACCAACAACTATGAGAGTTTCTTTTTCATCTATCCAACTTTAATTTCGATTCTAGTATAATAAATAAGCAGTTTTTTGATCATTATTTTTATGAGTTTCTTAACGATAGATGGAGCAACGTCCGTTTATTCTGAGATATTTAGTAAGATCTCTGTGGTCATTGTCAGAATTGCAAAACACATGCAATTCTTTATCTACGGGTGTAGCATTAACGAAAATGACAGAATGATTTTTAAAACGAAAAGAGAATTAATTAAAGATATACTTACCGCAGATAAATATAAAGCCTTTTAGAAAGTAAAAGTTGCATGTCATTTAAATTTTTTAAAATTTAAAAATAATTTATTAAGGAAAATTTTTAAGACTATGCTTTGTGTAAATTACTAAATTAAAATTTTTAGCAATAAGTAATCCGGGAGAACCAATTGGTCACCGAAGGTAGCTAGCAAATAATGAATGAGCTTTGTAGGTAATACTAAAGCTCTTGCAGAACTAAAAAGCAGTAAAATTAACTTACAGGCAGTTAGCATTTGCATTTCAACTTGAGTTGAATAGTCTCCAAAGAATTACGTAATTCCAATAAAACGTCCATTTACCTTAGATAAAATTATCGTTGAGGAAGCAATAAGTAATAAATGAATTTATTACTCTTATGCTTTATTTATTTTTCTACTACAATACACATTTGAAATTTTTGAAACACAAGCTCTTATGTAAATATGATCAATTGTGGATTGGTAAGTTATTGAAATAAAAGTGGTGAAAGATAGAAATACTAAAAAAAATTAAAATACCTTTTGAATGCTGAACATCGGTTGATAATGTTATAAACTTGAAAAATGTGTGATGTGTCTCATACTCTTTTGAATTACTCAAGTAATGCAAAAGAGTAAGTAAAAAAGTCACTAGTGTGAATTTTTTTTTTTTTTTTTTTTTTACTCACGTAATTCAAAAGAACATGTAAAAAAGTCACTAGTGTGAATTTTTTTTACTCAAGTAATTCAAAAGATATGAAAAAAAAAAAAGTCACTAGTGTTTTTTTTTCCCGATTTCCTGGCATTTGCGCTTCTGACAATTACATTTATCAGTTTTAATTCAAAAATTTTAACAATATGACAGCATAAATGCTTGAAAGAGCTTCACAAGTTTTAATTTTAGTTACATGTCATGCAACGTTACAAAATGGCTATTATGGCAAATGTAATTATTACTTTAAAAAATAGATTTAATTTCTAATATATTAAAAAATTACTATATGTATATAACAAATAAAGGTTCAAAAACAAATCATATGAAAATTATTGAAATAATCAAATGGAAAATTATTTCCACTTGGAATAACAAATTTCAGCAAAATTTACGCTTAAAGAATTTCACTTTAGCAAGAAAATTTGGTTTAGAACTAGGTTAGTGATCATTGTCGCAATATATCGTCCAACACATATCGATATTTCATGATATCATTATTTATTTATTGCTATTATAAATTATAAATATTATCTCTTAACATATTGGCTGATCAGAACGACTCCAAATAAAAGGAAGTTACAATTTATATAATAAAAATATTCGTTTTCTTTTGAATAAAAACAGAAAATAATTTTATTAAAACCCTTTTAATAAAGTGTGTCAACCATGTCTACATGTTACAATCTATAACATTGCGTTTAAAACAAGACCTTTTATATATTAGAACATTGCATTATTTAAAGAAATATTAACAAAAATTCTGTATGAAGGTGAAAAAGAATGAAATGCAACAAAAATAAATACTAACCGACTACCAAAACGAAATCGAAAATGCAAATTAAGAGTGAATATCGATTTATTGTATCGCGATTAATCGTGAGCTATTATTCATGATCATGATTTCGATATATGGATATTTTTTGAAAATTGGCATCAAAAAATCGATTTTTTTAAAATGCCGATTTTTTTTGATAAATCGAAAATCGGCACAGCCCTAGTTAGAACCTATGAAAAATATGAATAGCGGCATTATTTACTCTATGTTACTTCTAGAACGGAGCTCTTTGTACATAACAAAGCTACGCTAGGATTAAAGCATGCAAAAATACCATCTGTTAAGAATTCAGTTAACCCCGTGGTCTTCCTGGACGGAGCTAGCTGCCAATCATGTATCACGTGATCTTCCAGTTGTTTAGTATATTTTTTTTCCAGTAGAAGCCAACTGGACTCCTGTACCAGGGTGGGTGTTATCTCGGCTCTGTCTCTCCCGAGAAATTTTATGTGTAGTTCTCTAGGCCTTCTACACTTTCGCGTAATCATGTGCCTTTTGTTGTTGATGCTATAAATAAACCACTTAAAAGACAACATGTGTCTTCAAGTCATTTCACCTAGACCACAATCTTCACTATCAAATAAATTATTGTGTAATCTTGAATTGCAATAATTTTTACACCATCTGCTTCATGCTTTCTGTGGTGAATTACTAATCCTAATAATCTCATCATTGTTAGCATAAATAGTCTTGTAATTATGCAACCTCTTCTCAATTCTTATGTTTTCTTTCAATAAAAATATTCTATTATTAGTTTCTATAAACAAAATACATAAAGGCAGTATTGTAATCTAGTATTATAATAATAATAAAAAATAAAATTAAAAAAAAACATAAAAACCATAAAAAAATAAACGAAATCGATATTTTGATGAATCTTCATGCTTCAGACATTCCAGAATCAGAAAACCCCATTTTTGGAATTTTGCCTGTTTTAGACAACTAAAAAAAAAAAAAACCTTGAGATAAAAGTATTAGTTTACTTTAGTAAAAGTAAAAATTTGGTATATGATTCCAAATTTGTAGATTTCCGCCAAATTTTGAACAAAGTCCATTCAAGAAAGTGTCTCTCCGTTTATCTGAATAAACACGATAGCTACAAAATAAAGAAAGCTAAACGGATAAAATTTTTTACGAAATTTAACATTTAATGTGTAGATTAGTTTCAAATTTATTCAATCTACCAAAAGACCGATTTTCTGTTAGTGTCTACTTTTCCATGCAAATAAACATAATAATTCAAAAGCATCTAAAGTGTAGATTAGTTTCAAATTTATTCAATCTACTAAAAGACTGATTTTCTCCTAGTGTCTACTTTTTCATGCAAATAAACATTATAATTCAAATGCAGACTAACTTAAATGAATGATATTTGAAATGTGATTTTGCGGCTGCAAATGTAGCCCTGTGTGTACTTTTAGTTTTAATAGCACCAAAATAAGGCATAGATATGTACATTTGGTTTTATAGCACTTTCTAGCGATAAATCGCCAACAATCGCACTCTAATAGTTTCTTCCATAATTATTGTTCTCCATTGGCATACGGTTAATGATACACAACTACATTTGTTAGAGAGTATGCGAGGAAGATTCCGGGAGACCTTACTCACTGGCTTTAATCCACATCTGAGTGTGCTTTAAAATGTTTGGATGTTGTTTTCTGAATCTACTTATTCTAATTAATAAAGATTTTATATACTTACTCTTTAAATGTAATCAAGTATTTTGAATCACCCTGCATTCTCAACATTTATGTAATGAATATAAAAACAATTAATGTTATTATTATTAAATGTTTTTAATCATTTCCGGATGTTGTGAAACCTTTTGGCATTTCTGGAATTATCTGCTTTTATTAACATTTCTGCTTTGAATTCGGGCAGTAATTTATTGATAAAACTTATAATCAAGATATAAATGAGAAATAAAGGGGAAAAAAGTTATTAATTGATGTAGAATAAAGGAAAAATTTTAAACATAAGACATTCCTAAACTGCTTTCCGATTTTATACATTTATTTATTTTTTGCAAGCAAATAACAACAGCATTCGAATGTTCATGTTCAAAACAATATCATTTGATTTTAAGATTTATCATTCTTACAATTTAATTTTGTAAGGTGAATATTACTAAGGAATTATTATTTCTTTTTTTTATTAACAATTAATATTTTATAAATGCTCTTAATAAAATAACATGCAGTACAGAAGGAAAAACATTTTTTAAAAAAATAAAGTGTCCGTAAAAAAAAGATTAACATAAAACAGGGGTGTTTGTGGGACCCCAAAAAATCCCCTGAAACTTTTACGGACTTACTACCGGCATTTTGGAGTTTCGAGAAGGGGGGGGGGAGAAATGAAAAATTACAATTATGAAGTATTGAATGACCTAATTATAAAAGTTCAATGAATTACTTTTTTTGCAAAATTAATAACCATAAATTTTCAAACATATAAACTACTACATTTTATGCAAATCTTTTAAATTACCTGAATTAATTCTTTTAAAAAAAATATCTAATTTCTGCTGCTTTTTTTTATTTTCTGATGTTTGTGGGCTTGTCTTTTGTGGTGAACTTCATAATTGCAGGAAGGTTGACTTTTATTTTCCTCATTTACAGTTGAAGAAATTTCCTCAAGAACTGCACATGCAGAGGTAGAAGCAGTTTGCTTTTCTGCTAATGTAGAAGGTTTTTCAGAGACTTTTATAGGTGACTCATCTGAAATACATGTTTTTAAGTCCTCTTGATATGTTTTCCAACTTCTGTTCATATTTAGTAAGAGATCTTTGTGAATTGGATCAGTCATTGGATTTTTTGAGCCATATTTTTCACATGAGGTTTCTTTAGAAGCCATTAAATCATATTTAATAGTCTGCACTGCATCTAGGGAATCAATCTTAAGAGAGGTTCTATAGTCAGTGACAAGTGTATCCATTAAGTTGAATGCACTTTCCACTAATGGGCCATGGAAGCAGCTAAGGCAGGCTTTGACCAATTTAGCCAATGTAGGATACTTATAATCATTTGTGAAATCATCTTTTAAATTAAAAACTTTAGACCAATATTTATCAATTGTACACTTGACTTGATTTCCACTTTCATCAGATGTGTAGAGCATTTCTTTGGTGATATCAATATCACTTTGGTATAACCTTATTTCAGCTTCTACTTTTGACTTTTCATTATCACTAAAAATATGGGACATAAAAGATGATAATTTTTCAAAAGTTAATATTGTACTGGTTTTACCTCTTAGCTCTGGATCTAATGCTGTAAAACTAATTAGATATGAATTTTTAAGGGGTAATTTCTGTTTCATATGCTGAAATTTCTAAATGAAATTCTCTTGCGTACATAAATAAAAAAATATTTCAATAAGCGAAATGAAAAATTTACACGTGCATCAATAAATGAAACGAAAATTTTACACAGCGAAGAAAAAAAAGTTGCGAAGCGATCAATGACAAATAGCTAATACGGCGAAAAATCCCCCTTCTCTACTTATTGGCGCCACGCCAGTAGAGATAAGACCTTTGAACCCAGAGTCACGTTATCGCACATCTGGTCGAACGAAGTCTCCCCCTTTTTTTTCTGCCGCACCTACTTGCCGAAAAGAATCCAGAAGAGAATGTCCGAGAACCGGGGGAATGAGTCATAACTCGCAATAAGGAAAGAACAAAAAAGAAGTTTTTTCCCCCTTTTCACGCATTATCACTGCCTTTGGAGAAAGAAAGGAAAAGTTTTCACCACACACACTGACCTTGCGTTTTCTGCTTTAAAAGCAAACAAAATTACCCAGATCAAAATAAATAATTCATTATTATTCCTACTTCCTTTTGAACGACGATCCCCGGAAATTCCGGGGATCAAAGTTCAAAATCCCCGGAATTCCGGGGTTTCCCCGGAGCACAAACACCCCTGATAAAATCCATGTTATTATCTCGTAAAAAAAATTAGATAGCAGAATTTCGCGTGTTACAGCTTGATTGCTATTTTAATTGTTGTTTTTTAATAAGCTCCTTTTAACACTTTCAACGCTACTGACGAGATATCTCGTCTTTCAGATACTTCCAATTACAAGTTTCTATGGGCTAAAATTTGTGGGTTGAACTTTCTATTACATATTTGAATACCTTCACTTTTTTCATTTATGTCAAACCTGTAATTGGAAGTATCTGAAAGACGAGATATCTCGTCAGTAGCGTTGAAAGTGTTAACTGGAATCTAAACATAATTGTTATTGGATATTAATTACTGCAGCATTCAAGTTTTTTACATTTCTACCTTGCTTTTCTTTTCCAGGAATTTTTTAAAATCATTTTTTACACGAGAGTGATAATAATGATAATTATCATATTCATTGAGTTATGATAATTTAATACATAATAATTTAAAAGAAGGCAAAATAAAAATTGTTCTTGTCAAACATTTCGTTTTAATCCGTTGCAGATTGTAACAAAGGTCTCCCTTCTGACGCTCTAAGTTTCAGTTTTAATGAGCCTGCAAGATAGAAGCGTGAGTATCTCTAATCATACAGAATGTGTCTGTTAATAAAATCAAATAAAATAAGACCCACTTACCTCGTCTTTTGAAGGACGGCTCTGCAGCAAAATATTAACCAGAATGAATCAAAATTTGGTATAAAATGAGACAAACTATTTACTTTAAAGCTATAATATAATGGTATAAGTCCGCTTTCAAATGAGACTTCATATTCATTTGAGTACATTATTAGATTAATAATTTTAAGTGATTTTAAGAAAGATCACAATCTTTAAGCAATTTTTTTTTTACAAAAAAAAGCGAATGATATTTAACATCTTAATCATCATGCCGTGCGTCAAACTAGCAATTAATTATTGCTTCTGAAACTTACAAACTGACATTAATTCATTCAAAAAACTATAATTCGATGCAAAAGTCACACATAATCAAAAAACGCTTCAAATATTTTATAGATATTAAAACCCTTCGCATATAAGGACGATTCTGATTCGAATTATGAATATTGTTACGAAATTTCCGAGGTTCTTTGGATAGTGGGAGTTATATGGTGTGGAGAACACTCAATCAGCAGGCGGCAGTAGAAAATTAAACAACGAAGTTTATTTACACGAAGACACACAGGACAACGACTATATACAGAACACAGTTATCTTCAGCCGAGACGTGCACACAACAGACTCTAATGCAGACCGTAGCGCACAACTTAATTCAGCACTCACTTGACTCCATCGCTGCTCCGCTAATCTCTGGAAGGCCAGTTCTTTCTGTCGATTCCGACTACTCTTACTGGAAGACTTGTTCTTCCCCGTCGACTACTACTCAACTCACCGTCTGTTCACAACTACGACGACTCCACTGGTCCACGACCACTCTTCTCTGTCGCTTCCGACGACGACTCCGCACTGTCGCTTCCGACAACTCTTCGACTACTCCCTGGTTCACCACTGCTGGGTCACGACACGACTCACGACTCCCCGTCAGCTACGGGTGCTTCCTTTTATAGGTCTCAGGAGGCGGGGCTAGAAGCCTCTCAACCAATCAGGAACGTTCGAGGCGTATCTCCGTTCCTACTGGATGGTCGGGAAAACTCTCGACGTTACGGGTATAATCTATTTTGGCGCCAAAGTCGCCAAATTCGTCGCCCAGTCGCCAAATGGTCTCCAAGTTTGTCGCCAAGCTCTGAGATCTCCTATGGAACCCACTATGCTGGGAAGCCGCATCAAGGGTTTGTAACAATATTTAATTTTAAATCTGCAATTAAGTGCTAATATTAAGCAATTTAAAAGCTTAAAAAATTACTTAAAAACGCCTCAATAACTTAAATACCCTTACATTACTATAGAAAATAAAATAATAAATAATAATAATAAATATCCCAAATAGAATGCGTCATCTAATTAGGAAGTAAATTCGCAGGACAAGATGGTTATTGAATGCGTAAGACAGTTCACTTCCGAAATTGAACGTATTATTTAGTCAGATAATAATTAAAGCAAAACAGTTAGATGATAATAAAAATTGCAAAACATTTTCTACAACAATCTTTTTTGAGTAAAAGTATAAAAGATATTTCTTTTATAATGAATTTTTATCACAGAGTATATTATGAATATAAATATTATTATTGGATACCAATATTACGATGTCGTATTGTATTCTTTTATGATAATAAAAAAATTACTTTTATTACTTAATTTAATTTATTTTATAAATAATTAATTTATTGCTTAGTTTAATTTTTATTGTTTAATATTAATTAATTACTTAAATTACTTTTACTTCAATAAACCTTTCGCTTTTTTTGACATTTTAGATAAGTTTGCAAGGTTCAACTTTTAACCCTTTACACTCGGGAAAGTAATTTGATGTCTATTTATTCACTTAAAAAAAAAAGACTTGTTCATTGCCCCCAAAAATAAATACATATACATATAATAGTTTTAATTTATATTTTCCCTAATTATTTCCCGCATTTTCTTACTAATTTATAGGTATTTTTAACAGTTAAAATTAAAAAAAATTACAAATAAAAAGTCTAATTGATGTACCGTCTTGAATGGTGAATGACAGTCATCAATCGAGTTCAAAGGGTTAATTCCATTAAAAAAAATCTGTAATTTTTAATTGTTGTCGTTTATGATTTAAGATTCCAGTCAAATCTTTGTAAATCGAATTTAGGTCCTAAAAACTTTTTCTTCTTATTACGTTAGAACGACGCACTATAGAATATTTACGATGTTATTAAGATTTTTTTTTTTTAAATACTAAAAGAGTGAGAATGATCAGAGAGCATAGAAAACGACTCGCGAACGAGAACGGATTATTAATGAGCGGCATATAAAATCATCATTAAAATCTATATCACTATTTTAAAAAGCGACTTTTTATTTTCATAATCAAGAAGTATCCGAATACGAAGGTCAGTTACCTTTTCACTAAAGGTATCTGACGTTCTACATAGAATAACTGAGCGGTTACGAAATTCTTTTTGTCATCAACTTTTTGTTTCTATTACTTTCTTAAACCGGTACCATGGCCTTGATGCCGCTCGACTTCAACCTGAAATAAAAAAAGGGAAGCTTCAATTTATACAAAAGCTTTTAGACTGTCTTGTTGACCAGCACTTGAGAGCATTCCCGAAATTTCCCTAATATAAGCAGGTATGATATCTTTTTGTTGTAATTCTTTATTTTGAAATGTTTTGTGGAATTTAATCAAGCTAAAATGCTGTGTATTTCGCATGTTGATGTTAAAAGATGAAGTTTTAAAATTTGCTCTTTTGAAGTATATAAATTTCATTTTTTTTTGGTATGAAATTGATACTCTGGAAACAGAAGAAATTTTAAGATTTCCGAGGAAATAAAGCTTAAATATAGTTCTGTGTTTTAGAACCCATACTTCAAAAGTTAATTAACACTATTCTGTTGCGAAAAGCTCATCTTTTTTTTAAAAAAATATATAAATCAAATTGGAGCAAGTGAAAAATTTTCATTAAACTGAAATGTGCACTTTCATTCAAATGCTGCGGAATTTAGCTAAATTTAAGAAGATAGAACCAAAATAAAAATGGAATATGAAACTAAAAAGAAACGTTAAAATAATGGAATCTAAAAATGAACACATTTAGAAAAAAGGGGGATGATTTTAGAATTAAACTCAAAAATAAATACCTGATTTTAATATTCCAAATGTTTCGCTAAATAATGCATATTTATTAAATAGTAAACAAAGGTAATAAATAACGTAATAATAACTATAATTCAAAATTTTTATTCATTTTAAATATAATGCGAAAAAGAATAAATAAGTAATTTCAATAAGCAAATCATTTAAAGCATGTTGAATACAACAATTGCATTATAAAATTTCAAATTAAATAGGGCTAAAACTGATCAAAGTTTTTCTATTGCTTTCTAATATTTCTTTTTTTTAAAGTGCTTTTTTTTTATTGAATGCATTGTACAGCCAATAAAGTATTTCGAATACGAAGGTACTATGAAAATGTCTTAGTGTGTGCACAAAATAAAGATTATTTAATTAACGGAATAAAATTTGACTTGAATCTTGAAAATCTAATTTTGACTTTTATTTTGAATTAACCAAAATAAATTAGAATTACGAACAATGTTTAACGTTATGTTTATAAGGCAGAGAAAAATTCAAATTATTGACGATTTCGAACTAAAAAACACTTGAATTAAACAAGTTCCAATTTTAATAGGTTTTTAATTCTTTTTAAATAGTTTATTCTAAATTTATAATGATCTCTATAATAGAATTACAAGTATGGATATTCGTGAGTTTTATTTGTAATCATCTTAATTATAAATAAAATATTTGTAATATCTTAATTACAAACAAAATGTACGAATTACGTGCTTGTAATTAATATAAATTAAACCCTCTTTAAATGTTTATATACCAGAAAACTTCTACCTTTTTTCACTGCAGAATATTTTCGTATTGAATTTTTATTATGATACTTATATTTGAAGCATTTTCCCCCCTTCTTTTTTTTAAAGTTATTTCAATATTTATAAAAGTGAATGTCCACTTGTTTATTTGGATCTTATATAGTTTCACAACTCTTGACAGAATTTAATGAATTTTTTCACATATGTTTATCAGTATTTAGAGAAATTACTCTATTGGATTAAAAGCTATGCCTCACTAAAAAGTACAAAATCAGGATAGAATGATTTAAAATTTTTTCAACTGTAATATCAGAACATATGGACGTAAAAAAATATTTTTGACCCCTTAATTGGTTCCTTTTTTTTACTATCTAATAAGAGGACACCTTACATTTTAGGAATATTTTCTTATTTGGATTCATGGAATGGAAATCTATTGAATACTTGACTGGTATATGTATTCGAAGTAATTTTAATATTGAATTATAATTGTTATGGTTTATTTTTTGCTTACAACTATCAAAATTCGATAAATCGATGCATGTATGGCACTCGGGCAAAACAGTTAAGCGGTTAAACCATCTCAAAATTTAAACTGGTTTTCCAGTGAAATAAAGATTATTTCCATGCGATTATTTCTCTAATTTTACTCATTTTTTTTTCAAAATTAGTTTGAACATAATATATATCAAGGTCTTTATTTCCTTCGATATATTAAGTCTGTTTTATATTTAATCACATTTCACTCCAGCGCTTTTGTTGATGTAGACATTGCCCCCCCCCCCAACATTTTTCACTTTTGCTTTCATTTCTTAGCAACTTTTAATTTATGAATGCAATAACTTAGCAGTAACCAGTCAATTGTTTCGACTTCTGAAAATTCGCATCTAAATTGTGTCTCAAAAATTTGAAGATGGCGAGTATACTTGTCAAACACAGAGTTGGTGTCGTATGAAATTATGTTGTAATGAAGTGACTTATATTTTTATTTCAGTGATCACACTTATTTATTTACTTAAACTAACATACATTTTTTTCATATGAACGAAAAGAACTTAAAAAATTAAGCTATTATTTTAATTTGCCGTTAGGGTAGGGCTAAAGCATGCTACGAAACAATCCTCATCCCCTTTTTTATTACCAGGGATGATTAATGCTACACAGCGATATATTTAAGAAAAATCATTCATATTACATGATGGGGTTTTTTATAATAATCTTTTATTTGTTCCTTTAATTTCGACTTGGCCTCAAAATTTTAAATTTACGAATATTTTTGAGTTCTTACTAAAATTGTAATTCAAAATGTAAATTGTCATTACTTATTACTCCTGACAAATAAAAGATTATTACTCGTCATAACACAAAATGTTGTACTTTTGCCATGACGAGTATACTCGTCGAAAGTAGTTAACACATTGCGTATTGTGCTCAACGCACTCTCTGGGCCTGCACATTCTTGAATGCTCTAGAAACATGCTTGGCAAGCAATAAGATGCATATATGTACATTTTTAATTTGCATTTGATATTACATTTACATAAAGTATTCTTAAATATTACTATATATTTTATACATGTATTTATTATATAAGATATTTTACATTTTAACTATTTATTTCACAAACTTGAATAATGCTTTAGAGTGTGATGTTTGGTAAAGCATATTCCTTTGTGCAATGGTATTCGGCACGATGTGTAACAGTATCTTGTTTTAAGACATTAAGGACCGCTTAAGAATTTCCTCACCTTTCTAGCCGCATCTGTCGCTGACCGCTCACGAGTTTTCGTGTGTTTTGCTTCCCATCTGTTATTGCTTCATAAAGAACAAAGTTATGAGGATTTTAGAACGTACAAGTTTTGCCCGAAATGTTCGGTCCCAGGCGTATGTCTTATAGATGTCTTTGCGGTCTTTAATGTATTAAATATTTGCCTCTGTTCGGTTATGCATCAATTTAGCCGAAGAAACATGAAAACGAAGTATCTCGTGACCCGGTCGCAACGTTCGGTCTGCTAAAAACGAGAAATCTCGTGGCCCATTCACAATGTATTAACTGATAAAATACTATCGAATGAATTTGTTTCGAGTTCTTTTCTAATTTTCTTAATTTTCCAGCATTCTTCAATTCTTTCAAATTATTTGATCGTAAAATATATTCTGTAGCAGCCTTGGTACCCTTCATAGAAAATGCAACTTGGAGCTGATTGAATTACATCTTTCTAAATTAAAATAACTGGCTAGTCTGTCAAAACAATAATTTCAGACTGAGGTGGAGCTTCAAAGTAAGGTTAAGGTTAATCTAACGTCGTTGGAGGAAACGGGTTTTGAAGAAAATAAATAGGAAACCTCATCCACCGGTATAGAAAAATGTCTGAAATCTTACAATGTTTATGTCGAAAAGTTATGATCATACTCAACTTTTAGATTAAATTCATTTTGCTCATCACATTTGATTTTTTATGGTCCATTGGAGCTTGAAAAATAAGAACTTCTTCTTTTATTATTAGCAAAAAAATTCGAACTGTATATTTCGGTGAATTTATGCTTTTGAAGCTCTTTGAGAAGCATAGCCATTTTTGGATTTATATTTGCGTTTATCCTCTCTTTTATGGCAACTCAAAAACAATGTGCCACAAATGTGAAACTTTATCGGTTGCTTCTATGTCACAGCAGCCCTTTCATAAATCTTACGTTTCATTTGTAACCTCTTTCATTCTTGTTTTATTTTTTAATCCTATTCTTTCCGCAAATTATTAAAAAATTATTCTGTATCACCCTATAGATGGCGCAAATGCGTTTTCTTTCAGAAATACAAGAACACACACAAATATATATGTGTAATTTTTTGCAGATGCGTGGCCGAAAAGAAGAAACTTTTGGAACGAACTTCAATTTTCCACGGGATCCATAATTTGTACAAGGGGATTAAAGGCGGAACACATTTGTTCGCACCAGAACACAAGAGCAGAAGATACAGAAATTTTCCTTTTAGTGATTTTACTACGATTTCTGATAGGGATTTCTTTGACACGTGTCGACTTTGGAAAGAAAATCTTAGATATTTTTAAAAGAATGCCGTTGGCGATAGAGATTTTAATCCTTTTCCTCGGGGCGTGGGAAATCTAAAACTCAGCAATTTTGTAGAGCGCGTGTTAGACATAACTAACCCTTTCTAGGGCCGTGGGAAGTATGCGTCCCCCCAAATTTATCAATCTTTGTATGAAATTATGTAGGTTGGCATAAGTTCTGACAATTTAAAAAAAAAAAGACAAACTTAGATGCTTCGTCTTACACAAAATGACGTGTCTTGATTTGTTACTTAATTATTAATTAACCAAATTAATTAATTAATCAAATTAAATTTATCTAATAAGCTAAATGAATTCCTTTTCTTATTCTAATTTCAAGCCTAAAAATATTTTAACATAATATGACTAGAAAAAAATGGCCCTTTTAAAGGGTTAAATAAAAAAAAAATTGAATTTGGATCAGGGAATAAGAGAAAATTTTAGAATGAAGTAACATGGGCTAATTTAAAATAAAAATTAGGAAAGTAATTAAAATTTAAAGTAAATTAAGAGATATAATTACATTTATGGGTTATGTAAAAAAAAGCATAGTATGTGTTTTCTATTCACTATAATGAGTGTTAATTGTTAACAATCTATAGCATTATGTGAGATTTCTGTTAATATTAATGTTTTAACTAGAAGCAACATTATGGCGAATTTGGGACGGACTTTGTAATTTTGAACCCAGGTCAGGTGACGGGTAGATCTGTTACAAAGTAATTGTTCTCACAAAATTCCAAAAACAAACACCCAAGTTCATTTTAAATTAGAGGAAGAATACAGGTCACATCACTGTATGCAAATTTAGAGTTTATTCTTAAAGTAAATGCTATTGACTGCTTGTAAGTTTATTTGAAGTTCATTCTCAGTTAAACTGGTAAAAATTTGCTTATTGAAACATTGAAAAAAAATCAAAAAATATATTTCTAAGTACTATTTAGTGCATATATATAACATTATTGAAATTAAAACTTTTTTCAAAGCATTTAATATTTATTTGACTTCATTGAAGAATGTAACGTGAAATGTGGCACCCTCTTTCTATAAGTATTTTCGTTCAATTTACTCAAACATTGAAAATATGTATTTTATTATTTGCGGAAAGCTATCAAAGCATTGGCATTTGCCATTTTATCGAAGTTGGAGAATAAAAAGTTCATGGTTATTCAAACATAAATGAAGCAATTCTACGAAGCACGATTAACTTTTCGTCGTGTTTGTATTGAAACATGATTACAGAAGCAGTTATTTCCAGTACAATTCTTCTCCTGAGAATCTTGGACGTTATTTATATATTTATAATATTGAGACAAAAACAAAATATTTGTGTCATACGTCTACATAAGTCTATTTTTGGTAGATTTTTTATAAGAAATGCTGAACTGTTTCCATCCTTAAAACATGGAAATTACACTCATGTCCATAAATTAAAGGTAATTCAAGATCATACGGATTTTTTCCTATACAAAATTTCACCTGTAGAATTACCACAAACATCTTCAAGAATAATAGGCAAATTACAGGATGCCACCAGATGACGTCGAAAATATACCACAATGATAAGAGTGCGAGACGGATATACAGGGTGGTTATAATTAAAGTTCCACTTTGAAATAATCATAAAAGGAAAACTACTGGATCAAGTATTATTAATTTTGATAGTAGTTTAAATTACATCATGACAATTTCTTTCCCACCAAAAAAAGGTTCAAAAACTCACCACCAGGGGAGAAAATGGCGCTGTATGCAATATTGTTAAGAAAAATACGACATGGAGACCCTGTTTAAAATGTGTTTAATCATTTCTGAAACGTGTTACAAAGCATGTTCAATATGTGTTATCTCAAAAGCACTCTTTAGGGTGATAATCTAAACGATTTGGCGAAATGGAAAGATCCGATTCACCGATATGTGCGTATCATTCCTCTTGATATGCTAAGAACTACTGTTGAGAATGCAGTAATGCGATTTAACTTGCTTTCAGAAAATGATGGATGCCACATTGAACATGCTTTGTAGCATGTTTCAGAAATGATTAAACACATCTTAAACCGATGTCTTCATGTCGTATTTTGCTTAACAATATTTTATACGGCACCATTGACTCCCTGGTGGTGAGTTTTTGAACTGTTTTTTTCCTCATTTCTTTTCTCATGACCTTTTTTAAACCATTACTTAGTTTGATAACATTTGGTCCAGTAGTTTTCCTTTTATGACCTTTTCAAAGCGGAACTTTAATTATTACCACTCTGTGTTTTGAATAGTGGTAAAGAAGTAAAATTGTTTATAAGCGTTATGTGAACCGTTCAGTGTCATAACCGAATAGTTATCATACAGAGGTTTTTTATATGGTAGAATTATCGGTCGTTTGGAAAGTGCGCGTACTCAGATGGAAGTATGCGAGGAACTTGAAATCGCCAAAAGTGTCATCTCTATGCTTTGGCGCCGATTCCAAGATGATGGCAATGCCAATAATGCCAAATGACTGCAAGTATTTGGCAATAAATGCCAAAAGAAGCGCAGTATGAGACCTGCATCGTCAGTTATTTTCAATCAAGCTTACGACAGTTTCAACGCAAATTGTGTACAGACGTTTGGGACCCAATGGTCCATTTGCTCGCAGGCCTGTCAGATGTGTTCCGCTCACGGCAATTAACTGTTGCCAGCTGTTAGTCTGGAGTAGAGAGCAGGCCATTGTGGACATCGGCACACTGGGCTTGTGTGATGTTTTCTGAAGAATAATGGTATAATTTTCAGTCTGATTCAAGTCGGAACTTTCATATGGAGAATGCCAGGTACCCGTTACCACCAAGAGAACATGACTGAGTGACAGAGTTACTGTGGTGCAGGATTGTTCGTTTGGGGCGGAATTATACGGGGTTACAGAACAGAACTACATGTTCAAATCGGAATCATGATATTCTAAATTTATCTATATATCCTTCTGTAACAACATGAACTTTTGTTTAGGAGTGCCATGTCCGCAAAATTTGTGTTTATGGATGACAATGCCTGCCATCATAAAGGAATGCCTTCAATCTGAGGATATCGCCCATATGGAATGCCAGAATTCTCCCTTGACTTGAAACCGATACAGAATGTGTGGTACAGGCTTGGCCAAGGGTCGCAGACCCTCAATCCCTTTTTACATGTGTTACCGGAACTTCAGAGAGCATTGCTGGTTTAGTGGTGTAATCATCCCCAAGATCAGCTCGATAATTTGATAGCGCGACTAGGCGTTGTACTGATTATATTTCATCGTCTGGGAGACATATATATTTACCATCATACCAACCATGTTAAGTTTTTACAAGGGAGATATTTTCTGTAATTGATCCAGGGAGCTAAAATCGTAGTTTTTATGAATAGTATCAGAAATACACAATCTTTTTTGTTCTTTAGATTTTGTTTAATAAACGGGCTTTATGAATAAGCCAAATTTATTTTGTTTCTGAACCTTCATTTACCGGAGTTGACATTATCCTTTTTGTCATGAATGCATATGTGTCTTCTGTAGCTTTGACAATTGTTCCAATTCAAATTTTTCGTCGAAAACTAGGTAAACTCTCCTCACTCCAATGAAGGGTAAATTTGGAGAGAGGATGCCAGATCTTCGTCATCTGACCTTGGCTTAAACGAACGTTATCTTTGAAAAATGCCCTTCATGTTGCTTCAAAACGGGAAACCAATCATTCTGTTCCCAAAGAAAATCCTTCTATGTATTGTTCTTTTTTTAAAATTTAATAGGCAGATATAACATTAGAATGTAAGCAATAAATTAATGCTGATTACATAAAAAAATTCCATTGCTGTATTTTTACAATATACCACTTAATTATTGTATTAATCTATTAAGTAAAGCCAAATAAGCCTTCAATTTAGCACTGCGAATTTATTTAATCAGTCATATTTAAAAGTTGTTAAATACCAAATTAAAAATTTTAATTTAAATGTCTGAGAGAGTCCTCAGCTATATGCCAACATTCTCTTTCTTTCTTTTCATGTGTGCGTATATCTATGTATGTGTCTGCATGCATACTATAAAAATTCTTATGAGCATTTTTGTATAACCCTCTAGGAATGTGTTCGAAAGTTATCTCAAACAAAAGTGAGGACACGCTTCCATTTCACACTCATAGCCTACCAAAATTTGTGATCAGAAAATGTGAAGAAGAATTAAATGAAACTCCAGGCAAAAAAGCAAAAGCTGTTCTTGAGCTACGGTCTATGCTGAAAAGTATGATCATTTCATTAGATATTTTGAGAATGAATTTGTTAATTGTCACAAAACATATGCATAATCTTTAACAGAAATTAATCTGCCGTTCTGTTTTTCTGTATCTTTTCATTAGACAATCCGGAAACAAGTGAATATAATTTTCATGACGATCTTCTGGTGTTGTTTCTGAGACGAAACAAATATCGAATGCGAGATGCCTTCCAAAACGTTCAGAATTTCGTTAACATCCATAGAAAAGAAAGCTACTTGTTTAAAAGTGTTTCGGACAAGTATCTTGACTTGCCATCTTGTAAAGGTCTTGTGCTGCTGCCCAAGAGGTGTCCGGATGGATGTACAATTGTTAGAAGCCAATTAGGTATTTGAAATTAGTCATAATGGATAACTCTTTAACTCAGTGTAATATATTTTGTACGAAATGAATTGGCTGTTTTGGCATACGCGGTAATCGCCATAAATAATTTTAACTCTTTTTAAAACCTTTTGAAGTGCTAAGTCGACAGTTTTATATTCAAAATTAAAATGAAGAATATTCTATTCTAATTTACTGTAGTAGGCCTTTTTAACGTATATAGTAGTCCATAAAAATGAGTTTAATTCGTTGTAATACATTTTAAAATGCAAGTGAACAATTTTGTCATACACAAAATTAAAATGAAGAATGTTGTAATTTATTGTAATACATTTTATACGTACTGAGTAGGCTGTTTTGACGTATGCAGTAGTCACCAAAAATAAGTTTAACTCGTTGTGATATATACTGAAATATCGAAGAAGTAATTCTACCGTACACAAAATCATAATGAAAAATATTGTAATTCGTTGTAAAACATTCTGAAGTGCTCAGTACCCAATTTCGTCATATCCAAATCATAATGAAAAATATTGTAATTCGTTGTAATACATTTTGAAGTGCTCAGTAGACAGTTTTCTCATACAAAAATCGTAATGAAAAATATTGCAATTCATTGCAATAAATTTTGAAGTGCTCAGTAGTTTTGTCATACAAAAAATTAAAATGAAGAATATTGTAATTCGTTGTAATACATTTTATATAGGCTGAGTAGGCAATTTTGACATTCTCAGTCCTCAGAGAGAATATAGTAACTCGATGTAATACATTTTGAAGTACCGAATAAGCGGTATTTTTCAAAATCACAACGAAGAATAATTTTAGTTTCTAAAACGGTTTGTAGTGAGGTGTAGATAATTTTCTCTTGCATATAATTATCATGACGAAAAATGTTGTAACTGGCTACGCAGTTAACCCCTTCGTTCACAATAACGAGTCTGACACGTTTATCAATGAATTTTTTCAAATTTAACTTTGAGATTAACGCAAAATCACTTGGAAGCACTTTCATATCTCATTTTATGTTATTATTTGGGGTTGAAATAACAATAAATGTTCCGAATAAAATGTGATATCAAATTAGAAGGTTAAGTAATTTTGTAGGTGAAACGGTTAAAAGGGCAAATTTTATTATGATTTCATAAAGCAAGACATGATGAACTCAATGTAATGTAGCCAATTCCTGATACGTGTTTTTGAAATCAGATGAAAGTCACTATTCTCTAAAGTAGTCAAATCACGCAACTTCAAATTTCGTAATGTCTTTGGACATCTTGCATCTTAACTGCTTAATGTCACCTTGCTTTTAATTATGATGCGCTGTCACGTTGTATCAATTTTCCTTTGTACGAGAGGCATCGTAGATTTAAATTAAATGAAGCATAAATTTAATTAAATTGGTGAATTTGGCATTTTTATATTTCCTTTTTATTTTGAACTTTAATATTTAACTTAAAAACAACGCCAAAACGATTTTATTTCGTTTCAATTGTACTAGCTGTCTTAGGAGACCAACTTCTTCGCCTAGAATACGGACTTTTTAGGATATGCTCAGCTATTAATCAAGAATACCTTTATTAAAATGTCACCATTTTATATCATAAGACTGAAAAGTGTGAATTAAATGGAATCAGGTTACAAGAAATTGGCAAATTAAAATCTGAGCTATACTTAAGATTAATCTACCATCGCCAAATTTGAATGGTTTAGGGGCTTTTTTCCGCTAGATGCAATCGTGATGGTTTTAATTACTACTCTAAAAACTTACCATTTTTGGTAATCAAATAATCGTAAACATAGTTTTTAGGGATAAAATGCTCACTTCAAATACAAAAGCATGAATTCCTTCCTCAAACTTAAGTTCTGAAACAGATCATATGATTTTTAAAAATTTCTGATGTACTTTCAGATGTTTTTATAATAGAAGTGAGTGAGTCAAAATATTCATTTTAGAATTGTTCAAGGAATACTTAAATATTGTTTGCCAACGGATTCTAAAATCCTCCGCACTTTCGCGCATGCGTTAGGGTGGGTTTAATTTGACAAAGTAGGGGTGAGAGGGAAAATGAAGGGAGATGTTTACATTTAAACAATAAAGTAAATTCTAGAAATGAGTACATCCTTCCACGTCTTACCCCTTAGCGAGATAGAATCATCGAAAAGTGTTCGCATCAGGATACTGAAGTGGTACATATGTACACACTTTTTATGTATATTAACCTTTTGTACTCAGATGGGGCCTGTTTTATTTATTTATCTATTTATTTTTAATTTCTATTTTTTAAAAATACCTAAAGATTGGTTAGATTGGATTGGATTGTGGGATTTAAAGGCGCAACACCAATAGCTGACTATACTGCTCCAGATATACGGTTAGAATAGATAAAGCGTGTCTTTATGTAAAAATACTGTAAAATTAGAAGCGGATTAAAAAATATTTGGCAATATCTCTTAAAATTAGAAACAAGATTTAAAAAAATAGCAACAAGATGAAATACTAAATAAGATGATATAAAGCAATTGCTTATAAAAATTTAAAAAAGATTTTTGTGGGGATAAAGGATGGTTAGAAGATGTAGATTAAGTTTTCGGCAAAATTCAACTTAAAACTATAATAATTTTTTTTTTCATAGGCAATGAGAAAGTATTTGTTAGCTGAATAATTTTGCATCGAATTATTTTTCCGAGTGTAAAGGGTTAAACACTGGAATATAACAAAAGACTAAGAAATCTGGCGTTTTTACAGAAAGTGTTTTGCCCATTTAAGGAATCGGATCATGAAGTTTTGTTACAATGCTGGATAAATTTTTATCTTATAAGTTAAATGAGATAATTCTTTTTTTTTAAAGGAAATATTCAGATATTTAAAAATTTAGTACTAGCATTAGTATCTTTAAAAAAAAACTTTGCTTTTTGATAAATGTTCAATATACACTGATGTTCATAAATTAAGGTTCAACAGAATGTTTTAAGGAAGGAGAGGAATGCGCTAAATCAATTTTATGATAAGAATTGCATGAATATAAAATATAAGCAATCCTGAAATAAAGATATTTTTTGACAAATAAAAGTTGCACAATGTAAAAAAAAATATCAATTTATGATCTTTAGAGGGATTAGTAAAAAATGAAAGTATATAATGAATTTTAATTAAATTAAAATGATCATAAGAATTTGACCCCAGTTCCTTTTATTAACCTGTTAACTGGGTATGACGAAATATTTCTATGGGAAACAAATAAAATACGAGTTAATTACCCAGTTAACTGGTTACACTTTTTAAATTGTGTTACTTCACTTCATTGAAATTTATCCAAATCATCCGTTACACATACTTTTAAACATATTATTCTTGTAGATTTCGTTTAAAGGGTTGCTAAGTTTATAGTTTCTTTTGCATTACTGAATTTTATAGAAACTCAGAATGTTTTTATTTCTTTTGCATATTGAAATAATAGAAGTGAATGATGTAATAATGTGTATGAGTGTGAATGATATATTGCAGAAATCGTTGTATTTCACTGATATTGTAATTTAACAGTTATCATCCAGTACAGCATGTTGCCGGCAAGATTTTCATATATTGCAGTTCTATAATAGAGACAACCCTTCTATAAAATGACATCTTAAGAATGCAATACTCATGTCACATAGTATAAAAGGTGGAGATTTCTGTATAATATGGTGCGAAAATTCGGACAACTCTCTTACATGAGGACATGCATTCTAACAGCACAATTTCCATAACCACAGTGTAAAATGTTGATTTTGCCGAGACAGAAAATGCAACAATCATCTTATGTTAGGGTATTATTCCATAAAACATGGCATTGTGGCAGTTTCAAGGTGCAAAAAGAGTAACAGTCCCCATGCAACACTGCTCTGGAATCTCACTTTTGGTCGTTTCGATACGATAACGAATAATTCACTGAACGGATTTAGAATTATGCACTACAATATGATTCAAAAATCATTATCAAATTTTAAGAATAATCACAAAAGAGGTACTTCCTTTTTCTCTAAATATCTAAGATAATCTAAATGATCATTGTTGAGACAGCAAGAAGGGAAAAACTAAATGCTTTTGGAGTGGAGGTAGGTCGACCTTACACAGTTATTATGCTCACTAGAGAAATGAGAACCAATCGCTGAACTGGGAGCTGCTTATCTTCATATATATAATGACTTTTCTATAATAAATTATAAGATTATAAATGGAAGGAGTGATTGCTGCAGATCTAGAAAATGGAATGAGAATAACAAAGGCTTAATGGAACCCAAATTTGCAACAACTCAGTAACACAATTCATTGAATAACATTACAAATAGAATGTACATCACACTTCTGAGTATCCGGCTCCGTACTATCCGGCCTAGTTTTCTTTTATCGTAATTAAATGACGAGGGCAAGACATGTATTAAGAATTTTTTCAAAACCTAAAAGCTGTAAATTTTGACTCTTATCTCAAAGTTATCTTTTCCTATCTGTGTAATCATTTATCAGTGAAAAATAAAATCAGTTTGAGACAATTTTCTTAAGAATCAGGTCTACGATTTGCTTTAATGTTTTGTTTATGTTTCCCGCATTTAAGTTAGGCATTACAGAATTTATGTTAAAATTAGAACAGTTTATATGCTTTAACTTACTTTTTCTCTATTCTTGAAACCATCAATGCAGTATATAAACATATATCAACTATCAGTATAGACCTTTTTGTTTTAATTCAACTCATTACCGGCAACTGCTTCTATGATACACCGGACCGCGGCCGCGTTCACATTCTACGAGGCTTGAGATAAAGGGAGGGCTTAGTATTCAATAAGAAGTAAGAAAATGCATATTATAACAGTGAGTTTTGGATGTAAAAATTTTGTCTTCAGGTATTGGTGGACAAACAAATGAATTCATAGGATTCCGGCCTATCTGGCTTTTTTTTTGTTTTTGTTATCTGAAATGCCTTCCGCCACATTAGGCCGGATACTCAGGAGTCTACATGTATTATAATGAATACAATAGTAAGTAGGACGCAATATTAATAACAAACGTTTCGAATAGTTTAAATAAGTATTAAAAGGACAGGCCATTTACATGCTGTTGCCATTCATGCAATTTTACTGTGTTATTCTAAATTAATATTCCATTAGATTTGTGTTGTACTCTTTATCATGTGCATTATTTTTCCTACTTAATTCATTAACAAAATGTGAACTTTAGCAGCCGCTTTTAGCGTTTGCGATTCTGTGTTCTATTGTGAAAAGAATTTTCAGCACTTCCTTCCTGGTCTATTCTTTAATTTTGTTTCAGGGTATTTGAATCGATTCATAAACAGGGTGTTCATTAATTATTGTCGGGGTTTCCGTACCTCATAACTTTTGAATAAAAAATATTACGCAAAAACCGATTACATATTCGTAAATTGCAACTCAAAGAATTTTATTAATGATATTAAAGTGTAAAGCTTGCACAATTTGCACTTTGTAGGTATTCAGCTGAAGGCGATTCTTTGAGTTATACTTTACGAATACATAATTCTTTGAGTTGTAATTTACGTATTCATAATTCTTTGAGTTGTAATTTACGAATACATAATCGCCTTCAACTGAATGCCTACAAAGTGCAAATTGTGCAAGCTTTACACTTTAATATCATTAATAAAATTCTTTGAGTTGTAATTTACGAATACGTAATCGGTTTTTGCGTAAAATTTTTTATTCGAAAGTTATGAGGTACGGAAACCCCGACAATAATTAATGAACACCCTGTATTCAGAAATATGAGTTGATTTCTTTGCTGTAACATACTGAGAAGAATGACACTTCTCGATTGCAATAAATTAAATATGAAAAAAAATATGACACTCAAGGAAAAGC
Source organism: Argiope bruennichi (assembly GCF_947563725.1). NCBI lineage: Eukaryota > Metazoa > Arthropoda > Arachnida > Araneae > Araneidae > Argiope > Argiope bruennichi. The sequence goes on along the minus strand of NC_079157.1, from coordinate 17,044,789 downwards.
AATTAAAATTATAAATATCTTTAAAATTGATATATTGAAAGAAAGATGTTCAGATGCCAGAATTTCACGTAAGCTAATTCTTGGGCTACTTAGTTGTAGAATACAATTTTTCCGCTTGTACGCAATAAAAAGTGTTGATATAAGAAGACTTCCTTGTTAAAGACAACAAAGCAAATTGATTGCGCATTTCTTACCTTAAATGTCAATGCCGTCTCTTTTTTTTTAGTGTGACTTGTTTTTAAATTTATCAATCAGACGTTCTTAAGACGCTTCAAAAACTTTTACGTAGCAACATGATAATGAGCTGCCATATCATCAAATTTTGTTTGTTTTAGTAGATTTTACATCCTCCTTTTAAAATTTTAGAAGGAAAATTATATGCCAGGTTCGTAGGAAACAGCAAGAAATTATTAATTTTATTCTGAACTCGCGCACTTTTTCATTATTATGCATTTAATTTTTTTTATTAATTGGCGTTTTGTAATTATTGCTCAAGAGTTTTCCTGAATCTCAGAGAAGTGTGTGAAAGAATTTCTATATAGAAATGAAAAGAAAAATATTACAAGGAACTTAATTCTTGCATTTTATATCACTTTCGCATTTTTGTGGTTTTCTAAAAGGCTGATTTCTATTTTTGGGATTTTTTTTTTTTATATTAGAAAAAAAAATTATTTTAGATTTCAGTCATTGAAACTACTGCACCGTGAAAAATAATTCTATGCATAATTATTCACATAATGCAAGAATTTGTTTATTGCTCCAAAAATAAAATTGTATAATTGCTGTAAGTTTAATTTCTTTGAAAACTAATTTACATTTTCTTACCCCTATGTAGGTATTTTTAAAAATTGAACATAAATAAATAAATAAATAAAACTTCAGAATTATACCCAATATTGAATAATGCTGAGAAGAGATATCGGAGTGTAACGGGTTAAAACAAACGCATATGAAGTATGCTTCCACACCAAATTTATCAATCTTTGTATGAATTTATGTGGGTTGACATCAGTTCTGACAATTTTTTTTAGAAAGACAAAAACTTAGGTTTTAGTTCTTTATCTTACACAAAATGATGTGTCTTGATTTGTTACTTAATTATTAATTAACCTAATTAATTAATCAAATTAAATTTATCTAATAAGCTAAATGAATCCTTTTTCTTATTCTAATTTCGAGCCTAAAAATATTTAAACATAATATGACTAGAAAAAAATGACCCTTTAAAGGGTTAATAAATTTTTATTCAGCCCACCAGATGTTCAGACTATGAATCTTGATTAATGCTAAATAGATGAAACCACGGTAAAAATTCGATTCATTCATAAATAGAAATTAAGAAAAAATAGAAAAAATGGGTCTAAACTGGTGATAACCAAGAAAAACGGCATTTAAATTTAAGCTTCAACAAATTATATAAATTAATGAATAGTAGGTGATAAGATTTAAGTGAAAATAAATTATAAATTAAATAAAACTACTTTATTAAATAATTTTTTAATAAATTAAAAAATAAATAAGTAAATAAATATAAAAATAAATAATTAATATAAAAAATGAAATTAGAATTTTTTCTTTGAATAAAACAAATTTTAATAAAATAGCAATGTAGAACTTTTTAATTGTATTTGTTATGTCAAAATATTAAAATAAGTAAAGATGCTGGTATTTTTTTCGATTTATGATTGAATATTTATATAGTAATAATGTAGAAGAATAGGGTAAGAGACTTTAAACGAATTAACGATTGATCGTCAAAGATTTAAGACACAAACATACTCAACTAACAAATAGCTCAAAAAATTTATTTTGTTGCACTTTTTAATTTGAATTTAAATGAAAACCAAGATAAATTTTGATAATAGATTATATATCAACTTTTTTTAGTAGAAATTTTTTTTTTTTGTCAAATCTTTGAAAATTCAAAAGAGAAATTTCGAAGTAAATATGAATTCGAATTAATTGTGTTACGTTTATTTCTACATGTTTCTTCGTGGGCGCAAATAATGATGCATTTCAGAAATAATAGTTTGCTTTATAAAAAAAAAAAAAAAAAAAAACTCAAGATATATTTTTTAGTAAATTTTGTATTCGATAAAATGTATGAATTATGATATTTCTAATAAGTTATGTATTCGATAACATTTTATGAACTATAATATTTCTAGTAAGTTATGTATTCGATAAAACTTTATAAATTATGATATTTCTAGTAAGTTATGTATTCGATAAAACATTATGAATTATGATATTTCTAGTAAGTTATGTATTCGATAAAACATTATGAATTATGATATTTCTAGTAAGTTATGTATTCGATAAAACATTATGAATTATGATATTTCTAGTAAGTTATATATTCGATAAAACATTATGAATTATGATATTTCTAGTAAGTTATGTATTCGATAAAACATTATGAATTATGATATTTCTAGTAAGTTATATATTCGATAAAACATTATGAATTATGATATTTCTAGTAAGTTATATATTCGATAAAACATTATGAATTATGATATTTCTAGTAAGTTATATATTCGATAAAACATTATGAATTATGATATTTCTAGTAAGTTATGTATTCGATAAAACTTTATGAACCATGATCCTATCGTGCCAGGGGACAGCCTAAACTTAATATATTTTAGGTGATAGTTAGAAATTTGTATTATTATCAGACAGTCAATATTTTTCCATATTTCTATCAAAAGTGAAAAAGATAGTTAAACTAGAGAGGCAAAATGTAAGTGTCTTAAGAATATTCAAAAGAAAACAGAGAAAAACAGAATTCCACGAAGGAAAATTTAGAAAATTCGCAGAATCTTGCCTTTCTTTAAAACTAAATAAAATATACAATATCTCTAGAACATGATGCATTTTTGATGCATTTTACAGAGGTAATATTGCTATAATAAATTATTCCAAAATGATCTATTAGAATATTTTAAGAGAATTCATCAAATTTTCTGTTTTTAGTAATGAAAGTTTCTTTTTTAAACAATAGTTGTCTCCATTAATTTTACGCACTTAAAGAAAAGAAAACATTTTTATGATTTTATGGTAGATTGATTTATAGCAAAATAATAATTTTAGGCTGGCATGTTATTTCTAAATCATGTGATGAGTCATACAGCATAAATTATGTGAAAATCCATCAAAATACTCTATACAGCAGACAGTTGGACCTATGGTTACCGAATTTGGCTTGCCGTTAATTCTTGGATAGAAAGGGCTTTTTAAGAAAGATTTTTAAAATATGAAGTAGTTTTTTTAAAAATAAATTTAAATTATTCTTCAATAATCCTTAAGTATATTATCGCAAAATACTAATTTTTCTCTTGCCTAAACTTCAGAAAATTAATTCTTCACTCGAACAATTTTTTGTCTCTCGCAGTCGAAGTACAAAAAAATTATTTTCATCTTCAAAACTTTTTGACAAATCTATTTTTCAGATTTCGCTTAGTTCAAAAAACATATTCTTGGCATTATTTTTGGCTACTTTTCAGTGAATGAGGTAGCTCAAAAACAGATTAAATGGTTCGGTATATGGGTTTTAGATTGTAGATTAAAAAAAAAAATGTTTTTGAGCCAAATAAAAAATTTGTGTCTGATTATAGAATTGTCTAAAATATATATATACGTCACGCTAAAGATCTATATTTCGCCAATATTATTCGCCAAAGCCCCTTAAAGCATTCGCGATCTTACCCAAGGTCCACAATTTTATGTGAGAGGAGGGATCTTTATTGCAGAGCATGCGATTAAGTTTTGGCGAGAAAATTTCCTTTGGTTTTTCTTAATGTTAATAATTGTTTAAAAATTATATTTAAAGGAAATTTTGCTACAGTGCTATTTCTAACAGCTAATTATATTTGCTCAGCTGCTTTTAGTAGGGTGAGTTCGCAAATTGTACAGACTAAGTCTATGGCAAAGGATACCGACGTGCTCTGATTGGTTTAAGCCTTGGCATCTTTTTGGCAATCCGAAATATATTTTTATAAAAATAAATAAAATATGTAAATTTATCCCCTGCCCTTTTTTTACGATTTACATGTAATATTAATCTGGAACACATATACAGAAGAAAAGATCAAATCCTGAAACCTAAATTCAGGAAATATAAAAATTACAATTTATTAAAAATATTTTTTTGTGTGTTTCTTCTTGGTATTATTATGCTATAACTAAAAAAATTAGCTACGAAATCACATATTCCGTTAATGCTTACGTATTTATACGTTTTGGGCATTAAGTAATCATCTCCCCATATGCGAAAGTAATGGGAAAGTAACAAATGTTCAGCAACAAGTTTCAATGACTGCATAAATTATCTAATAAAGGCACGAAAATCATAGAAAAATAAAAATTATTCATCATCATATGTTGAGTAATTACTTTCATATAGTTTTTATACTTCTGTGCATAAACAACATTAGTTACTTGTATTACTAGTATTATTAGTGATATTTATTATTATTATTAATTAGTATTAATAGTATTACTAGTAATATTTAGAGAAAACAATTATATTAATCAAAATTAGATTGTGTTGATAATCACTCGTATCTTCCATAAAACTAATGAAAGGTACAAGGTTTGAGCCAAATAAGCGAAAACTACACTATTATGAGTACAAAACATTGCCAAAAAGATGCCAAGGCTTAAACCAATCAGAGCACGTCGGTATCCTTTGACATAGACTTAGTCTGTACAATTTGCGAACTCGCTTTAGTAGGTGCTTTTTTTTGTTGTTAATTTTTGCAGGAAGAGAGAGCTTTGTTAATCATAATCAGAGTGATTACTTAATTAACCTTTCTGCGATTAAGAAAAAATAAATATTAAACAAAAATTGCTAACTAATGCTTTAAAAAACAATTTAAATATAAGGATGTTTTTAAGCATGATAATGTTTTTCCATTGAATGCTTTTCCCCCTGTAAACTGTGTAGTATCTTGGTGCATTAACAGCTGATGGAATGAAGCTGAACAAAGCAAAATAGACCAATCAAGAAAAATATCCTGTCACGTTTAAGACCAGAGTTTCGAATCTTCTTTAATGTTTTTAAATGAGGAATGAAATGATGTTGCCATCAAAACGAGTAACACATTAAACTTTCATTTTATTTGTTAAGCAAGGTTATGAGTACTTTTTATTAGGAGTAATCTTTCACTTCCTCTTCGTATTGCATCATCGCTTTTGTCGCGGCTATATTTCTAAATAAGTTGGGTTTCAAAATGTAGAAAACAGCTTGATTGATCCAGGGAGGCAGCATTTTCCCAGCGACATCAAAAGCCAGGAAATACTCCTATCTGCATCGCTGTCACTTTTATCTTAACAGGATATCTTCACCAAGCAATAATACAAGAATTAATGTGCTTATTTTTAGGTTAAACCAAGTTTATCTAATATTGTTAATATTTTTTAGTCAACTGGTAATAATATTCCATTAAATTAATTCGATTCGAAAATCATGCGAAAAGTTGAACTTAAACGAGACATTGATTTGAGAGCGATTTTCAAATGCTTCTCCAGTAAGGTCAAAAACCAACAGCAAATCTTCTCTGTCACAATCCCCTTTTACTTTCACTTGTATATAGTAAACAAGAAAGGATAGAAATCGAGCTCAAGATTTTGATGAGTCCAAGTTTTAGACATCCTTGAGTTCGAAAAACACATTTTTGGAAAATATCCGCCTGTATGTCAGTGGCAAAGATAACTAAAAAACAAGCTTTCAACTAGACGGACGAAATTTTGTGTAGGGACTATGGAACAAATCTGCAGAGTTTTGTCAAATTTTGAGTAAAATCTGTTCAGAAGAAATCCGTCTGTCTGGCTGTTCGAATATATGTTAACACGATAGCTGAAAAGAGAGCAAGATAAACATCATTTGGTGCACAGATTTAACATCTATAGTTTAGACACCTGTAAAATTTTGAGCCAAATTCAACTACAGGTTGACTGTCTCTCGGTTTGAACTCGGTACTTTGAGAAGCAAGTAAATGCGATAATTCAAAAGCGCAGTGACATAAATATATCGATTTTATTATGGGATTTTAAGATTGCAAATATAGTTTTATATCAAATTATTGTTCCAATCGGTGGAGAAAAACGTATCTAAAACACAAACTCGATTTTTGATCTTATAAATTGCATGCCAGGTATTAATCGCCAAATAACTCTCCAAGGATAGCATGAAAGATCCAGTAAAAATGCTAAATTCACGCCAGAAGTTCATATTTCGTAACTACTGTACGCCAATGCCATGTAAAACGTTCTCTGGAATGGCAAGTTTATTAAAGAGTATACGAGAAATTTCTGAGAAGAGCACTTTCTCGGGTTTGGGTACCATTTGATTGGCGCAACATAGGCAAGCATGGCTATTGCGCCAGAAACCAACACAAAACCACAAACCACATCCTCGGATTTAGGAAGGTATCTTCAAATTTCGCCTCGCTGTAATCTAAAAGTTGTTTGTAGCAGCAGAAAAATTTCTCATGCTATTCTTTTTTTAATTTGTGTCAAGTAAGGTTAATTTAGATTAATTGGACTCGAGATTCATTTCAGAGAATGTCGTTAAAACTGATGCTTTCGATTAAAATCGGGAAATAATTCGTGCCACAACCAGAAACCATAATCAAAGGTGTTTTGATTATTATAATAGTCAAGGGTATCTTTTTACGCTATGTCCAGTTTATCATTCAAAACATAAATTTTTTTAAGTCAAAGATGGTTTATTCTTCTTTTTCTGCAACTCATTTTAAATCTTTAATTCTGTTTAACTTTCTGAAATGAATATATTAATGTATGCACGTATATCGAGATAGAAATATCTTTAATGCAACTCCATTTTTTGCTATTTGGAACAATATTATAAAAATGTGCAATATCATTAACACAAGGTGTCTTTATGTAAAGAAGCGGGTCCTTTTTCATATACGCAGCTCTTGTTTGAAAGTTTGCATCTAATAGTAGCAAGGTAGCTAAAAGCTTTATAAAGCTTTTCGTATTATAAAAAATAAGTTCATACAGATCGGAAGCTAGTTTTCCACTCTAATTTGTGAATAGAGATGTAGGATATAAAACCACACTGGGTTAAAATTCTTTTGCGGTTCTTTTGAATCATTTTAATCTTCTTATTCAGTTTTTATTTATCAGGAAAATGTTAAAAAACAGTCCCCCCCCCCACACACAGAGACACACACACACACAGAGAGACAGAGAGACAGAGAGAGAGAGAGAGAGAGAGAGAGAGAGAGAGAGAGAGAGAGAGAGAGAGAGAGAGAGAAACTCATTCACTAAAACTCGCATAATAAGCGGATTTCGCAATGTCAAATAGATTGTACATATGAGATTGTATTTCCCATATGACTGTTTGTCTAATGTATTTTTTCATTTTCTTTATCAGTCTTGCTTTACTGTTTATTTATTGTGACAAAAGCAATAAAGGAAACTGAGTAAAAGCAAAAAGCATTGTACTCGTATACAGAAACCAATCATCGTCACATATTTTTTTTTATAAAATGGGCTTTATCTACATAAATAATTTATTTATAGATGATCTATAATCGGGAATTCAAAATTCTAATGAAATTTTTCATTTTACAGGTAGATGGAATCCTAACGAGATGCCATTCGAAAAGCTCCAATCGTTGTTCACCATCCTGTTCCTCCAGCTGCTACGCGATCCCATGACGCAAATCAACGGATTCAAGATTATTCACGACTTTAAAGGAACCTCCCTCCAGCATCTCAAGTTCTGTACATTCCGAAATCTACATTTGCTGTACCATGGCGCAATAGTGAGCAAATTTTGAATAATTTTCATTGCACAGAGTAAGATTACAAATCCATATGCAAACTATATTAAGATGAATAGTATTAATACATTGCATTAAGGATGCAATATCGTAAAATACACTAACAATAAGTAATTGGTCACCTGTGATAAGAGCGAAACACAATTTATTCTTATTCAATAGTTGGTATAGCCTCCACCTGAAGCAATTACAACCTTACTCTCCAGGCATGCTTTCTACAAGTTTGTCAATGGTGGATAGAGATATTTTCTTCCTCTAAGCTTGTAGAAGACATGTAAGTTCTTTTACATGCTGCACCTTTTAATTCGACGATCCACTTCTTCCCAGAGGTTTTCTATAGGATTCAAGTCTGGACATTGAACACCGCTTTGTCATCATACCAATCCATGGTGGACCTCGCAATATAGCAAGTGGCGGTGCTATCCTAGAAATAACAATGATCCATCCTCAAAATTGCCACAGTGTATGAAGCACATTGTTGTCTAGAATAGTAGAGTAGGAGTCGTTGTTGAGCTTACCATGAATTGGGATCAAGGATGCCAGTTTATTCCACGTAAAACATCTCCAGACCATAATTTCACCTCCGCCAAACTTTACTGTAGACACAATACACATTTTGGCAAAAGGCGTCCCCTTTGCATGCGCCAAACCCAGATTCTACCATCCAATTGGTAGAGATTGAACCTGTTTTCACTGATCTACAGTCCAATTTCGACGTGTACCATCTCAACTGAACAGCGTGGTTGGATTTTGTAATCAAAGGCTTATGGGTGGTAGCATGATCATGAAAACCAAACAAATGCACTTATAGAAACAACAATTCCCGATGCTTGTTGGAACTCCTGGAGTATGTGGACCATTGGTTTGGGGTGGGTGTTTCGAATTTCTTTGGACAGCACTCGTCGGTCTATGTCTCTTAATTTCATTGGTCTACCGGGACGAAGCTCATTCCGACAATCACCTCTCACCTTCCACTACTTAATCACAAAAGCCATTATCAATTTTTGAATGTTTAACTCACTAGATATGCCCCTTAAGGATTGACCATTTCTATCATATTCGGCAATTACGCCTTTCTCGAAGTCAGACAGCTCTGACTTTCGTGGCATGTTATATGCAATTAATGTGAATTCTGTTACCTACACGATATTTAAGTAGAGAAGGCGTGACGTAGATCAGGACTGCAGATATTATCATTTGCATGAGTGTCCAAATACTTATTGGTAGATAGTGTATATTAGAATCATAACGCATTTCAATTATTTGAAGAAACATCGGATTTCACAGATGAGTCATTTTTAAGAAGGAGTATTGGACATTTACAACAGGAAGACAACATCAGAAATTAGAACGAAGCAATAATAATAAAATAAACCCCAGGATATCAGACACTGCAACCGGCTTCCTAGCCTAGGGGTAGCGCGTATCTCCCGTGATCTGGGCTTCCCGGGTTCGAGTCCTGGTTCGGGTATGGTTTTACTTCATCCTATGTTTATCTGTGAGGTGTGTGAAAGAGCCTTCCTATAAAAAGGTGTTGTGCAAGCGAGTGTGTGAGTGTCATCTTTATATGAGCTAGAATTCAGACTTCTGCCCTCGGGTGATCAGGGGTCTTTACCTTCAGAAGCTACTGCAACCCCTCTTTCCGTGGTGACACATCATCATCATCAGACATCTCAGGGTATCCTGTAACAGCGAATATCTGCTGGATTGTAACTCAGGAAACATCTGTCACAGGAATATCTCTTAGCTACACCCTTCGAGCTATGTTGAAAGTAAATCAAGGGCATAGCAATCGGGAAACAATGGTGTACAATTTCTAGTGACAAGTCTTAGAGGGACTATGAATAAATCGATAGTGCGTTAATGCCACTTTTTTTAAAAATCATTTTTGATGAAAAGGCGAAAAGCAAATACCGTGTCTGAATACCATTTATAATTGCTGTAGGAATAAGAGAGGGGAGGGAGATAATATTGTGAGCCTCACTACCGCTTCGCCAGCACAGTGGATACGGGCAGAGCGAAGAATTTCCTTCGATTTCAACTTAAACAACGAGGCTGAAGTCTTGTTATTTACAAGCTACCTTGTTGTTCGCAAATTTAAAATCTTCCAAATGATAGCTATACATTTTGTCCTTTGGAAATTCCGCTGCATGCTTGAAAAAAAGCTTTTTGAAAAGTAAGCCTACCCGAAAAAAAAGTGTTTTGCTTTCATTGTAAACTTTCTCGTGCTGATCGTATCCTGCATTTGTGCCTCCCCCTCGTCTTAAGCCATTAATACTTGATTTTATATTCCTAGTCTCTTTACAAGTTTTCCAATTCCTAGTCTCTTTACAAGTTTTCCAATTCCTAGTCTCTTTACAAATTTTCCAATTCCTAGTCTCTTTACAAATTTTTCCCATTCCTAGTCTCTTTACAAATTTTTTACAAATTTTCCAAATCCTAGTCTCTTTACAAATTTTCCAAATCCTAGTCTCTTTACAAAGTTTACCAATTCCTAGTCTCTTTACAAAGTTTACCAATTCCTAGTCTCTTTACAAAGTTTACCAATTCCTAGTCTCTTTACAAAGTTTACCAATTCCTAGTCTCTTTACAAAGTTTACCAATTCCTAGTCTCTTTACAAAGTTTACCAATTCCTAGTCTCTTTACAAAGTTTACCAATTCCTAGTCTCTTTTCAAAGTTTACCAATTCCTAGTCTCTTTACAAATTTTACCAATTATTCAGAATAAATAAACTGTAAATCATCAAATTATATAACATGCATAATACATTAAAATGCTTGATAAAATTCAGGCATTCGAGAAATATTTAAAAATAAAGGCATTGGACATTTAAAATTGTACTAATTAAGGCATTAATATGTATATCATCGGACATTTACTAGTATTTTTCTCTCGACACTATACTTACAGTTTACATAAAACATCGACTTTTTATAGTATATTGTTATTATTGAAAGTTAAACAATTATTGTTGTTTATCTTCGTAGTGTTTTCAAATCACTAGATTTGAAATTTTTTTTTTTTTAATAATTCACTAAATTGTTTCACTTTTTTTATTCATAAAAGTCACTGAATTCTTAGAAAATTTTCTATTTGTGATTTAAGTACTTATTTAGGATTCATATTTAACTTTTTTTTTTACATTCTTGTGACATATCAATTGCTAATGTGGCTTATAAGTAATTAGTATAACAAATTTTTACTATGCTTCATTTGTTAATGCCATGTCCAAATAGTTCCATGTCATTTATAGTTAATTGGTATATCAATTAATTATTACCATTACCATTGATATATCATTGATTTGATTAATCCACTCTCTTTTTGATATGGGAACCATGAAATTTCTATTAATAAAATGGATAAAAAAATTGCAATTTATTTCAATGTACTGAAAGAAACGTAGCAGAATCCACACACTTGAAAAATAAATTTCTTATTATGTGGAAAGTTTAAAGCGAAGTAATACATAAGAAATTCCAGACTTTGACAAACAACGAAAATCAGAATACCAGTAATGTTCGCATTTTTTCAATATAGTACAAAAAAATCAAAGTGTTCGCATTAATAGAGGATAAATTAAAATAAATGCCATAATTTCATGGGTGTACTACTCAAAATATAATAAACATATTCATTAAAAAAATAATAAGATGTAAAATAAGCAAGATTTTCATAGTCGTCAATAGATGGCGTTAAAAATCCAATCATAATGAGCGTTTCTGCGAAAACAAAATGCGCAGAAAAACAACGCCTTCGTAAATGCCAAAAGGGTTTTGCGTGCTTGAGTTTGAGGTTAACGAGTCTCTTGGTACTGTTCTGTTCAACGCCAATTCCGAACAAAATGCGAACACGCAGGTCTAATCATAAAACAATCCGTTTTGATATGCAAAATTTCAAGAAACGTGTCGCATATGTGAAGGAGACTCAACACGTCATTGTGGTGAAAGCTTATAAGCCAGTTAACAGCCACGTTACACGAGCAATTGCTTTTGTATCGTGGCCATGTTACTGGGCTGCGAACCACAAGGTCCCAGATTCTATCCTCGCGTATACCAATATGCCACATTGATGACCTCGGACGATGAACCTTCAACCTTCGTACAGCTGTTGTGGCGCCACCTACTCACAGCAAAGCCAAGGTCGTCAGAATCGCTTGTCGCAGCAACACAAAGCCGTCAGACTCACTTGACGCAGTAACAGCAACCACACATGCTCGCCACAACGCTTGGCGCTACTCAAATGGGTTGCACATTACTCAACAGCCAATACATCACCACTCAACAGCCATATCGTTCGTCTCGCCTCCGACTCACTGGAGGGAGAGTCTGTGGTGAAAGCTTATAAGCCAGTTAACAGCCACGCTACACGAGCAATTGCTTTTGTATCGTGGCCATGTTACTGGGCTGTGAACCACAAGGTCCCAGGTTCTATCCTCGCGCATCACAATCCGCCACATAATCTTCTGTAAGAGAAGATGTAATTGAGCATATTGAAGACAGCTAAGGGAGAAGCCCTCAAAATTCGGTATATCAAGTTGGAAGTAGACCTGAAAATTGTGTGTAGAGTTCTTAGGAGGCATTTGCAAATGAAATCATATCGTTTGTAGCTGGTGCAACATCCGAAACTCATAGTGTTAGTTAATTTTAATGTTCACATGCTCGCATACAAGCAGTCTATAATTCTAGAAAAGAATTTCTTCAATCTCAGGGAGATAAAAAATGTGGAGATTCATCAAAATGGTTTGAGAAATACAAAATATTTTGTAATTCATATACAAGAAAATAATTATTTTTACTTTTTACGGTTTCGTTTCTTAACGTGCAGCATTGTTTTTTTATAATTATTTTAATTTAATGTTTAGACCGGTATTATATTTTCTGCCCTGATATCATCTCTTGCATTTTCAGTTTCTCCAGAAGACTTTCTTATAAGTTCATTATTTTTTTTATTGCACAAATATATTGATGTTATAATATAATAATAAATAATAAAAAATATTGTTTTTCAATTATGTTTTTCAGAATTGCGTACCAGGAAGATATAAGGAAATCCATTTAGTCAACGAATCCTTTGTAATGAAAACCCTATGGGCAATAGTGAAACCATTTCTTTCAGAAAAAATAAGAAATAGGGTAAATATTCCATTTCTAATTATTTAATATACCACGTAAAAATTTCAAATATCAGAAATAAGTATTTATACCAATGCGTCTTTCTGTTCATCCATCAAATTCAGAAACTCTATAAGTAACTAAGGTAACTGAAGGTAATATTTAGTCACTGCAAGTATTTAAAATCAAATATTTTTTCTTTTAATTAAGTGAATGAACTCTGTAAGCAATTAAAACAGATTTTTATTCACCAAATTCATCTTCTGAAAACTATTATGAGTTCAAAAGTGTGTATATATATAATATGTAAAGGATTTCGAATCCTGTCGACCAAATAATATGTAACGTATTTTTGGTTGCAGCAGAATGCAGGTTGGACAAGCAGTGAAGAGACTTTGTATCTTTAATTTCGTTTTATTCTCTCTCGAGAGGCAAACACGATTATTTACAAGAATGCGCGGCACAAAAGAAGGCAAAAAAGGGCCGAAACAAATGTTCACTAGTCTTATATAACATAGGATTTCTGGCTAGGGTCCAATTCAATACACGTGGTGACCTTTGACACTTTTTCAAGGGCAACCGAAGATATCACTTTCCCTTGATACGTAGTATTGATGGCGCATTATTTTTACAGAGGAATTAATTAAACCGAGAGTGGAATTGGATCACGAAATAAGAGAATATTTTTAGAATGAAGTTACTATGGGCTAAATTAAGATAAAATCTTGGGAATTAATTTGGATTAAATTAAGAGTTTAAAATATCATCACATATGCGTATAATATAATATAATATAATATAATATAATATAATATAATATAATATAATATAATATAATATAATATAATATAATATAATATAATATAATATAATATAATATAATATAATATAATATAATAATACAAGAACACGAATAGCATTATAAGTCGTATTTTTTATCTGAAATACAAAGCGAGCAATGTTTTGCGAGTATGTTTTGATTCTCATTTTTCTCTTTGATGACTTAAAATATTGTGCATATAAATTAACTTTGACCAATCTTTCGAAGAAGCATGAAGTTAAGCCGTTTAATAAATAAAATACGTAACTGGTTCTCTTAAAAGGCCGACATATTTTATCCAAATTTATTTAATTCAGTAATTGTTCAGGTTTGATTTTATCTGATATATGTATTTTTTCCATCTGTTTTAGGTCATCTTCCACTCAAAACCTGAAGGACTGCTTCATTATTTTCCACGCTCTGTACTTCCAGCGGAATACGGTGGAACTCTTCTTAATAATGATACTGAAGACTGGATTAAAATAGCCAATAAATACCATAAAGAATATACCGTAGAAGGACAACCAAACTTTTATTGATATTAAAAACCTTTTTTTTTTATATCATATTGGTGCCCAAATTACTAACTTTATTAGAAAAGTAATTAAAATTTAGAACTTAATTTTCTACAGTAAATTAAATTTCTTCAGTAATTTAAATAATAAAAATTGCATTCTGATTTATTATGGTTAGTTTAATATATACTGTATTCTGAATAATTATTTGTATTAATTTTTACTTTTTCTCCTAGCTACAAAACACTGCAAACTCCCAAAAACTTTTATCAAGAGTTTAGGATTGAAAAGTTTGAAAGTCTTTCTGTTATGAGTGATATCTGAACTGACAATGGAAAGTAAGAACGATGAACTATTAAAAATAGGACTGGAAGTGACTCTGTGCTTCTAATAAATGGGTCATATTATTAGAAAGATAAATATTTGAAGCTTGAAATTTCACATATTTGGCGAAAACCGCAGAAAAAGTCTTTACTGTGCATTGCAGCTTGTCTTTCAAAATTCAAGAATGAAAGTGCTTATTTATTTTTTAGTAACTTATGAGTTGATTTCTCTTGCAAAATGTTCGTTAATTCAAGTCCGTACTTTTTTCATAATCCTCATAAGTCCCTAATGGTACTAAATAAGCCTTTATGCTATAATAATAGATTAATTTTTTAACTTTTAGCAAATAATAAATGTTTTAGTTTAATTACTGGTCAGTTATTAAGTCATGATTAGAACCCCAGCCAAAAATATGGATTTTGCTTGTCTGGTAGCCTTTTCAAATTTTCCCAACATCTTTTAGATTTGCTTATGGATAATATTTTATATCAATAAGCATATTCATATTAGAATTGTCATATGTGTGATATGTGGAAATTTTTTTCCAAACCATTATTTTCCTCCAGTTATTATTTAAATTGGTGATAATCTAATGTAAGTGAAACAACAATGGAATAAGATCTGTAATAATACAGATATTTAATAATTACTGTCTTTTGTGTCTAAAAAATATTTTATGATTTTGCTTATCTGAAAAATCTTACAAATTATTTGTTATATTATTATTATTATTATTGCAACATTTTTTGCAGTTTTATTACGTTTATCCTCCCAGTTTGTTTCGAAATGCCTTTCCTTATTATATTCATAAATATTTGTATGATAATTTATTTATCGGTGGCTTTTCCACGTATTGTTGTTTTGTATGATTTATTTTTTTACACATTATTGTTGAGCTGATATGCCTGAATAAAGGATTTCGAAAATTTCGAATGTTTCCGTTAAAACAATTCTCTTAATTCTGAGATACCCGGAAATACATAGAACAAATTGTCAAAATGGAAATTCAAAATTACAAATTTTTATCTTGATGCTAATTTGCAGAAAAATATTCAGAAAAAGTAAACATAAAATATTAAAGTCCTTTATAATAATATTCATTTTCTTACACAGATCCTTATCCTTTAAAGCAGAATATCAATATCTGTACCAACTGTTTCTTTATATTACTTATCGAATGTATATTATGTCATTATTGGGTCCAATTTTTAAGCCATTATACATCGGTATATACTTCTAAATGGAAATATGTTCTAAATGACCTAAATAATTACATATCGTGTTGCTTAAGCCAGTAAATATATTGCTGAAACATTTTTTATAGTGTCCCGGATCTACTAATAATATTTAGAAATATACTCTTGCATAATAACATTTTAAAGAAAACAGATTCTTCTTTTTTTTTAATTAACAAAGCGGCCAAGGTATGAAGTTTAGAATATAGTTATTATAGGCAATTTTAGACTATTTCAATGCCAGTCTCGAGGAAGGTCCGCAAATCAGCGAATGCCCTTCTAAAATAAAGAAACTTCATAATTAAGTTATTCTTGATGACGTAAGGGATTAAAGATTTCTTACTAAATATGACCAATAGGATAAAGGATCATAATTTAGTCATTTTTAAAGCAGTACATTAATAGATAAAAACAGTGTAATATACATTCTTTATATTATTTAAATGGTTTTTACAAGTCGAAAAAAGTATGCATCTCTCTAATGATTTAGAGGGCCGCGGTGGCCTGGTGGTAAGGTCTCGGCTTCGGAACCGGAGAATTTCAGGTTCGTGTCCCGATTCCACCGAAGAGCCGTCGTGTAAGGGGGTCTGTTGCACGTTAAATTCGTCATGACCAAACGTCTTCCCGCTGGTGTGCCGTGGTGTGGAGAGGGGGGTGCCTGCTCAGGTGTCGTCCTCGTCATCTGAACGAGGTTCAAAATTTCGAGGTCCGTCCCAAAATAGCCCTAGTGTTGCTTTAAACAGGACGTTAATATAACTAAACTAAACTAAAACTCTAATGATTTAGATATTGAGTAACAATGATAGTGAATATCATGTAAATCGATACTAATTAAAAATTGCCTGGTATAACCTGTAAAGGCCAATATTCACATCACCAAGAGCAGCTTGAGTTTCTTTTGTATAAAGATTTAGGTAGTCAGCAAGCAGACAGCGGGATGAGATCCCAGAGAAGACCACCCATGATAGAATGGGCATAATAGAATGAACTAAATTTTTGCTAAGGAACCAGGTGGTTTTGCTCGTATCCGTCTGCTTTGGAAAGGGGTGTCCATCATTTTTTCATTTTCCTCTTCCCATTTATATCCACTCAAAGAATTGCTTTCATTCTTGGTACAAGGAATAGAGCGAATAAAATAACGAAAGTCTATTTCTAAATTATTCTGACTGTAAAACTATTTTACAATTAGCTGATTTCTCATAATATTTTCTTGAACAAAAGCATCATCCATTTAAAACTATTTAATTTTAAGAAATATTTGTTGATTGATATACTCTTCGTGTGTACAGCAGACCACCCTGCCACCACTGAACGAAACAGCATCCACAGGATTTGTTGTGGCCGACTGCTGTCTTTAACGTAATCCATGCATATTACTAACAAATTCTCCGATCTGGCATCCACTTCGAGGCTGTTGGCCCTCGAAGTGGATGCCAGATCGGAGATCAGGTGATCAATCATTGATTTTCCTCCGCATCATCCTGTTTTACGAGCAGCAGGTCAACACTTTGAGAAAACCTTCTCAAAATTATCTTATTCATCCAAATGTACGTCCCACAACGGAAGAAAGGAAAACATTTTTACACTTAAAGTTTCCTCCCCCCACAAAAAACTAAATTTTCAACAACATATCTTTCAGTCTTTTAAGATTTTCTAGCACCATTAGTATTCAGCTTAAGTCATTATTTTCAACTTTCAAATTATTTCTTAGTTCTGAGACTTCTACACATTCGTTTAAATAATGGTAAACAGTACCGATTCCTCCACAAAGGTATTTCTTTTTCCGCATTCTTCGAAAACTTTGGAAATATGTGGAAAATCTTCCATGTACTGATATAATTTGGATTATCAGTGGATGATATTTTCTTATTTTTATTTCTATGTTTGGAATAAAATCATAAGTTTCTTCTCATTTGTCAAACTATGTTGACTGATATACTGGGAAACAACTGAAATTTAATTCCCTATAGAAATATAATTACTGTCATTGAATAAATTCGTCATTTCGCAAAATGTTGTACTTTTTCCTTGACGAGTATACTCATCAAAATCAGTTTACTGGTGAAGAGTGTTTGTCTATGCGATATGTCTTATTTAATACTAATTAATTGACATTAATTAATTAATTAGTATTAAAATAAAGGTTGACAGCTTTTAAGCACTGGAATGGTTGAATATAAGAATTCAAAAACTGCATGACGTAAAATTATATGCATATTAGATTTTTCTTATTTATGAATCGGACAAATAAATGCGAGCGAATAACAGTTACAGGGGCTAATACTGCATATGAATTTGATTCATATGTTATCGATAATGTGCAACAAGCAATTATTTAATTGCAAATTCGATTTATCTCAGTTTACATGTATAGAAGTGTTTAGATGCATTGCAATTCAATACAAAATCCATTGCATTTGATTTTATATAATGTTTTGCATTAATTCACCAGCTTAGTTGGATAAGCATGAATGCCATAGTTAAAATATATAGGATGGATTGATATTTTATCAAATATTTCTTTGGTTTATATTCAATGTTAGATTTTTGCATCCATATGATTGGTTTTCCTTATGCCCAGAAAATAGTTTTGGTATCTACTAATAGATGGCAGCCCGTAAATAACGAACATTATTTACAGGCTGCCATCTATTAGTATTATCTATTACTATTCTCTTAGGAAACGTTTTAGTAGTCCTTTTTTTTTTGTAAGCACTTTATAGGGGGAAAAAAGGTAGATTTCTTTACTGAGATTTATAATGGTTATATGTCAATTGAAAGTTTTTTAATTTTTATAAATTTTTATTTGTTTAATTGAAATCAGGTTTTCTACTTTTTGACAGTTAGTTACGTTTGAGGTACGTGCAACAAAATGAATCCAAAAGGTAGGGAAGTGTTGAGGACGCACGAAAGGAATTATTGTTATTATTACTGAGAAAAAAACAAGTGTAAATATTTATACTTGATGAATTTCAAGCCTCCATACATGTTCATTTCAGAAGAGTGCTTTACTTTTTATTTTGAGCAGTAATAAATTCATATTGTGAAAAATTGCTGTTGTGTTAAAAAACATCGTATTATTTAAAACAAATTTATTTCTACTGTAGAAACAAGCAGCCTATAGTTACTTTTTGAAAGCCAAAAGTTATAGCAAAAAATAACTGTCAGAATTATTCGAAAATAAAATGTTTAATAATCCTCTATTAGTTTAAACAATAATTAATAGACGGCACACCATGAGAGATTCTAACGCATTTACATGAAATAATTATAAGCTGAAGAATTTTTTTAATGAAATAGGATATAAAGTTAATAGATGTTTTAACTCTAAAAACTTTCAGATTTATTCGTCAGAGAAAGTTTTTAAAAATAATCTTTCAACTATGATCAGTGTATTATTGAAGAATTCTCAAAAGAAGATTTACACTTTATTATGCTTCATTTTATTCCATAATTTTAGGAAGGTCTTTTGCAGACTAACTTTCCATAATGTGATTCATTTCTTATCTCTATCTCTACTAATAATAAAGATGGCTGTGCGTGTTTGTGTTTTGGCGCTCTATGGGGCAAATCTATGTTTGACCTAAAGAAGTCAAAGTTTGCACATATATACTTTGGAGAGTGGGAAAGCATGTCGGAACTATTTTTCTGAATTTTTAATCAAAATTTTGATTAATTAAAAATTAAATTGAATTTTGGCGTTTTTCCACAAAAACCAATTTTTGAAAATGTTATTGGACAAAAATAAATTGTACACTTTTTCAAAATTAAAAAAAGATATTTAATAATACCAATTAATCTCAGCCTGGGGGTAGCGCGTCTTCCTCGTGATCTGTGCGTCCCAGGCTCGAGTCCTGGTTCAGGCATGGTTGTTCTTTAAACTGCTTTCTATCTGTGAGGTGTTTGAAAGAGGCCCCCTGTAAAAAAGGGGTTGTGCAAGCGAGTGTGTGAGTGTCATCTTCACATGAGCTAGAAATCAGAATTCTGTCCTCCTGTGCTCAGGAGCCTTTACGCTCAGAAGCTACTGCACAAACTCGACTTAAAATCACTGACTTCGTTAGCGGGTCTGTCTATGGCAAGTGCCATAAGTAACAGCAACAATAATTAATGGTCCCTGGAGTTCGATACTACTCTTTGTTAAGATGCTATTTTTTGTTTACGATTTCGAATAGATTACGTCTAGGAAGCAATATATTATAGGAAAGGTGAAAATCTTGGTTGTACTGTGGTTGGCGCTTTCATTTATATTTTGATGGATAAACCGAAATAAAATGATTCAACATCTCTGAATTATCTTCTCAGCTTAATAAAAAACTTTTTTATGGACTTTTTAGATGTCTACTCTTCTAAATCCTCTTTTTGTAATCATTTAAAACATTGCCAGTGATTCAGGCTGTACTGTGTTTACCCGTTAAAAATAGCTGTATTGTATTGGACATTAATAATTCTCACAAGGAATCAATTATAAACCCCATTTTACATGTAGAAACCAATCAAGATGTGCATAGTTCTCAATTTATGAGTAATAAATATGAAAAATCACCGAAAGTTTTTTTAAAAATGCGGTAGGTTTTTCAGCAATGATAACTCTTTTAAAAATCTTGAGAAAACTTGCAATAATATCAAGAAAAATGAACTTTTTTTTTGTGTGTATGTGTGTGTGTGTGTGTGTGTGTGTGTGTGTGTGTGTGTGTGTGTGTGTGTGTGTGTGTGTGTGTGTGTGTGTGTGTGTGTGTGTGTAGAGTCTGATTATAATCAAGTCTTTGTCTAAGGCATTTAAATAAACATCGTGATGCTGTATATGAAATTTAGAATGTTAAAGCATTTTCTTTTGATTTTTTAAAGAATTTTAAAATTTGGTTAGAAGCAGAAAGTTCTGCTATTTACACTTTTTTTCGGAAATCAACAGGGAAAAACGTTTTTGGCGATAAAACATTTTATGTTCGCCAATTTCTTTCATGGAAATTTTTGTATGTCCTCATTGGCTGGCTGATCTTGCACGATTTATCACGCAGCTTACTGCCAGTTTAAATTAAAAATTAATTTAAATAAAATTTATTTTTACTAAAAATAATTTTTAATTACATTATATTAATTAAAATAAATTTAATTTTAATAAAATTAAATTTAACTCTTTTAAATTTAAAATGGCTTTTTAGGTTTTAAGTCAGCATAGCTCAAAATACCTTTACTGCTTTGCCAGAATAAATTAGAAAATATTCTTTTCTCTATCTTCCCATAAGTGCTTATTTTTCTTATGATTGAAGAATCTTAAAATATAAATAATAGCAAAAGTAAGTACACTGTCTTAAAAATTATGAATGTGAACACTACATAAATATTTTTGATTAATCAAACTCTACTGATTTAATTAATCAAAAATATTTGATTAATGAATTTTTTTAATGAAATTCTTAAACAAATAGAAATAATTTTTCCACTGAAAGTCATCGAATATTTCAATATATTTGATTCATCAATTTTTTAATGAAATTCTTAAAAAAAATAGAAATACTTTTTGCATTGAAAGTCATCGAATATTTCAATATATTTGATTCATCAATTTTTTAATGAAATTCTTAAAAAAAAAACAGAAATAATTTTTTTACTGAAAGTCATCGAATATTTCAATATATTTGATTCATCAATTTTTTAATGAAATTCTTAAAAAAATAGTAATAATTTTTGTATTGAAAATCAACGAACATTTCTTTAAGAAATGAATTTTTTCGTACGTTATTTTTAGAAACACCACTTTTGCTATATTTACTTTGAATTTTAAAAAGTTTATGTGATATTTCTTGCACAAATATTTTAGAATCTATTTTAGTTGATTAAATATTATATTTTTATTTTCTGTGCGCTTTAAAGACAAAAATTTGATTTTTGATTAAAAGAGATTCTGTAGTTCTGTATGAAGAACTCAGATGGCGCCACGACAGTTTTTATCTTTGCATTATTTAATTTTTTTAACTTTCCTGTTAGCGCGCCTTCTATATGAAAGGGAACTTCAATATTCTTGAACATGAAAGGGAGCGCATATTTCTCAGGTACGATATTATAAAATAAAATTAGCCTATAATTGAACAAAGATTAATAATTACAATTGTTTAAAACAATTTTTATCTAAAAAGAAATGGAAATAGCGTAATCATAATACATAAAAAATATAAAATGACCAAAGAATCACCTGAATAGTGTGAAAATAAAATGCATGAAATTGCCAACATTCCAATTAAAATATTTAGATTTGGAATGTTTACGTTATAGCCAGCGTATATACACATTGCTGGCTGATATATATATATATATATATATATATATATATATATATATATATATATATATATATATATATATATATATATATATATATATATTTGAAATGAAAAGCAAGCTGTCAATTTCGTATTCAATTTATTGCACCATTTCAATGAAAGCAAATGTGCTTTGAGTGATTCAAAAGTATAAATTCCTGATAAATTTCACTGCTAAAGCTTCTGATACAGTGTCTTTTTGCCAGGTTTGCATCTTTTTTCTTTATGTGATGTATATTTTTTATGCTATATATGTTATGTATATGATGTATATTTTTTAATGTTATATTGCGTTCTTTGTGTGATATATGTTTTTTTATTATAATGGCGCAATGTTCACTTCTTCAAAACACAGTTGGGATTTTTTTTTAAAGAGTTTTAATTTCAACTCACTGTGTAAAGAGGTAGCAACTCTCAATATATTCATTCATAATATTAATTTAGAATTAAAAAAATATTATGTAATATTAATTGTGTGGATATTTCCGAATTCAGTTTAGAAGACTGAATATTAAACTTTCTTTTCTGTTTTTCTTTTCTATACGATTTAAAGGCAAGAACATGATTTTGATTAAATTGAAATTCTGTAGTTCTTCATCAAAAACTCAGATGGCGCCACGACAATGACAGATATTTCTTTCTACTCTTGATCATCTGAAATACAAATAATATCTCTGAAATACAAATAACAGATATGCAAAATTTTATTAAGAGTCTAAAATTCTAAACTTCGATTAAAGTCGTCTAAAGGATCTGCTAGAGCAGCCAAAGTCATGCTTTCGTAAAGCCATGTGGTAAAAAAATATAAAACGAAATTCTTATCTAGTGTATCTCTTGCTAGAGAATTTCGTTTGACATCTTTCTCGTTTGCCGAAAGGGTTAACACATTGTCTGTACCGCTGAATTTCTTACAATTTATATGGGTATATACAATTTCTTACAATTTAATGGGCTCGCCTAACCTCCGTGGCAGTCAATCTGTTCATTACAAATGATTTGAAGTTTTAAAGCAATGTGCCAATTAGAATTTTGTTTCATTACCTTTTGCATTAAACAGCAAAAGAATAATACAGGACGAAGATAATAAAAATAATATTCTATTGTTGTCATTAGAGCTCTAAAATTTTGCAGATAGTTACTCACAAAAGACATAAGAAAAACGAGCGATAGAGGATTCATAAAAATCTATGTGATCTGTATCAAAGTAAGATTAGATAGCCCAATAATATTTCATAATCTCATTTTTTAATTATTTTTTCGTGTTGCAATAAGGCACGTCTTGAAATAAAATAAAAAATTAATAAAAAAAATTTTGAATGAAAAATTTGTGTTTTACTTGAAAAAAATTGAAATAAAAATAAAAACGGATACTAGGCAATCAAGGATATATTATTTCAAGGGAAAAAAAACAATCAATTATATTTCGCATTTGTTTTTTTTAAATAAAGAAAAAAGACCCGATATAAAGGTAATATTTTTATATTAATTTTGGACTTCGTGAATTTATAAAGTGAATTTATATTAACCAATCTGAATTTATAAAGCTACCACGAATAAAGATGAATATGTATGTGATCGTTTGGTCTATATGCATCAAATCAAGCATATATATAACTTGAAGGTAAGCATTGCATTTCGAAATTGTTTTGAAATTTTAAATAATTTGAAATAAACTGAATTTTAATTTTTTCTGTAATAAATTCCAAAAATAGTATTGCACAAAAATGAACATTACACTATTTAAACCTTTTAAAAATTGTCTTTTTAATGACACCAAATAAAGATTCGTACAAATATTTTCTGAATTTTGGCAATACTTACAAATATTTCTAATTTCTATTCTTAATTTCCAAACATTATCTATATTGACATCGTCAACATTTTGACATTTATTTATTCGGCAATTCAAACCGTGTTCATTATTTCATTAAATATTTAGTCGCGTATTTTTTTTATATATTAGAAAGCTGAAGAAGAAGGATTATATTTTGTATCTACGTAATTTATAAAACAAAAAAATAGAAAAAAAAAGTTGCGAGTTTATAATACCGAGAAATTTAAAAGCGAGATTAATCGGACATTAATTCTTTTCTTAGCGTTTTAATATCATGGGATTGGTTTCTATTAGAAAAACACATGCTCATATGTGAGGCAATTAAAATATCATAGCTTTCATGACTTTTATTTTGAAGACATTGACACATTCTTGCTTAACAAATCATTTTTATAAAATGTGACAATTTGCTGAATTATCTTTCAATAACACTTATGCTCTTATTTAATATTTGAGTTAGTGTGGATTGGTCAGTTATTTATCAGGCTTTGACTATTTCTTTATTTTTGGGAAAACGTAAACTCAATGAACACTTGTAACTTTATCAGTTATTTGAATATATGATTATTTTAATAATATAAATTATGCAGACTCTTGATGAATATTATGAACCAATAATAATAATAATAACATAATTACAACCTGTTATTACAGAAGTTCGACAAGAATATCAAAATATCTAAAAAAATAATAAAACGGTTCCTTGCCTAATATGGTGTAGGATAACGGGTGACATTCAAAACAGTTTGTAGTCATTTCGGAAAGGATAAATACAGTTTCTGCCTTGTTGCCAAGGGAATCTTGTGCCATTCTTCCTGAAAAACGGTGGTAAATTCAGGTAGCGATGATTGTAGTGGATAGCGACTGCGTACTTCCCTCGCCAATGCAGATAATAAGGGTTTAATAATATTAAAGTCAAATGACTTTGGTAGCCATGGGAAATGTCATAAATTATCCTCGTGCTCAGAAAGCCAGTCCTGGGCAATGTGAACTGTGTCAACAGGTGCATTGTCGTCTTGGAAAACCACATCACCTTTACGGGACATAATTTGTACCATGGGATGGACTTGATCAGCCAAAACGTTTACATAATCCTTGTCAATAATGCTGCTTATCAGAGTTATCGTGGGGCCCACAGAAAGCCACGATATGACTGGCCAAACTATCACAGAACCTCCACCATGTTTCACTCTTGGCAACAAGCAGTCTGTGTTATAGGCTTGGGATGACGTTTGCCAGACGTAAACTCGGCCAGAAGTGGGAAACAATGCAAGCAAGAATCATCCGAAAATTTTACTGTCTTCCGCTGCTCCACAGTCCAGATCTTATGAATTAAACACCACTTTTTCCTGGTTCGAGCATTGGCATCACTGATGAAGGGTTTGTGAATTGCAGCTCGGCCAGAAAGGGCCTGCTTATGGAGCTCCCTTCTGATTGTTTTGGTACCGACAAGGTTTGTGAGCATGACATTCATTTCAGCATAAACTTTGGTAGCTGTGGTTTGCTTCCTTTTCGTCATTACCCCCCTTAATGATCGTCTGTTACGATTATTCAACACACACTTTCGTCCACTCTGTGATTTAGTGGATGATGTTTTTCAACATTCCAAATATACAGAATAAATCTTCGATCCTCTTAAAACACAAAACACCTCAGCTACCTTGCTTATGGAAGAACCCACCATATGTGTTCCAAAAATTTACCCGTGTTCGAAGCCTGTTAGCTCTGATATGATGCAATTGCAACTTCGAAGAACAGTGCACCGATAACAAATGATCTGCATATTGCATACACGTCGTTGTACAGGTAGGGGCAGTTGGCGAAAACACAATCACCACCTGCACAATTTACTAGAAAAAACATTTCTTTATAAATATGAATTTCACGAGGTGATTCCATATTTTTGTCCAATCCGTGTAGGCATAATATGATTACACAATTTCATTCATTCTCATAAAATTAATGTAAGTCATATCACTGACTACCCGACCCACCCGACGGCTCACGGATAATAAATATTACTGAAAGACCAGACCGCCGCAACATCAACACTGGTGGGAACTGTGGTTGAGTCCTAAGGGCCATCACAGGCCACGATACAACTCTTCCCGAAGGAAGTACGTCCCGTCATCGATGAGAGGAGCCAGACCTTCACCTTTTCGTGTATCATTCGGGGTCGTGAAACCCAAATACCATACCGGAGGTATCTCATCCTTATTTTGAGGTGCCCCCCGGGGGAATTATAAAATTAATGTATCTGAAAACCCCTTCTCCTCAAACAATCTTATAATTTAATTTACTTATGTATTAGTTATTGCAATAAGTGAATTATTTAATCGCAATTGATAAATAAGTGAATAAATATCTTTCCTTCTGACATCGACTTTCCGTTCTGACTTAAAATGGAAAAGATTATACCATCAAACGAACTTTTGATAATAGTATTTAAGTACTAAACTATTATCAGTTTCTAAATATATAAACCATACTTATAGCCTATTTTATAAATGTAAAAAAAAAACCTTTGAAAAAATATTTTTGTTAAATTTTATGTTGAAAATGTAATTTATATGAATTATATTTTATCTTTTCCTAAAAAAGAGATATTGGAACATACTTATTGGCAAGGAATTTTTTCATGGAAGCGTAAAGTGGAAGAAAGAAATGATAAAATTTTTAAAAAACATTTATAGGATGCTTTTGGGTTTTTTCACTATATAAAATGTATTTTAATAATTAATTTTAATATTTGTTAAAACTTTTGAAATAATTGTTTTCATTTTCAATTTTTGATTGACGTAGTAAATAATGGAATACATAGATATACAAATTAAGCATAATAATATCAATATATGAATTCTTAAGTTTAATTTCCTTTGCCTGTTAACATGCATCATATTTCAATGATTTTAAACAAAATTATATTGACAGTAACAAAAATTGTGAAAGAGTATAATTGTCATTTCATGATAAGCAAAGAAAGTCTTAAACTAGTCGTCGATTATAATTAAATAGGACAGAAAAAAAAGAAACACACATATACAGCACAGAAGACGATTATCTTCAGCCTAGACGTGCAGCAACAACAGCATACAGCTTAGTTCAACACTAGCTCGACTCCGTCGCTGCTCCGCTTATCTCTGGAAGGCCACTCTTCTTTACCGTTGATTCCGACTACTCTTCGACTCCAATGGTCCACGACTCAATTCACCACTACTGCTAGGCAGCTGCGGGTGCTTCCTTTTATAGGTCTCAGAAGGCGGGACTAGAAGCCTCTCAACCAATCAGGAACGTTCGAGGCGTATCTCCGTTCCTACTGGACGGATCAGGAAAATTCTCGATATTTCGGGTATAATCTATTTCGGCCCCAAAGTCTCCAAATTCGTCGCCAAATGGTCGCCAAGCTCTGGGACCTCCCATGGAACCAACTATGCTGGGAAGCAGCATCACAGGTTCGTAACTATATATATATATATATATATATATATATATATATATATATATATATATATATATAGAGAGAGAGAGAGAGAGAGAGAGAGAAAGAGAGAGAGAGGGAAAGAGTCCGATAGAGAAGTCTCGTGATTGTTTCAAATTGGTTTAAACTGGTTAATGATTTAAATTAATTAAGACAAATAATGACTTAAAAATAATAATGTTCTCACATGATAACTTGAAATTTTCGATCGTAGATTTCCTTTTAATTTAATTAATTTATTTATTTTGCTTATAAAGTTTTAAAATTATTTGATGGTATTAGATGTCACATTTTCTTTTTACAAAAATTTTACACAATTTCATTCTCTTTTAAACTAATACCGGGTTTGCACTCGGCCAGTAGACAGCCATGCGCAGAAAGGTTGAAAAATGCTGTTCGGTCTATGGCAAGTAATTGTTCAAACAGGACAACTACAAGCCACTGTATCGTATTTTTTCTTACTGCGCCTGCTTTTGTAGAACTAAGCTGTTTTTTTTTTTCCGTCAAAAAAAAAATAATCATTTATCATAGATTAATTCCGACATTTTTTGCTCTTTGTTCTTTCTGATGCAAGGTTGTGTTTTTTTCCATTTTTTCTATAGTTTCCAAATTTAAGTATGTTGACTTTTTTTTTATTTTACCATATTTCTTTGTGTAAATATCCATCATTTCAATATGATACGTAGTGAAAAAGAAAAATTCAGGGACACCGAAACGGCAATTTATACTTGGTATAAAAGAAGTGTAAACCCCTCGCGAAAGAAATACATTTACGTGTCTTTATTTACTGCTACCACTTCTAAAAATCTTCATATCAGTTAGAGTCGTTGACCCTAAATAATAAAACGCTTGTGAAGTCTAATTTTCTTTTTATTTTGTTTAACCTAGTGGTAGTTTTATCGATAGACTGGCCTGTCCTTAATTTTCTTCCTGTTTACGAGTTTACTGTGTTCAGAAAAGAAAGGAAAGGAAATACGTGAAAGTTTTCATTCATGATTGTTCCTTAAATTTTATTACAAAGTTTTTATAACAAAATAATTATTTGAAATTTAATGAATGAAGGTTATATATTGTATTGACTGTGAATTAAAGTATGTAAATTGGGATACAGTTTAGCTTATTTCAACTTTTTCAATGTCTCCGTTTGTAAATTTTATGATGCCTATTTTGTGACTTAATTCATGCAACTGAAACGGCTTCAGATATCAATCACTAGCAGTACTCGCACAGCGTTGCTCGTGCAACAGAAGACTCACTTTTCCTAAATGTGGACATTTTTTGTCTGATATTCGCTAACCGAACGTTTTTCTCCTCTACATTTTCATTATCGCGCAACAAACGAAGCGTTTTGGCATTTAATGTGCTCTGACCGAGGTTGGATTTCCTTTTTTGGGGCTTAATGAGTTTTGTATCTCTATTTAAAATCAGACGTAAGCAAAGAAATATATCGCATATGCATACCAAAGCTCTTATTATTTGCGCATGAGCAATTTGAGGTTTTCACACATGCGCGGATAAGTGCAAAGGACAGATATTGCTGTTTTTCGCATGCTCAAATCATAGTAGGAAATAATTAAAATCTCTACTATAAAATTCCTTTTTTTATTTTGATATGGCTTCATTATATTTAAACCTTCACCAATAAATGCCCTAGAAAATAGTACAAATATCTCCAATATCAGTTAAGCATTTCTCGAGTTTTTCTCTTTCAAACATACAGACGCTGTCAAGAGACTTCATTTCATACTATGTATAGATAAATATAACAATTGAATTCAGTAATCAATTTCAATACCTTTTAAACTTTAAAATTTTAATCAAAATAAAAGAAAACTTCCGAAATACATATTCTCACAATTCAATGTTGCTCGCCACTTCACACTCACGCACACGCAAATGAATACACACACATGAAGAGAATAGGAGAGAAAAAAATAGCTCATTAAAAGTGATTAAATTAAAAAAAAATATCATTTCAAGATTTGATGCATGATTATTATATTGCATGGCTGGTACCCGGGCCGTTGCTGTCGCAGATCATTTGAAATAACTATCTTGTTTAATTGGAAATGATAGAAAGAATGATATTTATTTTCTTGTAGGCAATGAACACATTCATTAACATTGAAGCCGGCGTCCTGGTATAGGGGTAGCGCGTCTTCCTCCTGATCTGGGCTTCCTAGGTTCGAGTGCCGGGTCGGGCATGGTTGTTCTTCTTCTATGTTCTATCTGTGAAGGGTGTGAATGTGCCCCCCCCCCGTGAAGAAGGGTTGTGCAAGTGAATGTGATGCATGAATGAGCTAAGTCGTACTCTTGGTGCTTCTTAAAAAACAAGAGATGCTCACTCGGCTTAAATTGGTGACAGATGACTGTCGTAAAGTGCCATAAGTAACAACAACATTAAAACTGAATGATGTGTAAAGGAAAAGTATAAATAATATTTACTCTATTCAAGTGGCTTAGGATATATATATATATCGGTTCGGTACGTAATCGGATAAACGATGGTACGGAAGTACATAAAATGATAACAAACAGAAGTTCATTTTTATATATTAGATATGATTGTTGTTATTCAGAATGAATTGCTTTGAACAACTTAAACGTTGAACTTAGTCGTATAATAGCTAAATAAACTGGAAAAACTAGTCGACTAAATGAAATTCACGTTTCTAGGTAAATGAGTTGAATGCATATTGAAAATAATAAAATCTGCAACTTTAACCCTTTGACTACAAATGGGACTTGTACATCCCACTAACCTTTTAAAATCAGTTAAATAGTTCCAGGTAACTGTAATTTTTTTGGTGGAGGGGGGGGGAGGAAGGGTGTATTTGGCCATCATGTTCTAGCCGCAGGGGTTTAAAAACATTTGAAAAAAATTGAATAGATATATCTAATATAGAAGCTATTATTTTCCATTTTTCCGCGATTGCAGAGATAAAGATTGTAAAAAATTGGCAGTCAAATGATTTAAAACACACAAATGCCTTATTAAGTGATTGTAAGATGGTCAAGAATTTTCAACACATGAGAGGCGATTTTATTAAATAACAACAATTCTTAGAAAGAGAGTTTGTAGATCGCCTAAAGCATCCGAAACAGGTAGCAGGAATTTAAAGTAAGAAACTTGATGTCCTTTGTCTTAAATTGAGTCCATTTAAGAAGAAATATTCCAGATGTTGTGTTTATAATTTACAATGTTACACATTTTTTCATCTATTTTTTTGTTTATTATCTGAAAGAAGAAGTCGAAAACGTGTTTCACGAGCACACTCTCGAGATTTCTATATAGAAGGCCATATTTCTAAAACATTGTTTAACCTTGTATTGTTTGTCTCTATAAGATAACGAATTTAGTAATATGCTGAAATAGTTTACAAACAAAAGATTGAAAAAAAAAGAGATTTTTTTTGCAGTTTTGGAATGATTTAAAGTAAACATTAATAAACGTTTTGGGAACAAATTTTAATTTAATAATTAATTTAATAAATTAACAAATTTTTGAGACGCTGTTTTAAAACAGTAGCTCCCATTTCTCGAACACTCTACTCTGCCTAAACTTCTTGAGTCAAGGATTATGAACTAAGATCGAGTACACATATCTTTTGAAGAACCCTACTTCAAAATTGTAATTCTCCATTTTTGAATTCTGGATTATGCCATTAGGACATCTCATGCCTCCATTTAGTATATGTTGTTGTTTCTAATGGTACTGGTCATAGACAAGCCCACTGACTTTAGAAGTCAGTGATTTTAAGCCAAGGGTCTCTTGTTTTTTCAGTGTCGCCATCTAGGGACAAGAGTACGACTTAGCTACATATACGTCACAACCCTTTTTACGGGGTGGACTTCATTCATGCATTTCATTCACTCATCCATAGATCGTAATTTAGACCTGAGTCAGAGAACAATCACCCTGATCCAGTACCCCCAGTGGTATTATTCTCAACATGGAGGACTTTGTGACCACGACAAATTTATACTTGTGCCAGCCACCACACACACGGAGAGTCTTCTGCCGGCGGAGTTCGAACTCACAACCCAAGGGACGCCAATCCAAGGCCCTACCAACCAGGCTATATATAATATATCTTTGTTGAATTTTGTTTCGAGGTACTAATTATTAGATCTCAAAATAATTCTTAAAGTTGGCTGTTAGAATTCTAAGTCCCCCAAATTATTACGAACTGAGGATTACGAATGAAGTTTTCCTATGGGGCATATCTTTGATGTAATCCTTCAGAAGCGCCAGTTTTGGATTCTCGAATTATAGAACCTTTCACGAGGGGTTAATGCAGAACCATGTTCTTTAAACAAAGGGCGATGAACCAGATGAACATATACATAAGATTTGAGGAATCTTGTTTCGAAATAGCAGTTCTCCGTTGTTGAATCCTGGAGTTAGCCGCTGGGGCATTAAACTGAGAGAATTTAAGACCGTATCTTCTTAAAATATACATTTTTGCAAAATTTTGTTTCGATAAACTAGTTAATAAGGTATTTTATCATCAAAAAACTTTTAGAACATGATTTTTAATCTCAGGATTACGAGTAAAGTCTTTCTATACGGCATATCTTTGATGTAATTTTTTCGAAACTCTAGTTTTAATTTCTTGAATCATAGTATCTTCCAACAGGTTTCTAGATCATGTTCTTTAAACCAAGGATCATGAGCTAGCCTCGCGTGCATATATGGTTCGAGGAATCCAGCTTTGCAATAGTAGTTCCCAGTTTTTTCCCCATACTCTGCCACTGGGACACAGCAACAGAAAAAAAATAAATCCTAAACAAGTTTTCATAAACTAAAGGTCATGAACCAGGCTCGTGTAGTTGGTATATCATTAGTGGAATCTATTTCGTAAAACTAGTTATCACTCCTGGTTCATAGATTTTTTCAACAAGACACCTTGGCCCTAGAAATCTCAAGAACAATTTTTTAAACTGAAGGCCATGAACCAGGCTCGCGTACGATATACTTTTCGTGGAATCCTGTTTCGAAACAGTAGATTTCAGTTCATGAATCCTGGACTGTGTCAATAAACCATTTAGATCCCAGCAATTTCAAGAATATGTTTATTAAATAAAGTGTCATGAACTAGACTCGTGTTTATGACATATCTCTAGTAAAATCCTATTTCGAAACATTAGTTCTTTGATTTTCATATTAGGGCGTCTCGGTTCCAGAAATTCGAGACTATGGGATGGGTATTTGGATTTCACATCTTTCAGTATGCTGTTTCAATATCAGATATGTATGAAAAAAGATAACAATGTTATTTTCATAAAGAGATGTATAAACATTGAGATAACAATATAGCACTAAATTTACTATCATTTTTTTTTCTCGTGAGTTATGCGTCAATCAAAATTAAATTTATTGAAAACACGAAAGATGTAAAATTCTTATTGTTTGAGTCAAAAGAAACTTTAAAAATTAAAACGGCGAATATATGAACATTTTGGTGGAAAGTGAAAAAATGTTAACAAAAACATTTCTTGCAGTAACATTTATTTTGATGATTTTTGAAATCTAAAATATTTTTATAATACTTAAAGAACAATTCTTCAAAGCTGAATTAATGAATTTCAAGTTTAAACACCAAATGAGCGTCGAGTGATATACAGAAATTTTATTTAAAACATTTTTTCAATAAAAAAATATTTTGAAAACTCATTTTTATTAGACTGATGAAAAACGGAATTTCATTTTAATAAATTTATGCATTTTAGTTCTTCATTCAAAATTTCTTTATGTATGTAAACATATAATTTTTAGAGCAGAATTGTGGACGGAGCCAAAGAAGACACAGAGAATTTCAAACCACCGCTTTTCGCTTTTATTCCATCCCGGGAGGCATAATTTATGTGCAGGAAGCGATGATTGACTAGCATCCGTTCACCAACGATACAACAGCAGAAGAGTGAAAAAGAGAGGGAAAATATTTTTCCCTGTGCTTATATACAATGAAATTTTGATAAGGATTTCTTTGCATGTAAGTAGGAGGAACTTCGGTATCTTTTAGAAGAATTTGTTTAGGTTAGCAATTTGCTGCCAGATGGAGCCACTGGTATGGAACCAAAATAAAATTGATAAATTAATTTGGGAAATACTATAGTAGTATAATGTTATCGAGAACATATAAGTATTTAAATGGTTAAAGACTCTAGAGCATCATCAGGAAATGTGAGTAAAATCGATGGCAAAATTTCCTCTATGGAATCATAAAACATGTTAGAATCAAACATTGTATAATTATTAAAATTTGGGATAAGACACCATTGAAGTATAGTTCAGTAATTAATGTTGTGGAATTAATTTCTCTTTAATCAGCAATTGCTTTCAGTTCTAATTAAAGGAATAATGTTACAACAGAATGATGCTATTTGAAATCAATAGAAAAAAACAATTAATTTAAAAACAATCAGAATTTCAATCTGTCTAAAAATTCATTTTCTCGATAATATTGCATTTATGAAGTCATTGGCAAGTAAGTATACTTGGCCTAATGAAATATTCTCTATAGATATTCATTTATTTGATTCTGTATAATGTTATGGTCTCACATTTTTGAATCTAAAAAGAATAACTCAACTTTGAAATGTGTAGAATACATTATTAGCAAATTTGAGTTATTTTGCTAATAATGTATCACTAAGAAAACATTTGGAAAACTAATGCATTTGATTCCTTTTAATGAATTACTGAAGACGAAAAGCTAGAGCTCAATTAAATTCCCATTATTAATACCAGAGGCATATTTGTTTGATGATTTGGTGGTCAAAAGGTTCAAAGGCAGGAGAAAGCGAAATTTTATCGAAATGAAGAGAAAAGGGGGTCATGAGGTTCAGGAAGGCTGATTTACTGAAGGACAAAACCGGTTCTACAAAGTATTATTAACGTTTTTGCATTTGAATATTTTATGGGTTATTGTCTAAATGAAAATGAACGACCTCAAAGAATTCCGTTATGTCAAATGAGCTAGCATACTTGGATAAAGCAGGGTCTTTTCAACTATGAACTTTAACCCGTTTATTGCAGAATGTATTTTTTAAAGTCCCTCAATTTCCCATTTGTAAAGTTAAGCGAAGGCACATATGGACATCGAACTTATTACAAATTTTTCATAGTAAATTTTATGAAATATTGCAATAAACCAAATGAAATTTCTTTTTTACTTTCTCATATAGAGAGTATAAAGAAATTATTGCAATTGGCAAAAAATTCGAATTCGAGATTTTGATGAATCATCACGGTTTAGACCTCCTTGAGTCCAAAAAACTCATTTTCAGAAAATGTCCATCCGTCTGTCTGTCTGTGACAAAGATAATTCAAAAACGCTTTGAGCTAGACGGATGAAATTTGGTATCTCGGCCTTTGTACCATATGTGTAGATTTCTATTAAATGTTCAGCAAAATTCGTTCAGAGAAAGTCTGTCTGTCGGACTGTTCGAATATAATCTATATATTCACAATAACCACAAAAAGAAGAGCGCTAGATAAATAAAATTCCACATACACAATTAACATCTATAATTTAGACACCTTTCAAATTTTCAGCCAAATTCAACAATGGGTTGACCCTCTGTCGATCGGTATTTGACTTAAATACATCAAATTTGGTATGGGATTTTGTGACTACAAGTGCAATTCTGTGTCAAATTTTTGTTTCAGTCGGTTTGGATGAACGTGTCTATAGCACAAATTCGATTTTCGAATACTATTAATAACATGCCAAGGATTAAGCGCCAAAACACTCGCCAAGGATGACACGATAGATTCAGTGTAAATGCTATTTCACGCCGAAGGTTGATATTTCGTTACTATTGAACGCCAATGCCATCGAAGACGTTGTTTGGGATAAAACCTTTATATTAGAGAATATGAGAGGAAGTTTTGTGGAGACCAGTCTCGCTGGTTACGTTAGGTTGTTATTCAAAAGAAATAAAATATCTGATCTTGACCAGCGGTTGAAATTAGAGAAATTATTATAATTTGCAGCCGGCGTCCTGCCATAGGGGTAGCGCATCTTCCTCGTGATCTGGGCGCCCTGCGTTCGAATGCCGGTTCGGGCATGGTTGTTCATCTGTGTTCTATCTGTGAGGTGTGTGAATGTGCCCCCCTGTAAAAAGGGGTTGTGCAAGCGAATGTGCAAGTTTCATCTTCATATGAGCTAGAAATCAGACTTTTGCCCTCGGGTGCTCAGGGGTCCTTACCCTCAGAAGCTACTGCACCCCCTTTCCGTGGTAACGCGGACACGGACACGACATCATCATCATTACAATTTGTAATAATTAAGCTATAGTTTGTAATAATTGTAAGACGAGTCAAAACAAATGACAGGTATCATGGATTATTGATATTGATTGAAAACTATGGAATTTTATGCTGCAACATATCCACTGCAATACCCAACAATTCCTGTTTTAATACGCACTTGTTACTACTATTATACGACAGAAGGTGTATTATTTTCCTTGAATCTATTAAAGAGAACTCTGTCGTTTGATTATTATATGACAAGGAAGTTCAAAGGTGAACTGAAAACGAGCTTTCATCAGAAGGAGTGGAAAATATGTCATTAGGTTTATGAATGAAATAAAAACTAGTTTAGTCGAATATTACCTTTTTCTCTTTCAGTAATTTATGACTTATTGTTTAAGTGAAAGGGAGAACGACCTCAAAGTATTTGTTACAGATCAGACTTTAATCTGACTTATGTAAGAAAGCATTTAATATTTTTTTGAAAGCAAAGGAAATATTTTGCTTGTCCCTTTAAAATCTCCCTTGTCTATTGTAAATAATTATAAATGTAATTAGAAATTAAATTTATATCTTTAAAAAAATCTGTTTTTTTTCTACAAAGTTTTTTTTAATTAACATGGATTTTTATCAATTCATTGGATACTGACTTGAAATTCAATTAATTTTATTTCAGAAATCCGAACAATAAAAAAAATATAAAATTTCTAATTGTTGTTTATAATGGCACTTGCCATGGACAAGCTCGCTGACTAAGTCTGCGATTTTAAGCCAAGGGAGCGTTTCTTGCTTTACTAGCGCCAACTAGGGCCCAGAGTTCGTCTTAGCTACTCACGCATCACATTCGCTTGCACAACCTCTTTTTACAGGGGGGAGGATATTCACACATCTCACAGATAGAACAGATGAAGAGTAACCATGCCCGAACCGGGACTCGAACCCAGGACGCCCGGAGAAGACGCGCTACCCTTATGCCAGGACGCCGCCAAAATTTCTTATAATCTTATTTGAATAAAATTGTAGTCTTTGCTTCTAATAAAGACGAATATGTGTGTATTGGCATCTTAAAAGTGAAACACAGATATAGTTAGAAAGGAAACCAGCTGCCCCAAAATTTTTCTCACTTACTCTCTAATAAACTTGCCCTGTCAGAGAACGTCTTACAGAGTATTGGCGTACAATAGTTACGAAATATTAACTTTTGGCGTGAATTTAGCATTTTTACTGAAACTGTCATGACATCCTTGGCGAGTTATTTGGCGATTAATCCCCGGCATTCGATTAACAGTATCCGAAAATAGAATTTTTATTTTAAATGCCTTTTCCCCAACAGATTGAAAGCAAAAATTTCACACAATACTGCACTTGTAGTCAGAAAATCCCAAACCAAATTTGATAAATTTAAGTCGCTGCTTTTTTGAATGATAACGTTTGCATGTTTCTGAAAGTAAAGTGTGGATAGATTTACAGTTAACTTTTGTTGGATTTGGCTCAAAATTTGAAAGATGTCCAGATTATAGATGTTAAATCTGTGTACCAAATTGTATCCATCTAGCCTTCTTCGTTTTGCAATTATCATGTTAACTTATATTCGAACAGTTGGCCATATTTTGCTCAACATTTGATAGAAATCTGCAAATTTGGCGTAAAGACCGTATACCAAATTTCATCCGTGTAGCTTAAAGCGTTTTTGAGTTATCCTTATCACAGTCAAACAGACAGACGGACATTTTCTAAAAATAAGTTTTTCAAACACTGGGAGATCTAAAACTTGGGAACTATTAGGCCGGATAGTCACGAACCGGATACTCGGGTTGTAATGTAATTAAAATGTCGAATATTATAAACAAAACATGATATTAGATAGATTTTAACAGATATGATATGAAGCTCAAGTTTCAGCAATTCAGAAAAAGGTAATTCCTGATTCGTGCGATAGACTTGAAAGACTTACAAATGGGTGGAACTGTTATTTCAACGACGCTACAGGCAATAGATATGTCCTTGAATCTTGGAGATTTTACGATAGTTCGCTCAGTATGACTTCTACATTCATTTGCCATCCTAAGGTGACTTGATTCGTATTTTGCAATTTGTCAGTGAGAAACAGCGCAATTAGCTTCTGTCTTTGCATTTACCTTGAATTACAATTCTGTTTTTCTCTCCAATTTCAGTAATAATTCCTTCTATAATTTTACCATTTTCGTCTAAGTGAGAAGTCTTTATTCCAAAGTTTCATTTAAGGACAATTCATAAATCTAATAATTGATGTTGGTTATTAATGAAAAATA
The DNA here is from genome assembly GCF_947563725.1 of Argiope bruennichi. Classification (NCBI taxonomy): domain Eukaryota; kingdom Metazoa; phylum Arthropoda; class Arachnida; order Araneae; family Araneidae; genus Argiope; species Argiope bruennichi. The sequence goes on along the minus strand of NC_079157.1, from coordinate 17,006,777 downwards.
AAGGTTGTTTTGCCATTTAAGGTTGGAAATATGAATTTTGATGAGAATTCGTATTTTTATTTTTTCACAGTTTCAAAAAATATATAGGTTTCTGTTTCGAATGATATCGTTATTTTGTCTCTATCCCAATTAGAAGCCAAGATATATCAAACTATTGACAGATAAATGATGTTTATTTATAAGAATTTTAAAACTTTAAATGTATTTTATCTGAGGTAGGACCTTTTTCATAATTCTACTGTTCGAATATAGATCGTCATATCTTAAAAGATAATCAAGATATCTTAATGAAATTTACAATTAGTGCTCGTTATGTCATGTAAAGTGTAATGAACTATACATTTGATGTCGAATGCTCTAGAGATGGATTTTTGATTGTTTATTGCACATATTAAGGAAAAAAATTCCAAAACTTCATAGATAATTTCATATATTATACACACAGATTTTATTTTTGAATATAATTCTTAAATAATAGTTAGTTAATGTAACTAACTATTATTTAACTAATTTTACAAAGTAAAATAAAAAACAAATAAAATTTTTTTTTTATAGAACAATATTATTTTTTTAAATAAATGTTAAAATTTACATCAAAATATATCTTTTCTTCAAAAGCTACATATATATTTAAATAATTTCACTTTTATTCATCATTTTATCCTTATATTAATAAAAATCATCACATAAACATTAAAATATTTCCTTTTATAAAATTCGCATCCGAACGCAATCGAATACCTTCATTTATTAGTAATTGGTGTCTTAACTAATAATTCTATCGATAATTTTAGAGTATAAATTAAACATTTTAGAGTTTATTTATTTCGTGCTGTAAGTATTAATCCGATGATATACGGTTGTTTGCATACTGCTACTGCTGGTTTTGATAATGTTTTATATCAATTTTTTGTTGTTATCTATTATAAAATTCTATTGTTATCTATTGTAAAACCAGGTATTACAAAATAAACCATGAAAGATCTGATTGTCATAAGCTGAAAATGTTTTGATCCGAAACTGATTGATTTTTGTTTGTTCCATATTTTACATTTACACAAAATGAATCCTACTCAAACGGTTGATGTTCTCGCCATTTCTGACACTCCTCGAGATCAGAACCAATCTAGTCAAAGTCCATCAACTCGTCTACAAAAATGCAGGTATCCGATGTTGTGCGCTGAAAACTACAGTTCTGAAAGCTCATAATTTTGTCTAATTTTGCATGAAAGATACTGATCCGGTTTCGATGGACTTAAAAGAAGTGGCATAATTGCCTTCAATCATCTTACCAAGCGGACCGAAGTTAGACTTCAATCATACACTCACCTACCAAGGCAATATGATAGGAATTGTGAGAAAATTGGATCAGTTTATAAAAGTTACATATAAAAATGCCAATTTATATAAATAAACTTTAGGTTTTATTTTTACGTTTTCTGTAAAAATCTAAAAAAAAAACAACAGAATAGATTTATTTCAAAACATAATACATTGTAGCATGTCTAACGGAAGGTTTTTTCTGAAAGTTTAATTATGATTAATTAAATAAATACATTTTTATTCAAAACCTACCTTTCCATTGAGCATGCGTAATATTACTCAAGTAATTAATCTTGCAGGGTCAAAAATTGTTTAACAAACTGAATTTAAAATAATCAAAACCATTGAAAGAGAGATTATATTTTGATACAGAAAGTTATTTCTTGATATGGAAAATAGTTTCTATTTTAAAAAGTAATTTGAAACATTTTGATACTTGAATATTGATTGAAAATATAATTAAAGTATCCATATTACATAAATATTGATTGAATTGGTATCCTGATAACATAAATATTTATTTTAAAATAAAATTGAAATACCCTGATAACTTCAATATTGATAGAAAATAAATTTGAAGTATCCTGATAACATAAATATTGATTGAAAATAAATTTGAAATATCCTGATAACATAAATATTTATTGAAAATAAATTTGAAGTATCCTGATAACATAAATATTGATTTTATAATAGCATTGAAGTATCCTGATTATATAAATATTGATTGAAAATAAATCTGAAGTATGCTGATATTTAAATACTCATTCTAAACTTGGCTATTTGTTTTTAGCGGTCGAGGAAGATTGAAATTCGTCATTCAAAATAGCTGATTTTTTATTATATGTTGTAAATACAAATTGAAATTGAAATGTTTTGGTGATTACAAGATTTTCTCTATATTTCATATACTAGAAAGTAAAATCGATGAAAACGCTACATCTGCGATTTCAATTTTATCCTTGAGTTTTTCAATAGCGTTATATTTTATTGACATATCCACAATCTTTTTGATTGCTTTGTAGAAATAAAATAATTAAGTAATCTGCTAATATTTAAGTATTGTAGAAAAGATAAACATTTATATTTCAATCCCGAGAATGTTTAATCCTTTTATCATTTGCCTTTATGCCTATATTTTCAGTATCCGAAATAAAATAAATATTTGGTTTATAATTATTTGTTTGATTGTAATATCAAATGTTTTGGGCCATTATGTATAACAGATTATTTTATCTTGAAGTTTGAAAAATATGCAAAATTTAACAAATATTCAACTAGTGTTTTTAACGAATTTTTCTATTTATCTTTTTGTCTTTTATATTCCACAAAAATTCTAAACATTTGTTGACACTAATAAGCCTTTTAAAGCTTTTGAATAACTGACATATCATTAAAAACGAAAATTAAAATATTGTTTTAGTTATATATTTAGTATTTTGAAAGAAAGACCGTCTTTTTTTTCATTTAGTATAATTTTTCAAATGTTTAATTTTTTTATTAAATCTTTTTTTTTCTTGATTTTAGAAAGACGAATTATTGTAAATTTTTGAAACGACTAGAATAATACCTAGAAATGATTCAAATCTGCTATTAGATAATTTTGGTTTGAAAGTTTATGCCCTTTTGGGTCTGGGAATTATCATTATCATCTTATGCTTTTTATTATCAGTATCTTATATTGATATTATTATTTTTTTCATATCGGCGCATATGACAAGTTACTCTGTTTTATCAGATACATATTTTTGAGTTTCCTCTGTTTACTATTGATATACTGTAGAACTGTCTTTCACATCAATATCTTATATATTGCTCATTCTGTTTGAAATCAGGTCAATTGTTGAACTTCAAATATATCTCTTATAGATAGATATATTTGTAATAAAGATGTTTTGTATATGTTTGCTATTTATTTTCAGTTTCTTGTGCAATTGGTTATCAATGCATGCGTGTTTAGATTACTGTCTTTACTACATACATGTTACGTAAAGCTTGCTGTCTTTGATATTTTCCATTACGTTTGTTGAGATTCTTTCTTTTTTTGTCACTCTATTTTTACTCTAATTATAATTCATCTGAGATTACTTTAAATTGAAATTTAAAATAATAAAGATTCCTCACTTTTATGTTAAGTTCATGTATCATCGAAATTTATGCATTTTACTGAATTTCCCCGATGTGTTTTATTGTAAGAAGCGATTTTGAACCAAAGATCATGTTCCTTTTTAAACATACAATTCCAGACTACTTTTAATCATAATTCATTCGAAATGATTAACAGCCATTTTAATTTTTTTGATACGAAATAAAAACGCCGAGAATTCAAACTCAAGATTTTATCTCTACATATTAGATCTCTCTGAACCTGAAAAATGCTTTTTTTTGGAATTTTATATGTCTATTTTCTATGAAAACTAGAACTCAAGAACTCTTTGAATTAGTTGGTTGAAATTTGGTATCAGCCAGTCAGCCATCTGACTCTCCGACCCGCCACGAAGACACAAGGATTTAAACTATAAAAACTGAATGACCAGACCACTGCAACAGCACAACTGGTGGGAATTGTGGTTGAGTCCTAAGGGTCATCACCGACCACGGTACAACCCTCCCCGAAGGAAGTACATCCCATCATCGAAGGGAGGAGTCAGATTCCCCACCTATCTGTGCACCCTCCAGGGTGGCGAGATCCAACCATCATGCCGGAAGCATCTCATCCTCATTTCGAGGTGCCCCCCACCAGGGGTTGTTGAAATTTGGTATATAATCTTCACATCAAACTCGTAGATTTCTATCAAATTTTGACTGACATTTTTTAGATTAAGTATGTATGTCCATCCGTTCAAGTACAAATGAACACAATGAATAAATAGAGAGCTGGATAGATGAAATTTCGTGAACAGATTTAGCATCTATTTAATTGCAACCAATTTAATTTGGATTCATGTTTAATTTGGAACGAAATTCGTGACTCCTTGTTGATTTCAATTTTCTATTCATGTTAGTATAATGGCTTAAAAACGCATTGGATTAAATAAATGAAATTCAATATTACATTGATGGCTACAACTGCAGTTATGTATAAACTGTGGCTTCAATCAACCGTTGAAAATTCATCCGAAATGCACATTTGATTTTTTGGTACTTGCACTGATCGCATATCAGCGAATAAGAGCTAAAAAATCGCCAAAGATCACACGCCAGATTCAGCAACCAGCAGGAGCTCAACAAATTTTTTTCGCATATCATGGCATGCTCAAAAATGCCTTGCTTGGCATTGGCGCACAATAGTTGCGAAATATTAATTTTTGGCATGCATTTAACAATTTTACTGAATTTATCGTGTCATACTTAGCGAGTTTTTTTTGGCGATTTATTCTCGGCATGCTGTTAATAACATCAGAAAATCGAATTTGTGTTTTAGATGCCTTTATTCGCAGCTGATTGAAACTAAAATTTGGCACAAAACTGCAATTGTAATCTCAAAAATTACAAATCAAATTTGATATATTTAAGGCATTTGGTTTTTGACTTATCGCATTTCATTGCTTCTGAAAGTGCAGGCTAATTGATAATCAACCCCTTGTTGGATTCAGCACAAAATTTGATAGTTGATACACTACCGATGTCAAATCTGTGTACCGAATTTTATCCATTTAGCTCTCTTTGTTTTGTAATTACCGTGAAAACATATTCGAACAGTCGGACGTACAGATTCCCTCTAAACGTATTTTCACAAAATATGGTGAAAAAAATCTACTAATATGTGAAAAGTATGTAAACCAAATTTCATCATCTAACATGGTGTGTATAAAAAAAAATCCCAAATGGGCTTAAATTAAGCTTTAATAGAAAAAAAAAATAAACAGTGATCTGCCTATGTAGGCAGCGAGACCATGGGGCTCCCAATTTTATTTTATACGATCTCGCAGTTGGCGCATATAATAAAAAAATCATGCATACAAATTGATATACATTTTATAAAATGTATTTTAAAAAAGATCTTGATGTGATAAAAAAATAAATCGTCTGCATTTCACTTTGTAGTTAAAAAAAATGAACATAAATATTTGAAGCGGCTAAATTACAATTAAAAGAAAATAAATCATTTGTAAATTAATTTGTTAGAATGTCGTTTGGAAAAATGATGATAAATTTGACTATAAATTATTTGCATGTGTTTATTTTGTATTTCAATTTTTACTAATAATAGTTACTGTCTGAACATAAAACCACTTTAAGAGCACGTGAGGTTCCCTCGAAGATACTCTAAACGGGCAAAAATGGTTTTAATGCAAATATTATTTGTACATTTTATATTTTTATAATATGTTACAAATTTTATTTTTGTTTTGGTATATGGTTCCTATGTAGCGCGTCCAATTTTCAATTAAGTATATAAGTATAACTCACTCAATTTTAGAGATATGAGTATACGGTTTTTTGTAATGCTGTTGTTGTATAAAAAATTAAAGCTTTCTAATTAACTAAATTTATGTTGAGGGGTCGCATAAAAATTTAAAAAGTGTAACCTTGTAAAATTAACGGGAACAAATTTTTGTTAATATGGTCTTATTTCATACCTTATTTTGAACTTCTTTGCAATTTACATTTCCCACTTATCTCTAATAGGTAAAGAATTAAACTGCATTTCAATCTTTTTGGGATACCCTGTATAATCAGTATTCAGTATAATATTCCCTGTATAATCAGTATTCAGTATAATATTCCCTGCATAAACAGTATTCAGTATAATATTCCCTGTATAATCAGTATTCAGAATAATATTCCCTGCATAAACAGTATTCAGTATAATATTCCCTGTATAATCAGTATTCAGTATAATATTCCCTGTATAATCAGTATTCAGTATAATATTCCGTGTATAATCAGTATTCAGTATAATATTCCGTGCATAATCAGTATTCAGTATAATATTCCCTGCATAAACAGTATTCAGTATAATATTCCGTGTATAATCAGTATTCAGTATAATATTCCCTGCATAAACAGTATTCAGTATAATATTCCCTGCATAAACAGTATTCAGTATAATATTCCCTGTATAATCAGTATTCAGTATAATATTCCCTGTATAATCAGTATTCAGTATAATATTCCCTGCATAAACAGTATTCAGTATAATATTCCCTGTATAATCAGTATTCAGTATAATATTCCCTGCATAAACAGTATTCAGTATAATATTCCCTGTATAATCAGTATTCAGTATAATATTCCCTGTATAACAAGCAATGAGTATAATATTCCCTGTATAATCAGTATTCAGTATAATATTCCCTATATAATCAGTAATCTGTATACAGAAATTATAATTGTAAAAATAATTGCCCAAATTGTATGCTTTATTTTTTGATTAAGAGAATGAAAAGAAAAGCATCAAATCGATGTTGAAATAACGACATATAAAGTGAAAGTTCTCATTCTTAAATGAATCAGAACCTGTTGGCAACGGCTAAAGAGCCAAGTTTAATTCGCATCTCTCCACTTCTTTCTGTGGGTTATCTGCTTATAATCAGGTTTGTAGATCGAAGAAGGCCAATTTCTTGCTCTTGGTGTTCGTTGACTTAATACCGAGTTATGCGCTTCGGGGTAGAAACTTGGTGCAAGTAGAACAAATGGAAAACATTCGCTTCTTCCGCTTTTCAGGTGTATTAGCTGCCTGAATACAAAACAAATCGTTTTCACTTTCTTTTCTTTGATAATCTAGAAAGTAGTGCAGCCGGTATCAATCATCTGAAGTGGCTTCCGTTGAGCAAACAACAGTTATCAAAGTAAAATTCGTTAAAACGTGAATTGTTGTAATCTTTTAGTTAAGAGTGTGAAGGCATTCTACGAAGATAAGATATACCCAAAACAACACATGATGATCGAAACTACCGTTATATAATATTATTTAGATGACCAATCCATATTATAAGCTCGTCATGTTGTATCAATAAGGATATCATGTGAGAATTAATCTTCACAGTAGAAATATTGACCATAATTCTGATTCTGATTACATAACTCAGTTATGTTATGAGATGTTATCTATGTTAAGTAAAAATAAAAAAAATCTGCTTTAGCTGTTCTAGATAATTCGAAATATTTTCTGAAATTAAAAAAAAATTATTTAGTTGAACAATTCTAATTATAAACTCGTCATGTTGTATCAATAAGGATGTCATGTGAGAATGAATCTTCACAGTAGAAATATTGACCATAATTCTGATTCTGATTACATAACTCAGTTATGTTATGAGATGTTATCTATGTTAAGTAAAAATCAAAAAAATCTGCTTTAGCTGTTCTAGATAATTCGAAATATTTTCTGAAATTAAAAAAAAAATTATTTAGTTGAACAATTCTAATTATAAACTCGTCATGTTGAATCAATAAGGATGTCATGTGAGGATTAATCTTCACAGTAGAAATATTGACCATAATTCTGATTCTGATTACATAACTCAATTATGTTATGAGATGTTATCTATGTTAAGTAAAAATCAAAAAAATCTCCTTTAGCTGTTCTAGATAATTCGAAATATTTTCTGAAATTAAAAAAAAATTTATTTAGTTGAACAATTCTAATTATAAACTCGTCATGTTGTATCAATAAGGATATCATGTGAGAATTAATCTTCACAGTAGAAATATTGACCATAATTCTGATTCTGATTACATAACTCAGTTATGTTATGAGATGTTATCTATGTTAAGTAAAAATAAAAAAAATCTGCTTTAGCTGTTCTAGATAATTCGAAATATTTTCTGAAATTAAAAAAAAATTATTTAGTTGAACAATTCTAATTATAAACTCGTCATGTTGTATCAATAAGGATGTCATGTGAGAATGAATCTTCACAGTAGAAATATTGACCATAATTCTGATTCTGATTACATAACTCAGTTATGTTATGAGATGTTATCTATGTTAAGTAAAAATCAAAAAAATCTGCTTTAGCTGTTCTAGATAATTCGAAATATTTTCTGAAATTAAAAAAAAAATTATTTAGTTGAACAATTCTAATTATAAACTCGTCATGTTGTATCAATAAGGATATCATGTGAGAATTAATCTTCACAGTAGAAATATTGACCATAATTCTGATTCTGATTACATAACTCAGTTATGTTATGAGATGTTATCTATGTTAAGTAAAAATCAAACAAATCTCCTTTAGCTGTTCTAGATAATTCGAAATATTTTCTGAAATTAAAAAAAAAATTATTTAGTTGAACAATTCTAATTATAAACTCGTCATGTTGAATCAACTAGGATGTCATGTGAGAATTAATCTTTCCAAACTGTTCGCTAGCAGCAACCCTGGAAGGGAGAAACCGATTCTTCGCCAGCGGGGACCAACCCATAAAGTCTAATCTGTCTGAAATATTCACACAGAAATATAATAAAAAATACAAAATATGTAACAAGATTTACAAAACTACTATTATATTTAATAGATCAGATACTAAATTTCCTTTATATAAATTATTGCTGTTTTGAGATATCATGCCTGCATGCAGGCAATAGTATAAACAGACAGTTGGCCCCTTCGCGGATGTGATTTCAAGATTGTTGTTGCTTGTATATATTTTTAAAGGTGCTTTTAATTTATCAAGTACAAAGAAAGATAGGCATGATTTCAGAAATGTTTTCAGATTCAGAGACATCTGACGGAAATTTGACAAAATATCGAGTTTATATTTTATGGTGATTAAAGTATATTCGTTTTATATTCTTTGTATAAGAGAAAATAAAAAAAGAATAGTTACATTTTTTAAAAAGAATCTTCCGTGTTGCCATTCAAATTAAATGAAATAATTCAGTTGAATGGAAATATTAAAGAAACTATTTTATATAGATATCATTGTGATCATAATTAAAATAAATCCTTTTTTTAAAAAATAAGTAAATTATAGAAAATTTTTCATTCCTCCCAACATCGCCGGATATGTTATTGGGCTGTTTAAGAAACTTTTTTATATTTCATACAAAAGCAGATAAAACTAAAAATTATATTTGTTTCTACGAAAATAATAATAAAATAAAGTTGAAAATTAAATTCAGAACATTGTTACAGATAAAAACATTATATAAAAATCAATTTTTTGTATATAATATTTTTTAATTATTTAAAGGAAGAAAAAAACGAATTTAACCCTAAACGCATCGGTATTTCACCAATACTTTGAATGCATCATTGGAAAAAGTGATTTGAGAGGTGGTAGCTAGGTCACATTTATATAAAGATAGTAATGTTTTATTTGACCTTAAAACTGATATTTAAAAATTCTTAACAATCTGTCATAAATTCATTATATAAAGATGTATATAAAATATTGTATATAGACTATATATACTGTAGAAAATTCAAATTTCAAGAATATTAGACATTTCAAGGAATACGATTTCTTCATTCTTATATGCAAATTATGCATGGGATTTATCACTTCTAAAATATGACTTAAAAGATTTTATTAATTTTTTTTGTTATTTTATAATTTTTATTATCAAAATATCTCTTGTAAATCTCATTTGAAAATGTTTTTAGAAAGCTATTTGAATCAGGGAAAAGATTTTAATATCATATTCAAGATTTCATAAAGGCTAATTTTTAAGAAATCAAAATAATTTTCAAGGAACGTAACTTATATAAGGTCATATTTATACAAAGATAGTTATATTTTATTTGACTTTAAAAATGCCATTTAAAAATTCTTAACAATATGTCATAAATTCATGATATAAAGATGTATATAAAATATTGTATATAGACTATATATACTGTAGAAAATTCAAATTTCAAGAATATTAGACATTTCAAGGAATACGATTTCTTCATTCTTATATGCAAATTATGCATGGGATTTATCACTTCTAAAATATGACTTAAAAGATTTTATTAATTTTTTTTGTTATTTTATAATTTTTATTATCAAAATATCTCTTGTAAATCTCATTTGAAATGTTTTTAGAAAGCTATTTGAATCAGGGAAAAGATTTTAATATCATATTCAAGATTTCATAAAGGCTAATTTTTAAGAAATCAAAATAATTTTCAAGGAACGTAACTTATATAAGGTCATATTTATACAAAGATAGTTATATTTTATTTGACTTTAAAAATGCCATTTAAAAATTCTTAACAATATGTCATAAATTCATGATATAAAGATGTATATAAAATATTGTATATAGACTATATATACTGTAGAAAATTCAAATTTCAAGAATATTAGACATTTCAAGGAATACGATTTCTTCATTCTTATATGCAAATTATGCATGGGAATTATCACTTCTAAAATATGACTTAAAAGATTTTATTAATTTTTTTTGTTATTTTATAATTTTTATTATCAAAATATCTCTTGTAAATCTCATTTGAAATGTTTTTAGAAAGCTATTTGAATCAGGGAAAAGATTTTAATATCATATTCAAGATTTCATAAAGGCTAATTTTTAAGAAATCAAAATAATTTTCAAGGAACGTAACTTATATAAGGTCATATTTATACAAAGATAGTTATATTTTATTTGACTTTAAAACTGCCATTTAAAAATTCTTAACAATCTGTCATAAATTCATTATATAAAGATGTATATAAAATATTGTATATAGACTATATATACTGTAGAAAATTCAAATTTCAAGAATATTAGACATTTCAAGGAATACGATTTCTTCATTCTTATATGCAAATTATGCATGGGAATTATCACTTCTAAAATATGACTTAAAAGATTTTATTATTTTTTTTTGTTATTTTATAATTTTTATTATCAAAATATCTCTTGTAAATCTCATTTGAAATGTTTTTAGAAAGCTATTTGAATCAGGGAAAAGATTTTAATATCATATTCAAGATTTCATAAAGGCTAATTTTTAAGAAGTCAAAATAATTTTCAAGGAACGTAACTTATATAAGGTCATATTTATACAAAGATAGTTATATTTTATTTGACTTTAAAAATGCCATTTAAAAATTCTTAACAATCTGTCATAAATTCATGATATAAAATATTGTATATAGACTATATATACTGTAGAAAATTCAAATTTCAAGAATATTAGACATTTCAAGGAATACGATTTCTTCATTCTTATATGCAAATTATGCATGGGAATTATCACTTCTAAAATATGACTTAAAAGATTTTATTATTTTTTTTTGTTATTTTATAATTTTTATTATCAAAATATCTCTTGTAAATCTCATTTGAAATGTTTTTAGAAAGCTATTTGAATCAGGGAAAAGATTTTAATATCATATTCAAGATTTCATAAAGGCTAATTTTTAAGAAATCAAAATAATTTTCAAGGAACGTAACTTTTCCATATCTCTATACAAGGAACTTATCACTTCATAAATTATTTTCAATTGATTTTATCTAAAATTTTTTATTTGTTGTGATTTCAGAAAAGGTAATATTTAAGAAATTAAAGGATTTTCAAGGAATGTAACTTCTTCAAGCATCTGTGTAAATTGTACAAGTAATTTATCACTTCATAAATAAAATTAAATTGATTTCATCTAAAATGCTTTATTGTTTTATAATTTATTATTATGTTATTATTATGTTGTCTATAGCCTTTCTAGCAAATCTTATTTACCTTGAATTTTAAGATAGCCATTTAAAGTAAGGACAAAATTTTTTTATATCATATTGAGGTGATATTTATAATTTATAAAAGACAATTTTTAAGAAATTAGAGGATTTTCAAGGAATGTTTTTTTTTCAAATCAATTGAAAACTATGCATATAATTTATCATTTCATAAATAAAATTAAATTGATTTTATCTGTACCTTTTTATTGTTTTATAATTTATGTTGTCGACAACCTTACAAGCACATCGTATTTGTTCTGCTTCTTAAGAAAATCATTTGAAACAGAAATGAAACTTTTCCTATTTCCCCGTATACAGATCCCAAATGTTAATCAGATATTTCTCTATCTCTGCAGTTTCATTCAGTGAATAGAATGACATTGAGACACTGATAATTTGAAAGACACGTGAAGATATCAATACAATAATTTCATTTGTAACACAATAATTTATGAATGTAATGCGAATTTCTGTTGGAAAACATTTGTAGACAGTTAAAGTTTTAATCCTAATACGCCATAATTTTACAATTGATGATTTCCGTTTTTTACTTTTTAATATACGTAGTAAAGAGAAAGCACAATAATCATACAAAGATTCGAACCAGAGGTTTTGATGAAAGTTGACGTTTTAGAATTTCCCGAGTTCGAAAAATACATTTTTGGGAAATATCCGTCTGCCTGTCTGTCTGCGACAAAGATAACTAAAAACGTTTTTAACTAGATGGCTGAAATCTGGTATGCAGTCTTTACACCAAATTTGCAGATTTCTATCAAGTTTTGGAGCAAAATCCGCTTAGAGGAAATCTGTCTGTCCAGCTATTCGAATATAATTTAATACGTTAGCTACAAAATGAAGAGAGCTAGATGGATAAAATTCGGTACACAGATTGAAAATCTATAATCTGGACACCTTTTAAATTTTGTGTCAAATCCAACAAAGGTTAACTGTCTATCGATCTGTAATTTCAGAAATATGTAAACCCAATATTTCAAAAATGGAATGTCTTAAATGTATTAAATTTCGTATGGGATTTCATGACTAAAAGCACATTTTTGTGTCAAAATTTTGTTTCATTTTTGGTTTGATATCTGTCTCATAAGAGTATAATTTGTTATATAAGGGCAAACATTATAGCTTTAACATAAGTACGAGCACTTGTATTATTATTATTATATATGTAACTGCGATTAATCGTCTAAGAAAATCGCCAAGATTATTATGTTAGTCAGTTGACTATACTCTCCAATCACTTACCAGCAATATGCAAATAACGAAGTACATTTTTAAAAAAATAATGATAATATATTCCCTTTTGAATTAAAAGAGTATATATTATCAGGAGAATTGAAATATTTAAAGGCAATTTCTAAATTTCAGTACTAAGAAAAGCAGACGACTTTTCCCCTGAGTAGAATTGAAAATCCAACAATAAATTCTTGCACTCTATCATTAAACGTTATTCTCCACATTTAATTGAAAGAAGAATAACTGCAAACGATAATTAATTACTTCAAAAATGTCAAAAATACTGGCGATGGTCGTTTCATTCTCACCGAATGATGCAAACTTTTGGCATTTGCTTAAAAAAATTCAAAGTTTTCAATAATAAAACGCTTCTATCTCAATATTAATTTTATAATATTTGTTATTTTGATATATTTTTTTTTCATTTTGTAATAAATACTGAATTATGCGATGTTAATAAAATCATTATCTGTGCTTGCTTCAATATGTAATAATTAGTTATTTTTATCTAAGGATTGAAATAATTTTGAAAACAATAACTTTCATAATAAGGAATCTAATTTTGTCGTCTAATTTGTCTAAAGAAGGTTATTGTTTTTTTGTAATTTTAAGATAGTGGAAAAATATTTTTAAAATTATATGATGGAAAAGGATTAAACCTTTGCTTAATATTTAATAATTAAAATAAAAAAATGAAACTCTCATTTATCTCTTCAAAATATATCTCAATCAAATTTTGTAATTTTAAGTCTGATAGTTTTTCTAGCAAAATGTCAATCATATACAGATACACACATTCTTTTTTAATAATAATAGAGACAAGAAAGTCAGAAATCATAGTATTTATGATGTAAGATTGAAATATTTAATAATTTTTGTGCCATATTATTGTTACAAGGTTAATAAAAAAAATGACAAATTTGTTGGCTGCTGCTGTTATGGACTTAAACAATATTCTTAAATATAGAAATAATGAATTGATTTCTTTAAGAATTCTAATAAAAATTCTAATAAATTGTGATGCTAAATTATAATTATTATTCTAATAAATATGCTTTAAATTTATTTATATTTTAAACTTATTTTAGAAGAGATTCATTATTTTCTATATTGATATTCTAATGTAAAATAAATAACAAAAAGAATATGTAGTAGCTTTCTTCTAAACGGAATCAATTATATTTATCAATACAAACAATTATATTTATAAACAATTATATTATCGTTCTTTATGATAAAAAAAAAAACTCAACAGCAATAATGCATGAAAATAAGAAAACAACCACAATGTTTTTATGTTATTAGTAATCATTTGCATGTAGAAGTAAATAGTTACTAATACGTAAAAGCATAGTTTATATACTTTTTAGCATTTGTAAAACATTGACGAAAGAAAAAAAATAATAACAGTATTTCAAAAATATGTAGGATAAAAGTTTAGAAACTTTAATGATTCTTTTATTAATATTTCCTCACATATTCTGTTTCACAGACTATTACGAAATATAAATATAGATGCGTTTTAAAAATATTGATTTTTACTTTCCCGAATATGAAGCATACAAATCGAAAATATCGATCAAATCAACAGAACATATCGAACTTTCAAAATTCATTGAAAATATATATTCATTTTAGAACATATTGAAAAATCAATAAAACATATCGAACTTTGAAATCACATTGAAAACATATATTCATTTCAGAACATATTGAAAAATCAACAGAACATATAGAAATTTCAAAACACACTGAAAATATATGTTCATTTCAGAACATATTGAAAAATCAACAGAACATATCAAACTTTCAAAACACATTGAAAGCATATATTCATTTAAGAACATATTGAATAATCCACGGAACATATCGAACTTTGAAATCACATTGAAAGCATATATTCATTTCAGAACATATTGGAAAATCAACAGAACTTATCGAACTTTGAAATCACATTGAAAACATATATTCATTTCAGAACATATTGAAAAATCAACAGAACATATAGAAATTTCAAAACACACTGAAAATATATGTTCATTTCAGAACATATTGAAAAATCAACAGAACATATCAAACTTTCAAAACACATTGAAAGCATATATTCATTTCAGAACATATTGGAAAATCAACAGAACTTATCGAACTTTCAAAACACATTGAAAAGATACATTTATTTTAGAACATATTGAAAAATCAACAGAAAATATTGAACTTTCAATCAAGTCTAATTTGATACTTTGAGAAATCTTCACGTTTGAGACTTCTCTGTCTGAAAAATAAATCTTTGAAATTATCTTGATCTGTCTATGAATACGATGGTTGAAAAATGCTTTGAATTAGACAGAAGAAATTTGATAAGTGATATTTGCACCAAATGTGTCTATTTTTGTCCAATTTTGAATGACATTTATTCATAAAAAGTTTATCGTCTGAAAATATGTGATCATAGTAATTATAAAATGTAAAAAATAATCAACCTATATAGATAAAATTACGCACACAGTTTTAACAGCTAAAGTGAAGATCCTTACCAATTTTTGAGCCATATCAATCAAACAGTTGATCATCTGTTGGTTGGTACAATTGTAGACATGTAGATGCATTAACTATAAAACAAGTTAAATAAATTTGGTCTAGGATCTTACTATTAAAATTATTCTTCAGTGTCAAATTTTGGTTTAATTCACTTGGAAAAAGAAGGCGTCAAAATTATATTTGCTTTTCTTTACTACACATGACCTTGCTAGAGGTTTATAATTTTTAGGCAGGAGGGGTAATACTTTAAATCTGAATATGGAAGAAATTTTTGGAAAGATTATTTTTGTAATTTAAAAAAAAATTCCAAAAATAATTATGAAAAATTTTCAGAAGAAATAATTAAGGAAATTGTTTTCTACATTTTTCATAAAGGGACTTGAGTGCTGATGAAGTTTGGAACAAAGTTTATTTAAACATCCTTTCATTATGAGACATTTCTTACTCTCATTTAGAAAAAAATTCCCTTCTTTACAGGGGAATTCTTCGTCTTATTTTTAACATATAGAGCCCAATTCTGTGACTTGTTGCCAAAATATAGAGAAGAAAAATTGAGGTTCATAAAGTAGCCTTCTCTGTAAGATGGCGAAAGCACCAAGTGTTGTAGAGGAATAATGTCAAACATAACGAGTTGAAAAATCATTAAAATGGAAGATTATATCCAAAAACTGTTTAGAGTTATTTTTAACCAATCAAAAAATTCTTCTAACGTAGTATCAAGTGTCAGTTTTTTTCTACCAAAAATGAAAAATTATATGCATATCCATATTAAACTACTAAATAATCACTTCCCCTTAAATCACACAATATGAGACAGTCTAAAGTAGAATCTTTTATTGTAACCACAAATTAATCAAAACTTTGCCAACTCATTTCTAAACTTTATTTTTTAAAGCAGCTTCTGAAAATAGACTTGAAATCATCTTCTGTTTGTCTGAGGTTCTGGTTCAGGCAATGTTCAGTTCTTCACTCAAGTTGAGGAAAACTGCATCGGTGCTGTTGTCCAACGAAAATTTAAGTTAAGCAAGAAAAAAAAAATCTCAACAGTAATGACAGAGCTCATTTATCTTTGGCAAATAAAAGGAGGAAGTTAAAAACTAAAATTTGAAAAGCATTTCACCTAGCACGAACCCACAGCAAAGTTCTTCTTTGCATGACTCTATTTCGACGTTTTATTGAAAACGAGACGGTGATTTATCTAAAGACTATTCAAAAACCAACCAAAGGAAAGTTCATTAACGAAGTTATTTCCCGGTACGGATTCTTTCCTCCAGTGAAGTAGTATGTCAGACATTATTTCCTAAACCTTGAAATACATTTTGTGCTGCACGAGACGAAGGTAAATCGTTGACGAGTGGGCGTAGAATTGAATCCTGCTGATTCCTTCAAGCTTGAATGCCTATCAGTAGAAATGGAAAGTTAAAATGAGACGAACAGATGATCCTAATTAGCATGGATCGTCTGTTCACCTACGATTTGTTAGATGTTTGAAGATGTGTGCTGGATTACTAGTGAAATTATGAGTTTCCAAGAAAACTTTATGGTAAAATATGAAAATCAAAGGTCCTACTTATGAGTAAATAGTTTTAATTAAAAAAATCATGCTATTTGAAATATAGTAATAATTCGATAAGTTTAAATTCTAAACATTTTCTGTATGTTGAAACATAAAAAGTCTAATATTGGTCAACATAATTTTACTTTTTGTTTCTAATAAAATGATAGTGAAGTAATAGTAATAAATAAGTAATAGAATAATAAATAAATAATAAATAAATACTAAATAAACAATAATAGTATTCAATAAAAATAATTGTAACAAAAGTAAAATAATAGTAATAATTAGATAATATTAAATAAATTGTTTGTGATATAACATTAATAGTTCGATGGCTTTAAATTTTAAACTTTTTTATATATTTAAATAGGAAAAGTCCAATATTAGTCAACATAGTTTCACTTTAATGTGTTAGTTTCACTTTAATTCACTTCACTCTGATAAAATGATAATATTTAGTCGCTTTGGACTAAAAGATGAAAGTTTTTGCACACACAACAATTTATCTTCACATTTAAGACAAGAACGATGCATAAATAAAAAGACAGAAAAATATGCCTGCAGCACAGTTCCACCAAGGATATCAAATTTTTTTGCGCAGCGACGTTGCAATTCACAAAGAGACAAATTCAATGGCATTAGAAATAAAACTGGTTGCCAGATACAATTGTATAATATAAAATAATAACAAAACACACTAGGGCAATACACAACAAATAGTGAAAGAAAATATTATTAAAATATAAATATTATCAAAATACAAACATATCCAAACAGTATTTATCTCGGAATTTTAAATAAGTTAACCAGGAAAAATCACATATTTTAAGCTCATATATTTAAAAAAAATTACTATGTAAAGTATTAAAGTAGATGGGAAGTTAAAAAATCCCATTGTTTTTTAAACGTACAAGACGAATGGATTACCTATTAACGAGCATAGTTTAATTTTTCATTCTGGAAAAACATGTGATTTATCCCAAATTATAATTATCTGGAAACATCAAGAGTTGTAATAAATAATAAATAATTCATATTAAAAATATTTATTAGAATAAAATTTTAAATAGTTTGATAATTTTAACTTCCAAACGTTTTTCAAATATACTATGAAACGGGTAATGCAGTGGCCGTAATAAATGTAGATTCCAATTTTTGTTCATTATGAAGTGTTCCGAATTCGAATTAAATATGTACTTTCGTGAATTCTGTGCTTTCTGTGTGCATCGTAATAATAAAGATAAATGTATGTGTGTGTTGATGCAGTGTAGGCAAAATCTATTGACCTACAGTTACCAAATTTGTTACATGTATATCTTGGAAGGTGGAAATGTGCACGTCAGAAATATTTTTTGGAATTTTAATTAATTAAAATACATAAGCTGAATTTTGATGATTTTGTATCAGTAAGAAGAATGTTTAATTATAAATTATATAGTCGATGCAAAAGAAGTAAAATTTGTTTACTTGTAGTAATTTAGTTATAACTGAATGCAATGAATTTTTGAAATAAGAAGAAATAATTACATAATAGTTAATTATGAACAAATAGTCACAATTTGAGCACTGATATCTTAATCTATCAACTTCCTTATCTATTTTATCTAAAGATAGCAGTCTTTCCCCTTTCGAGTGCATTCATAGCATATTTTCAAGTAGCCGTGACTGGCTTCCAAGTGTATTTAAACTTGAAGAAAAATCTATGATACATCACTTGTTTAATTTTGTTAATTCATTTAAAAACAAATTGCAAAAATTAATAATGTAAAAATCGCGGCTGAAGAATTGGGAAACAAAAGGTATCATACATGTTTTAACTGAGATTTATTAAATAGACGGCAGTTAGATAGTAGTTATTCACTCACATTCGATTCATATAGCTCAATTTAGCGAGAATTGTTGTTGATAAATTCTAGTTTGTTGTCAATTTGAGTGAGTCTGAGAAAATGAAATTCTTGTAGCCAGCAACATCCAAATAATACACACTTTTCATTCGGAACATTTATGAATACCATAATTTTACATTATAATAATAAGTACTAAATTAAAATTACAATTATATTAAATAAAATATTTTGTAACGAGGGAAAGAAAATGGCATCTTTTATATGAATATGTCATCGTAGATAGTAACTTCTTCTGGTATTAATTTCAGAAAAATTGCTTTTCCTAAAGTCAAATGCAGTTAAAAAATAATGTTTTTGAAATAAAATTGGAAATTATTTTTTTCATAATCAACTTGTGAGGGAAATTCTAATTCTAAAATTATAACATAAGATTATCGGTATCAAGAAGTGGGTAAAATATTCGGAATTCCGGAAGTAATTCCGCTTTTCTAGACCAAACATTTCATTGTACAGTTCAAAACAATGGAAAAACCCTTTTCAAACAGGATATTCCACATAACTTTGTACTAAGTCGTTTCATGTGAGCTGTTTTTGAACTTTTGCATAAATAAATATTCTTAGCTTTTAGAAATCAGTTTTGTTTCTTTTATAATTTTTAACGATAAATTTGTAAAGGAAATTCTAATTCTAATATTCTAGCAAAACTTATCCATACTTATAATAAAGCTCAATGTGTGTGTGTGTGTGTGTGTTGGCGCTCAACAGGCCAGGTCATTTGACATATAGCTATCAAATTTGGTACATGTATACCTTAGAGGTCGGGAATGTGCACCTGGGGTCCCTTCTTTGAAATTTTAATTAGAATTTTAATTATTAATTAAAAACTAACTTTCCCGCCAAAAAAATCTTCCATTTTCCCCACCGCCAAACGAGTAAGGCTTCAGTTTTTTTTTCTCTCAACAGTAATGAGGCTAGGGTTAATATTTTTCGGCGGATTATTTCAAACGATTCTGTTTATTTTCTTAATGTTTTATGCATTTAAATTTAAACACTGTTAATTAATTCATGTTTCATATTCATTCTGAAGTACTTTTGAATTAAAATAACACAGAATAACGGAAATTAAAAATGTATAATCTGCATAGCATTACCCCAACTGGCGTAGAAAAATTCACACATTTATGTTAACGTAACTGGCGAAGAAAATTCACGCATGCGTATTGTGTTCTGATTGTTGACATGACAACCAACGGATGATTTAAATTATTTTTAGTTTAGTTGCATGCTTTTGTAAGTAAATTGTATTTATGTTAGTTATATATTTTTTGTATATGCTTATAGTTTTAAGTACATCGTTTTTAAAGCAGTTTTTTTAACCTGTTTTCAATGGTTTAAATTATTTTTAGGTTAAATGCATGCTTTTGTAATTAAATTGTATTTATGTTAGTTATATATATTTTTGTATATGCTTATAGTTTTAAGTATATCGTTTATTAAGTAGTTTTTTTAAACCTGTTTTCGACCGATTATTTTAAACGATTCATTTTATTTTCTTAGTGTTTGATGCATTTAAAATGAAACATTGTTAATGAATCGATCTGTTCATGATGAATCTGAGAAATTTTTATTGACAAATTCTTGAGATATTACATAAATTAAGAAAGATATTCTTAGTGACCATAAAGTTTAAACGCTCAGTGACTCTATTATCAGTAATCATATTATTAAAAAAAATGCTTTGTTTCAGTAAAAAATATTATTATATTAATTGCAGATTAATCATTTACACTTTAATTTAAAGCATAATTTCTACGAGGGGTAACAGAAAATTAGAGAGATACATATCACGTTATGACTGAAGGCCCTTATAACATTATGAGTGAATTATATGACTATCAAAATTTGAAGTTTTAAAATATTTTGCTGAAGAATCTATTAAAGTTGGAATAGCGTAAAATATTTAATGGTAGTTTAACCCTCTGCTTGGCGCAATTTTTAAAAATCGCCAACAACGGCCTTGCGAAATGTTCAAAAGCAAAGGAGCAGATGTTCAATTATAGTGCATAATAAAGATTGCCAGCTTTGGCGCGTTATCGCAACTTGGCGCAGAAGGGGGTTAAACTCCGGTTCAACCTATTTAATTATTAAAATTTAAAAGAACATTAAGATTGGCCAACCGGCTGGTCGCCAAAGGCGGCTAGTCATTAATAAAACTGGGGAAAATTACTGAATACCAGAAGCAATTTCTGTACACAAACCAAATATATCATAACACAGTTCAAAACATCGGAAAAACCCTCTTCAAACAGGAGATTCCACACAACTTTGCACTAGGTCGTTTCATGTGAATAGTGTTTGAACTTTTGTATGAATAAATATTTTTTTCATGCAGTTTATTTTGACGTCATTCGCGATTCCAAGTTAGTGAACCTATGTAAAATCTCAAGAAAAAAAGACAGAGTACACCGAATGGGTCAGAAGTTGCAAAAAAAAAAAAAAAAAAAATCATAAAAGAAACTTTGAACGTTCATTCAACTCACGTTCCAATTTCCCATTACTTTCTGAATTTTCGCTGTTTGAAAAATTAGGGTGTAAACGCGACTGCACTATGCGTTGCGTAAGAACTTGATTTCGTCCGGTGTGCTTGCAGGGTATCAGTTCTCGAAACGTTTGACGCAAATCCCAGGTTATTCGAACGTGCTGCTGCTTGTTTCAAATATCAATTACTTAGAAGATTTCTACGTCTTGAATTTCTGAAGTTGTGAAATCTCACCTGGTCAGTAACCTTAGTGAAGTGCGCAGTAAATGATCTTTATTATTATTTTTTGTTACCAAGATCAAGGTCAAAGAGGAAACGTAAAAGAATGAAATCAACGGCTAAAGCCAACAACCGATGTGCTTCTTATTTCTTCCTAGCCGCACAATAGCTATTTAGTCAATGTTAGATTTTAACATTGTTATTTATAAAATTTTCATATAATTATAAAAAAATATAAAAAAAACATATTTAAAAATTAATTTTTAGGGGAATTTCTTTTCTAGATATTAAAATTCCTGATCACTACTTTAGTAAAACTCGTTTCAAAATTCATGAATGATAAAAAAAAATGCGTTTCAGTTCAATGAAAATGCATCTTATGTCCAAAATATTAGCAACGGAGAAAAATGAGTAAATATGAAAGAAAAAAAAATTAAGAAAATATTGTCACAAAGAAGATGGTTCAATATTATAGTAAATTTCAGAAATACATCTTGTAACGTTTAAATAATAATTTAACATCATACTAATCTTATAAAAATTGTAGAATGTTTATTGGATCCAAATATATTGCATCTATTAAAAAGGTCTTTTCATACGAATAATAATTAGATAACCATAAACACAAAGTGTATATACAGTGGCTCCCAAAATTGAGTATACACTATACTCTTTCTTCTTTAATTTTCTTCTTTTTGATTTTAACATTCCTATTTATGGCTAATATTTATAAGAACGACAAAATATACATTAACAAAGGTATTACGCTAAGAAACAAAACGGAGGAATCAATGATATTTTTATTACACTCATTTTTATGTTAAAGTTACAAATTCCAAAGTTGCAAAATTGAGTATACATCTAGCAGAATCTGTCAACAAAAAGAGAAAAAGATAAATTAATATTTTGTTGCATATCATTTTGCACTTAGAACAGCTTGTAAGCGGTGTGGCATTGAGTTAACAAGAGTTTGAGTTGTTTCGCCGGATATTTTCAACCATTCTTCTTGTAATACTCTTTTTGAGTGTTCATTGTCCCTAATATCGTGTTTTTGAACTGATTTTCCTAATTCTGCCCACAAATTTTCATTCACATTGAGATCTGGAGATTGAGGAGGGGTGTGCAATTGCATTTTACAATTATACAACAACCATAACTGAACTATTTTAGCTGTATGTTTTAGCTGTATTATTTTTGTTGAAACAGAAAACTTGACCCTAAACAGAAATTCTGGGCACTTTGTTTTAAATTGTACTTCAACATATCCAAATATTTAATTTTGTCCATGATTCCAACAATGAAAACTAAATTTCCCACTCCTTTTGCAGACATACAGCCCCATACAAGAAGTGAACCACCTCCATGCTTGACAGAAGGATTGGTGTTTTTAGGAAGAATTTCAGAATTGGGCTTTCTCCAAACATAACATCGACCATAACTACCAAAAACATTCAACTTACTTTCGTCACTGAATATTACTTGATTCCAGAAGTCTGGAGGCTTTGAAATATGACTTTTAGCAAATGAAATTCTTTTCTCTCGATTTACTTTGGAAATGAATGGTTTTGTTCTGGCTACGAGATATAAATTGCTACATTATAATTTGCTTTTCGAATTACTCTTCGAATTGTTTCTGCAGAAACACACTTTACAATTGTTCTTGAAGTAGATGTAGCAATTTTTGTAGCTCTCACCTTAGGATTGTTTGCTACCTCTCGAATAACTTTTCTCTAGGTCGTGGCACTGACAATTTCTTTTCTTCCCCTTCCAAGTTTATTAGCAATTTGTCCATACTTTTATTTATATTTCTGATAATTTTTTAAACGCATCCGTGACTGCGTTGAATTTCCCTTGCATTTTTTCGTAGAGATTTACCATCTTCAGACAATCGAATAACAAGTTTCCGAATTTCAACATTTGTTTCATTTTAGGAGATCATTATGATAACCAAAACGTTTGTTTTCGCTTGGAAATCAACGATTGTCAATTAAAGTAACAAAACTATTTTACTTATTCATTTGGAAATAAATAATGGTAGTGAAGTCGCATATTTTATAAGGTGTATACTTAATTTTGTGACTTTGGAATTTGCAACTTTGACATAAAAATTACTGTAATAAAAATATTATTGATTCCTCCGTTTTGTTTTTTAGCCTAATACTTTTGTTAATTTATATTTTGTCGTTCTTATAAATATTAGCCATAAATAGGAATGTTAAGATCAAAGAGAATAAAATTAAAGAAGAAAGAGTATAGTGTATTCTCAATTTTGGGAGCCAATGTATCTTGGTCTGCTGTAGAGTCCATGTTGAAACAAATGCACCGGCTGCGCGAATAATGAATTAACTCTGCTTAGGCAAAGTGTGGAAGTTCTTAATACGAAGAATGCATTCGATAACTTCTAAGACTGTGGTGCGATTAGTAATCGACGATTCATCCATTAATCAGCAACAGTACCAGAGAGATAAGGACTCTCTTGATTTAAATATTTTCTTGTAAAAAAATACTTATTTTATATTTATTTCATACTAAAAATATATCTATTTAGTTAATATTTTAATTAAAACCAGTGGGTGTAGTCTTCCGAAAACTTTCTCGTTTATTCTCTAATAAAGGTGTCATCCCTGGAACGTCTTACAAGGCATTGGCGTACAATAGTTCCGAAATATTAACCTTTGAATTGAATATGGCATTTTTTACCGAATCTGTCGCGCAGTCCTTGGCGAGTTATTTGGCTATTAATCTCTGGCATGTCAATAATAGTATCTGAAAACCGAATTTGTTTTTTAGACTTTTTTTCTCAACCGATTGAAAGAAAGATTAGACACAGAATTGCGCTTGTAGTCACAAAATTCCATGCGCAATTTTATTCATATAAGTCCTTGTGTTTTCGAATGATCTCATTTGCATGCTTTTGAAAGAACAGACAGACAATCAATCTATTGTTGGATTTGCGACAAAATTTGTGGCAAAATGATGACAAAAAAGTAGTGTAGACAAAAAAAAAATGTGTCTACACTAAAAATATTAAATCTGTGTCATATCTAGCTCTCTTCATATCTAGCTAGCATAAATCTCCTTCATATCTAGCTCTCTTCGTTTTGTAGTTATGCTGGCCAAACAGACCATTTCTGCAGGTACGCCCGTTCAATACCCAGCTCCTAAAAGCTATCTGAAAAGTATTCTAAATGAATTGAGCCTACAGCGATGGCAAGAAGAATGGGACAATGGCTCAACTGGCAGAAACATCCATCAAATCATCTCGAAAGTGTCCTTTAACCCATCATCTTGGAATAGCCTTGACATTATCTTTGCAACTGACCATGACCCTTTCCCTTCATATTTCAAGATATTCAATATAAAAGGATCGGATCAATGTGGCTGCGGCGAAGTAGGCGATCCCCTTCATTATGCCACTAGCTGCCCTCTCATCACATCTTTTCATCTCAACCCCCTCCCCCCACGACCTAGAAAATATCTGGTGGACCAACTTTATGAGAAACAAGATGTCCAAGGTTAAAATTAGAAATCTTGTGCGGTTCCTACAAGAGAACGAGGAATTGATTTTTCCAGACTCAAGCCCAGTATAAATTTTCGTTTCATTTCTCAACCAAGCTCTTCTCCAGAATATATTAGCTTCAACAGATTTCATCTACTCATACTCCCCACCGAACACCTCCCTCATCATTATAATATTGTATGTAGTTACTTTTTATGTATATTGATGATATTTTATGTCTTTTTATGTGTATTTCTTTATCTTAATAAATACTCCCACGTATATCCTTTCCACCGACAGGGAATCCTAGGGATTCCAAGTTCGGGGATATTCTGTGGCGAAAGAAAATTATACTGTTAACGTATATTCGAACAGCTGGACAGATGGACTTCCTCTGAACAGATTTTATTCAAAACTTGATAGGAATCTAAAAATTAGGTGCAAAGATTGTACATCAAATTTTATCCGTCGAGCTCAAAGAATTTTTGAGTTATTTTTATTCCAGACAGATAGACAATTTCGAAAAAGGTGTTTCTCAAACCCAGAGGGAATCTAAAACGTGGAGATTCGTCAAAATGTCGAGTTCAAATTTTTTATAATTTTTCTATGTTACTTATAAAAGAAAAATGCACTTTTTAAAAAAAGTGCATTCCGACTTTGTTTTATTACATTCATTTATTTACTCGACATCTAGGAGAAGTTTGATTGATAATTAAAATACCTGGTGACATAAATCGGGATTATCATTCAATATTTTTAAAATATTGAAAAAAAATGGGCAGTTGTGAATCTATCTATCTATCTCTCTCTATATATACAATTTTTCTAGCTGGCAAACAAAGTTTTGGAGCTCGACCGATTTTGAGATGAAATAACAGCTATGATGTCATAGCTCTTTTAAAAACGCATCAGCTGTCAAAGAAGCATATGTAATAATAAAGCAATACTGTTAAAAGCAGCTCAACCTTTTAAAAACCCATCTGCTTTCACAGAAGCATACATAATAATAATGCAATACTGGTAAAAGCAGGTAAAAAAATAGATGCGATTAAAAGATGATGATGGAAATTGCCATTGATGCTTTATTCATTGCCTACGCGATTTTGACCTTCAAAACCCCCTAACCAAAACAACATCATGTTCTCACATGATAATAAATCAGGGATTTTAAACTCTTACTCAACTTGAGAAATGTTTATATTTAAAAAAATTTTCGAAAACTTACTTCCAGTTACAGAATCTGTTTGAAAGCGATATATCGAAATCATTAAACACTTAGACATAACATCGTTCAAAGAATATGATATTTCAAAAGCTATTGAGCAGTTTGAATATTGATGAATTAATTAAGTAAAATCAAATAAGATTAGTTGTTGCGTTAAGTGATTGCGTAACTTCATTAACATTCAAGGTTAGCACTTTTATAAAGTGTCAAAATAATTATAACCAATTGAAAAAATCTGCATATGTATGAATTCCTTCTTACTTGCGGTTATTTCTTATAATAATAAGCTTGAGACACTTTTGTATTCGACTCACATTTCAATGCAAAATAAACCAGCAGGAGTGGTTTCCACAAAGTTTTCTCGCATGCTCTCTAATAAAGGTTAATTTGTGTTTTAGATGCGCATTTTTCCTTATCGATTGAAACTACAATTTCAGTTACTAAACAACATATCATACTGCATATATTTAAGTCATTGAGTTTTTGAGTGGTCGAATTTTGCATGTTTATAGAGTCACAGACGACCAACACTTATTTGGATTTGGCTCAAACTTTGATGGGTATTTACAATACAGATGTTAAATCTGTGTTCCGAATTTCACTCATCTAGCCTCTCGTTTTGTAGTTATCGTATTTACTTATATTGAAACAGACGGTCAATCAAACTTCCTTCGAATAAAGTTTACTCATGATTTGATAGAAATTCTACAAATTTATGGTAAAACACTTGTAAATACTGTATACCAAATTTTACCCATCTAGTTCAAAGCATTTTTGAGTTATATAGTTACACACGATTACCTAATAACTGATTTCTAAATCCTTAGACGTTAGAAAATGAGGCAAACAATTATATTTTCTATTGTTTCAGACAATATGTTCCGTTTGTTTCAGTATCATTCAGCAATTTGTATTATTGACTCAAGATATATTATAGAATTTGAGTCAATATATGCTGTTGACCAAATATTTTATGTTGTTTGAGTCAGTATACGGTATTTACTCAATTATCATTCTACAATCTGCTCTATTGACTCAACGTATTTTAGTTTGTTTGAATCATAATGCGCTATTGACTCAATGTATTTGATGTTGTTTGAGTCAATATATGTTGTTGATTCAAAATATTTTATTAATATCGTTATTGACTCAATGTATTTGATGTTGTTTGAGTCAATATATGTTGTTGATTCAAAATATTTTATGTTGTTTGAATTAATATCGTTATTGACTCAATGTATTTGATGTTGTTTGAATCAATACATGTTGTTGTCTCAAAATATGTTTTATTGTTTGAGTCAATATTTGCTACTTGCTCAATTATAATTAAACAATCAGTGCTTTAATTGATATAGTCTATGCTGCTTGATTCAAAAAGTACTACGCAATTTTATTAAAATTTTAAAGATAATTATTAATTTAATTACTCAACATTAAATCTGTTGGAAAAATCGGATAGAATCATAGGACAAACAAATGACATAATTTCCCCTTTGCAGATAATGCTTTGTTTTATCAATTAAATTTCGTATTTATGCATAACTGTTTAGTTTTAAAAGTTAAATATATTTAGATACATTCTAATAATTAAAAATTTCTATATGGGAATATTTTTATGATTTCTAAACGTTGATTCATGTTTTTAAAAACAGAAATGCCAGTAATGAGCACAAAAACAAAATAATGTTGAAGGATATACATTGGGTCAATCATTAACCCAATAGTCGAGGTGCATTTCAAACAGTATGGGACAATTAGTATCAGCTATATCAAGTTTTTTTCCTTCCCTAAAAATATCTTTCAGTCAATGTTTTCGAGAGTTACGAAACATTTTATCTTGAACTTTTCTTTCATTTGGAAAAAAACTATCCTCGGTATGAATCATTTTCTGCAAAGGAAAATTTTAAATAACTCAGAATTCATTCATTTCTTTGACAGGCGATATGACTTTTTGTCACGAATACGTCAGTTTCATTTCAATCAGGTATTAAATATATGATTTGTATACAGCTAGAAAAATTGTTTGCCTTTTCTGGAATATTTTCTTTCTTCTTGTAAATACATAACATATTTATTGACCCAAAGTTTATTTTTAATGAAAACTAGTCGTCTTCGGTGACCATCTAGTTTACTGGTGATATTGCTTTATTCAGTTTCAATTAAATCTCTTAGGGCTGGCTTGATGCTTATAATTACGACAACAAATCAAATTTTTAGCCTCAAATTATTATAGGAATTAAAGCCAACTTAGTTTAGTAGTCTTACACATGTGCGTTTCAGTGTGTACATGAACCTTTTTAATAGAAACCAATTCTACTTAAAACGAAATTGTCCGGTTCATCTGTCGTCTATTTTTGTACTGTAACATCACCATTTTATTTGCCATGTAAATTGCGCATGTAATAGAAAGATGCTTGCTCATCAGTTTTCAATAATAAAAGATGATCACGTGATTAAATAATTGGAGGAGAAATAAAAATTATTTAAATATCAATTCGAGCGCGAAATCTATTGTTGAAAATTAATGCAAACCATTTATATTAAATATTGTTAAAAAATCGGGTAATCGGTTAAAAGTAATTAAATTGATACCACTGAAAATAAAATTTGTTTATTTTAAGAAAATGATACATTTATTTTTGGAGTGTAACATTATAGCGTAAAAAAGGCCAAATTTCGTTTAATTTTTAATTAAGAATAAAAATTTCATATAAGACTGGAAATTTTTTAATTTATTAAAAACTGCTGACAGGAATAATTTTATTAAAATTAACTGCTGATGTATATTAATAATCTATTTGTCCTATCGAAAATAGAAATTCTCTTTAAGGACTGTTCGGAAAGCGAACCATATTTTTACGTTTGTTCATCGAAGATTTTCTCGAAGGATTTTTTTGTTGGCATAATATGTACACTATCGAACTGTGAGTCTTTCTTCAGTACATGTATCAAAGAAAAACAATCAACGTGAAATAAAATTTTTGCTCTTTACTTCAAATACAATGCTTTTTTAAAGAAAAATTTTAAAAAGTCAAGAATTTTATGCATTTCTGATGAAGGTGATATATATATATATATTGTTACGAGTCTGTGATGCTGCTTCCCAGCATAGTTGGTTCCATCATTAGAAAGACTGTTTTACAGTCATCTGTATTGGACGGAGTCCGGGTGTCGCGTCAGCTTGGCGACTTTGGAGCCAAAATAGATTATACCCGAAACATCGAGAATTTTCCCGACCGTCCATTAGAAATCGAGATACGCCTCGAACGTTCCTGATTGGTTGAGAGGCTTCTAGCCCCGCCTCCTGAGGCGGTCTGCAGCTGCCGGAGGAGTAGTCGGAATCAACGGTAAAGAACGAGTCTTCCAGAGATTAACAGAGCAGCGACGGAGTCAAGCTAGTGCTGAACTAAGCTGTGCGCTACTGTCTGCAGTAGAGTCTTGTTGTATACTGCTGTGTGCCCGTCTCGGCTGAAGATAATTGTCTTCTCTATACTATATATAGTTGTCGTCTTTGTGCTGTCCTGTGTGTCTTCGTGTAAATAAACGTCGTTGTTTTTTTCCTACTGCCGCCTGCTGATTGAGCGTTCTCCACACCATATAACTTTCACTATCCAAACGAACCTGGAAATTTTGTAACAATATATATATATAGTCTTATCATCAATCCTTAAAGAGTTAAGATTTACAAGAAGAAGATGATAAACATGATATATGAAAATGTAAAATAAGTAGATGATATAGTCATCTCTAATAATAAAACTGAAAGTGTGCATATGTGCTGACTCTCTACAAGGACCTAACGTTGCTAAATCTGTTATTCATATAATTTAAAGAATCTAGTTTTAAAATTTCAATTATTTAAATTTGATTTAATTCATTAAAAATTGAAGAAACATTTCGGCCTCTTGCCGCAATAACTTTCAAAAATATTTACGCACTAAAGAAATTTTTAAAATTCACAAAAATATCTTTTCAGTATGTCATTGAAGTTACGACTTCGTCAAAATCTCAATTTCGAATATTTTGATGATAACATTGCTTTTCCTCTACTTCATATATGAGAAATTAAAACAATATTCAAATCTCACTCACAAAAGAAGTTCCAAATACAACTTCCAATTCCAAATACATTTTGCAACCATAAATACAAAGTCATCTGCATTAGGTCATGTGGAATAAAATAAAAGTAACTCTGCAAGCAGGTTAAAAAGTAGCATAAAAATTAAGTAAAGGAAAACTTTACGGGACTGACTATAATTTGATGGATCTTTTAATAATTAAATTTCATTTTTACAACTTTACTGAAATTTACATATTTGTAATTTATTTGTTGATTTCACTACTCAAGGCTTATTTTTTAAAATTCTTTTTTTTTTCAAAATTTATACTACAAAATATATTTAATTTGTTTCATTGGAACATATTGTGCTATGATTTATCCTGAAGATGAAGTAATGACTGAAGATGAAGTAAAGTAATTCTGAAGCATTTATGAACGCAGTTAAATATATAACATGCATTACAAGTCAAAGAGATCCACGTGAAGCAGTAAGGGAAATGGGAAATTTGCATCTTCAAAAAATTTATTTTTCAATTTTAATCTAATACAATTTAGAGAATTTCTTTAGGCTTGAAAAGTCGAAAGTTAATAATTATCTTTCAACAATGAATCTAACAGGAGCTTTTATGTTAGAAAGATGGAGTTTTTTGTCTTTTTCTCGAAACATGTTTTCTTCACATTTCGGTATACATAAAATACATTACAATGATCACAATCATGTGAAATCTTATAGAAATATTATACAAGAATATTTGCAAAGATTATGCATCTGATAAATTTTTTTATTTTTTTTTTCTGTGCATTAGTATTAATCTTTAGAAGTTATTTATCATGAAAAGTATGATATATTTTTCAGATTTTAAAATTACTCAACATTTCTTATTTTTCTGAAAATTTTATTATTAACATATTTAAATTAAAATAAGTTTACTGTAATTAATAAATACATGTTTATATTTTATGCTAATTTTAGTGTGATTATATTCAAAATTACTTTTTCTGAGTGTACTGATTTGTGGTTATGAACTTGAAAATCATCCCATCGCAACACATATTTGATTTGTCATTAAATAAACAAACTCTTTAAAAAGAAAGTATTTTTTTATTGTTTTACAATTAAAATAAATCATTCGTTCTATATGTCCTAAATATTCTAAGAAATATTAAATTTACTTGGGAAACAAA
Source organism: Argiope bruennichi (assembly GCF_947563725.1). NCBI lineage: Eukaryota > Metazoa > Arthropoda > Arachnida > Araneae > Araneidae > Argiope > Argiope bruennichi. Next base: position 16,974,918 of record NC_079157.1, on the reverse strand, counting down.
ATCCTCTGATTTACAATTGAAAATTTGGCAATTTTCGTTGGCTTGAACATCCCAATTCTTTTTTAATTATCTTTCACAAGATTAAAAAAAATCATTTCAAACTGAATTAAAAATTGTTAAGTTGAATCGGTTCTTCGTTTTTGTGGGCCAAAAGCGTGAGCAGGTGACACCAAATGAATGTTTGTTATTCTATGACGCCAACTTTCGTTACTTCCGCCTAGACCATTTCTGCAAGCTGCCAGTGGTTTTGAACTTAGATCTGGTCCTCAGGCGATTCTAACATTTCATGTCCAAACATCTAGTTCACGTCAAGCTACTAAATAATGTCAAGAAATGAACCGGCTTGTGGTATGCGCGTACGTTGTGCAACGTTTTTTCATTGTGGCTCTTTTGCTTCATAAAAAATAAGAGCAATGCTTTCTTGTATATAAAGTATTCATTCAGGATGTCGTCGTGCATGATGAAAAAGTATTTACTAATCCAGATTTTGATGAATCTACTTGATACCTTGTTTCATGAATCAAGAAAATCAATTTCTGTAGTTTTATCTGACAGTTTGTTCTTATTTATATGAAAAAAATAACTCATAATTTATATATATATATATAACGGCAAAATTTTGCATGATTATTAAATTGGTATTATCAAAAGGATATTTTTTGAATTTTAAGACGGCATATTAAAATTCATTCATGATGTCGTCATGCACGATGAGAAAATATTTAATCATTCCGAAAATTTAGCAATCAGATTTTATTGAATGTCCATGATATCTAGTTTCCTAAATCCAGAATTCTTTCTGATAGTTTTCTGTTATTTATATGAAACGATAACTGAGAAAGAACTAGAAAATATTGCACGGTTATGAAATTGGTATGATTTAAAAGATTATTTTTGGAATTTTAAGATGGATTATTAAGATTCATTCATGATGTCATCGTGCATGATGAGAAAGTATTTACTAATCCAGATTTTGATGAATCTACTCGATACTTAGTTCCGTGAATCCAGAAAATCGATTTCTGGAGTTCTGTCTGACAGTTTGTCCTTATTTATATGAAAAAAATAACTCAAAATTAAAAAAAACAACAGCAAAATTTTGCATGATTATTAAATTGGTATTATCAAAAGGATTATTTTTTGAATTTTAAGACGGCATATTAAAATTCATTCATCATGCCGTCATGCAAGATGGGAAAATGATTAATCATTCCGAAAATTTAGCAATCAGATTTTAATGAATGTCCATGATATCTAGTTTCCTAAATACTGAATTCTTTCTGATAGTTTTCTGTTGTTTAAATGAAACGATAACTGAGAAAGAACTAGAAAATATTGCACGATTATTAAATTGGTATTATCAAAAGGATTATTTTTTGAATTTTAAGACGGCATATTAAAATTCATTCATCATGTCGTCATGCAAGATGGGAAAATGATTAATCATTCCGAAAATTTAGCAATCAGATTTTAATGAATGTCCATGATATCTAGTTTCCTAAATACTGAATTCTTTCTGATAGTTTTCTGTTGTTTATATCAAACGATAACTCAGAAAGAACTAGAAAATATTGCACGATTGTTAAATTGGTATGATTTAAAAGATTATTTTTTGAATTTGAAGATGGATTATTAAGATTCATTCATGATGAGAAAATATTTAATCATCCAAAAACTTAGTCATCAGAAGCTTTATGATATCTAGTTCCATAAATTCAGAAAATCCATTTCAATTTTTTCTGACAATTTTTCCTTGTTTGTATTAAACAATACTCAAAATTAAAAATGAAAACATTTTGTTCGATTATTAAATTGGTATCATTAAAAACATAGTTTTTTTAGGTTTTAATACGGTGTAAAAGTTGTGTTAGTATTATATTTCCAGCAGTTATTACAAACAAAATGCGAAAATTTTGATGAATTTTTATTAATTAAAGTAAAATTTCAAAAATTACTCTGAGTTGAAAATTTTATCTTTCAAAATATCTGTATCGAAATTGGTTGCTCTAGGTCTAGTTTTATCAAGCGGAAAGCCAACGCAAAAACATATTTATGTTTGTCATTAGTAGTCATTTTTTGAATCATATTTTTGCTCAAATTTTGAATTTGACTAATTTATAATATCTATACTTATAATAAAGCTCAATGTGTGTGTGTGTGTTGGCGCTCTACAGGCCAGACCGTTTGACCTACAACTACTAAATTTGGTACATGTATACCTTGGAGGTTGGGTATGTGCACCTGGGGTTCCTTTTTTCGAATTTTTAATTAGAATTTTAATTATTAATTAAAAACTAACTTTCCCGCCAAAAAAATCTTTCATTTTCCCCACCGACAACTTTGTTGCCAAAAAAATCTTCCATTTTCCCCACCGCCAAATGAGTAAGGCTTCAGTTTTTTTCTCCCAACAGCAATGAGGCTAGGGTTAATATTTTTCGGCGGATTATTTCAAACGATTCTGTTTATTTTCTTAATGTTTGATGCATTTAAAATTAAACATTATTAATTAATCGATCTTTCAGATTCATTCTAAAGTACTTTTGAATTAAAATAAAACAGAATAAAGGAAATTAAAAATGTCTAATCCGCATAGCGTTACCCCAACTGGAGTAGAAAAAATCACGTATTTGCGTTACGTAACTGGCTTTGAAAATTCACGCATGCGCATTTTGTTCTGAATTCTGCATTGTGTTGACAATTATTATCAATAGATGCGGACTGGATTTAAATTATTTTTAGGTTCGTTGTATGCTTTCGTAATTAAAATGTATTTATGTTAGTTATATATTTTTTGTATATGCTTATAGTTTTAAGTACATCGTTTTTTAAGTAGTTTTTTTAAAACCTGTTTTCAACCGTTTATTTTAAACGATTCGTTTTATTTTCTTAGTGTTTGATGCATTTAAAATTAAACATTGTTAATGAATCGATCTGTTCATGATGAATCTAAGAAAATTTTGTTGAGAAATTCTTGAGATATTACATAAATTAAAAAAGATATTCTTTAGTGCCCATAAAGTTTCAACGCTGAGTGACTCTATTTTCAGTAATCAGATTATAAAAAAAAATGCTTTGTTTCAGTAAAAAATATTATTATATTAATTGAAGATTAATTCTTTCCACTTTAATTTAAGCATAAATTCTACGGGTGGTAACAGAAAATTAGAGAGATGCATATTACGTTATAACTGAAGGCCTTTATAATATTATGAATGAATTATATGACAATCAAAATTTGAAGTTTTGAAATATTTTGCTGAAGAAGCTATTAAAGTAGGAATTGCATAAAATATTTAATTATTAAAATTTTAACGAACATTAAGATTGGCGAACCGGCTGGTCGCCAAAGGCGGCTAGTTTCTAATATATTTGAACTACATAATATTTCCGACTATTTTTAAGACGCAAATAAATTATTAAATGGGGATAAAGTCCTGCTTAGAAATAAGATTCCTATAAAGATACACCTTACCTGTGGTCTTTTGATTGTTTCTATGACATCAAACATTTTGGTATTTAAATATTCACACATCATCCTTAATATTGTTTATCATCAATTTTTTTAGATAGACAGAAACTTAAATGCTTCAGTTTTTTATCTCACACAAAATGATGTGTCTTGGTTTGTTACTTAATTATTCATTAACCAAATGATTTAATTAATCAAATTAAATTTATATAATAATCTAAATGAATCCCTTTTCTTATTCTAATTTCAAGCCTAAAAATATTTTAACATAACATGACTATAAAAAAGGCCCTTTAAAGTGTTAAATGGCCTATTAACCTCACAAACTCAAACCCAATCAGTAATTTTCTTTTGCCACTATAATTAAAACTATATTATAAATTGCAAATCAAATTAAAATTTTCTTAGCAAAATATCTTAACCACAAATTATAGGTTAAGGGGTGCGGACAATATGGGCGGAATACAAAGTGCTTGTGAATGCCATTTTTTATATTTAAAATTCAATTTAAAAAAAATCCCCCCCCTAGGATTAATCTTTTGGAAGAAATTAATAAAATTGATGCTTTGTTGTCAAACTGCTGAAATGGGTATCTAGTTATTAATGCAATTGAATCAATTCATGATTTTAATCAGCGGGAGTGGTCTCTCCACAACTTTCGCTCATACTCTCTAATAAACTTGTCATGCCAGAGAATGTCTTCCAGAGCCTTGGCGTACAATAGTTACGAAGTATTAACTTTTGTAATGAATTTAGAATTTCTACTGAATCTATCCTACCGTTCTTGGCGAAGTTTTGCCAAGAAAGTAAAATAGTATACTTAAAATGAAGATACATTTGCATTTTTAATTCACAAGAAGCCAATTGTTAACTAAACGATAAAGAATATAGAAATCATAAAAAGGAAGTTGGATTTTTGTTTTATCCTAAATGCATGCTGATCATGAAAATTTTCCTTTTGTCTTGAGCACTTTATGACAAACAATACAATTCAATGACCTGAATAGTCATCTGCTTTTAAAAAAATGAAACATTATTTGTATTATTTTATTTCCTTTATGTTCCTTATCTTCCTGCTTTTATTTTATGAAATTAAGGGGAACTTGAAGGTACATGTTTTATTTGAATTTTTGTTTGATAAAATCCTTTTTTTTGCATTTTTCAATTAAAATTTGTAAAATTTATTAAAAAGTAGATTTTTAACTGCTTTTTCAGTAGAAATTTTAATTTGAAAACAATAAAAACCTCGATTTTAATATTCCTAATATTCGAACAGTTTTTTTTATAAAAACGGTTAGAATTTTTTTCTCGACTATTTTTTGGGAAATTACACTGATTTTTTATATTTGCATTTGCATACTTTTTAATACTGCGTTACATCTTCAAATGCTATTTCCTCAAATTCTAATCCTTTATACAATTTTATTGTGAAAAACCTTATAAATTTAAATCTAATCTGTATATTTGTAATGAAATTTGGTATAGTAATTTCTCAATATGTTCTATAATGCCTGAAGTAGAGAATAAGTAATCTATTCATTTAATTGTTTGTGAAAATGTGAAAAAAATATATAATTTCATGTTATTTATCTTTCGAAACACAATATTTGAAGAGTGGATAGAAATACGGCTTAATTTTTATTTTACGAACTGGATAGCACATTTCTTAAGCTATCTGAAAAATTTCGAGCAAATCATTTAATAAAGATTTAAGCTAGAAGGTTTTTGCTTTATACCTTTTTCTTTGATAAAATTAATCCCTTTTTTCCAATTAAAAAAACGTTTGCCACTTAACAGGTATATTTTGGTTTTCTATATGTTTTTTCAACCTTTTTAGAGAAAATATTCAAAGATGTGACAATTTTTCAACCTTTTTAGAGAAAATATTCAAAGATGTGACTATTTTTCAACCTTTTTAGAGAAAATATTCAAAGATGTGACTATTTTTCAACCTTTTTAGAGAAAATATTCAAAGATGTGACTATTTTTCAACCTTTTTAGAGAAAATATTCAAAGATGTGACAATTTTTCAACGTTTTTCAAAACATTCGTCTCAGACTCGGTCACATATCTTAATGTAGTGACATCAGGAAATTAACGAAGAGTAATGATGATGTTTCTTCATAACTGCTCATTATGTAATTATTTAATTAGATGATGTACCAATACTATTGATTTTCACATGCGGAAAACTTCAGTACTTTTGAACATGCGCCAGCTGATTTCTATTTGGTTATAGTAGGTATGAGAGGAAAAACCGTAAAATGCGATTCTGTATGCTGTTATATATAGAAATATTGTGTTAGATCCGAATAAAACCAGCAGGAATTGTCTCCCGAAAACTTTCTCGTACACTCTCTAACACATTTGCTATGACAGTGAATGCCTTGCATGGCACTGGCGTTCTATAGTTCCGAAATATTAACTTTTGGCGTGAATTTAGCATTTTTACTGAATCCATCGTGTTATCCTCGGCGAATTATTTGGCGATTTATCCCTGGCACGCGGTTAATAATATTAAAAAAAACCGAATTTACGTTTTAGACTCATTTTTCTCCACCAATAGAAACCAAATTTTGACACAAAACTGCTCTCCTAATCATAAAATCCCGTACCAAATTTGATATAAGTAAGTCCTTGCGTTTTTGAATTAGAGCGTTTACATGTTTCTGAACGTAACAGACCGGCTGACGGTCAATTCTTTGTTGGATTTGGCTAAAAATTTGACAAATGTCTACACTATAGAAGGTTAAATTTGTGTACCAATTTTATCTATTTAATTCTATTCTTTTTGTAATTATCATGTAAACTTATATCCGAAAAGCTGGGCATTTCTTCTAATCAGATTTTACACAAAATTTGACAGAAATCTGAAAACTTGGAGTAGAGACATATACCAAATTTCAAACTTCAGAGCTCAAAGTGCTTTTGAGTTATCTTTATCAAAGACAGACAAACGCACATTTTCTAAAAATGTGTTTTTCGAACTCTGGGATATCTGAACCGTGGAAATTCGCCTATTACTACATTTCGATTCGATTACTACATTTTCTCTTTACTACATATAGGAGGAAGTAAAAACGAGTATAATTTAAAAAGAAAATGAAAATCAGCATCGAAGAAGAATTGCCAAATAAAGAAATTATACCAAAAGAAGAATTTCGAGTAATGTTTTCTTTTTATTCAATTCATATAAATTTCTTAGAGAATTAAAATTATCCAAAAATGATAGGTGCAATAATCTGAAATGATTGATTGGTACAACTAATTGTTATTTGCTTCACTAAGCGATATGAATATTTGCAGTGCGAGTAAATTGCCATTCTTTTAATCAATCAGTATATAGTTTCTTTAACATCAATACGGAAATGCCAATATTCAACAAAGCAACTAGTTCGTCCGAATCGCCTGGATATTTATGCCAAATTTCTACCCTTTTTCATTAAGTATAATGGATTGAATACCCGTGATGCATGCTTTGTTTGTTAGAGACGCTCGCCTAGATGAAAGTGTTTGACAGGACAATTTTTTCAGTACAATGAAAGATTGTCCGAACATATATTTGCTTAATAGCTTTCAACTAAGCAGAGATCTCTTTTGTATAACTAACCCTTAAGAACATGGACTGCCATTAGTTTTTGTGTGTGTGAGGGTGGATTTTTTTAAAGTATAAACTTGGACATTCCAGTATTCTGAGGCATCTGAACTAAAATGATCTTAGAAATTAGATAGTTAAAGTCTATTATATTATATCACCCCATGAAAAATGGTTAATGTATTGCTAACAAGTAAAGATAAGAATAGATAATTAATAAGTGAGTGAAGCTACCCATATATTGTTAATCCTAATTAACAAATTAGTTAATAGTTTAACAATCAAACAGAGCAACGGGATTATCAAATGTCAAAAATCATTAAGTATCTTGATGTCACCATAGAAAATAAATGTAAAACATGCTTCAGCTCAACACCAAAATATCCACTTGGGGCTGTAGCTGATTGTTATGAGCGATGATAGAACCTGGGACCTTGTGATTTGCAGCCGAGTAACAAAACCACGATACAAAAGCACTTGCTCGTGTTTCGTAGCTGTTATCTGGTTTATAAGCTTTTCATCACACTACTCTCCCTCCAGTGAGACGAACGATATGGCTGTTGAGTGGTGATGTATTAGCTGTTGAGTCTAATGTGCCTGTACCCATTTTTGAGCATTTGAGTAGCGTCAAGCGTTATGGTGAGTGTGTGAGTGGTTGCTGTTGCGCCAAGTGAGTCCGACGGCTTTGTGTTGCTGCGTCAAGTGAGTCTGAGGACTTTGTGTTGCTGTTGGCGGATGGCGCCACAGCAGCTGCACGAAGGATCACGTCCGGGTCACCAATGTAGCGGAGTGTTATGAGCGAGAATCGAACCTAGGATTTTGTAGTTCGCAGCCGAGTAACAAGACCACAATACAAAAGCAGTTGCCCATGTTTCGTAACTGTTATCTGGATTATAAGTTTTCAGCGATCTCAGTTCGATAATTAAAAATTATTAATTTAGTACAAAGAAAATTTCTGAACATTACTGATGCATTCCGAACAACCTCTACAATAGTATTCCATATCATTAAATGAATTCTTCCACTCCACATTCAAGTATAAGTAGAAACATTGTTAATTAGTAATTATAAGTAGTTACATTGTTACAGCTTACATTAAAAGAATTCGTGGTACCAGAATATAGTTTTTCAATCTTAAGACTTTGAAATCGCATGCTCTTCCTTCAAATTCAACCACCCGACTTTCATCTTGAAGATAGGTTCTCTAAAACAAAATTTTTAACTTTTAACAGATCCTACAGTTTCGTAGAAGGGTCATATTTGGAATATTTTGGCTTTATTTATTGTGTTTCATAATATGATAACATCACCATCAAATTGAGAGAGAAAAATCCCATCTTTTAGGCATAGCTTCTAGCCGTTAAGAAGAATTCAAATTCGCCAGAAAATATTCCAACATTATGTTAAATATGGAGAGACAGATCGACATACTCAGTTTTAACTCAAAGCTTAACTGCATTACATATTCAAACCTTCCTAACTACCCACTCCTTTATTCAACTAGGATGGATTAAAATGCATGTAGGTCACAAAGACAATAAGGTAATAAGCCAATAGATGTCATCTTCTTGACCAGCAAGCTATATTTATAAGATTTCTTCTGAAATGCCGAGTTTCAAAAAGAAACTCTAAACGAATATTCAAGAAATCTAGCCTTCAGAATTGGAAATAAGAATCGAGGAATGGTTCTGGATTGATTGAACCGGATTGATTATCCATGAAATCGTGCCTAAAATTTCTCTAAATCCAGTATTGTGGAGAAGGCAATATATTATTGTTAAACCACTCACAGCCCATTCTTTTATTCCAAAAGCATTGTAACAAAACATCTGATGATTATAGCTTTAAGGAAGTATGTCTAAGGGCTCTAAGGAAGTCTTCTTCATTATACTTGCAGTTGCCATCTCATTACCCTTTATTTCACATCAGAAAAAACATTCAGAACCTAAAACTAATGAGATGGATCAGCATGATGAAAAACAAAAACGTCTAGATGAAACGGAGAAATTACCAAAATTATAACATCACCAATAGAATTGAAATACATTAATTAGAATTTGGAATACATTTCGAAATTCTAATGAAAATTAGAATTTCGAATTTGGAATACATTTCGAAAAAGAACGGAAATCATTGTTCAGTTTCTTCATCTCACTTTTTTCATAAAAGAACTGAAAAAAGCAGTTGGCAGGAAGCGCAAGAGCTTTCGAGTTTGGAATACACTATGGCTAAAAGAAAAAGAACGAAAATCATTGTTTAATTTCTACACTTAACTTGTTTCACAAAAGAACATTTTCAGATTTCATGCGTGAGTTGAGTAATTGGCAGAGGATCAAGAGCTTCCGAGTTTGGAATATACTATGGCTAAAAGAAAAAGAACGAAAATTACTATTTAATTTCTTGACCTAACTATTTCACAAAAGAACATTTTCTGATTTCATGCGTCAATAATATGGCAGAAAGCATAAAGAGATTCCAAGTTTTCAATACACTATGGCCAAAAAGAAAAAGAATGAAAATCATCGTTCAATTTCTATACCTAACTTGTTTCACAAAAGAACATTTTCAGATTTCATACATCAGTAATTGAAAGGAAACCCAAAGAGCTTCCGAGTTTGGAATATACTATGGCTAAAAAAAAAAGAACGAAAATCATCGTTCAATTTCTATACCTAACTTGTTTCACAAAAGAACAGTTTCAGATTTCAGCGTCAGTAATTGACAGGAAGCCCAGAGAGCTTCCGAATTCGGAATATACTATGGCTAAAAAGAAAAAGAACGAAAATTATTGTTTAATATCTTTATCTAACTTCTTTTACAAAAGATCAGTTTCAGATTTCATGCGTCAGTAATTGACAAGAAACTCAAAGAGCTTCCGAATTTGGAATATACTATGGCCAAAAAGAAAAAGAATGAAAATCATCGTTCAATTTCTATACCTAACTTGTTTCACAAAAGAAAATTTTCAGATTTCATGCGTCAATAATTGACAGGAAGCCCAAAGAGCTTCCGAGTTTGGAATATACTATGGCTAAAAAGAAAAAGAATGAAAATCATCGTTCAATTTTTATACCTAATTTGTTTCACAAAAGAAAATTTTCAGATTTCATGCGTCAATAATTGACAGGAAGCCCAAAGAGCTTCCGAGTTTGGAATATACTATGGCTAAAAAGAAAAAGAATGAAAATCATCGTTCAATTTCTATACCTAACTTGTTTCACAAAAGAAAATTTTCAGATTTCATGCGTCAATAATTGACAGGAAGCCCAAAGAGCTTCCGAGTTTGGAATATACTATGGCCAAAAAGAAAAAGAATGAAAATCATCGTTCAATTTCTATACCTAACTTGTTTCACAAAAGAAAATTTTCAGATTTCATGCGTCAATAATTGACAGGAAGCCCAAAGAGCTTCCGAGTTTGGAATATACTATGGCTAAAAAGAAAAAGAATGAAAATCATCGTTCAATTTTTATACCTAATTTGTTTCACAAAAGAACAGTTTCAGATTTCAGCGTCAGTAATTGACAGGAAGCACAAAGAGCTTCCGAGTTTGGAATATACTATGGCTAAAAAAGAAAAAAAAAAAAAAGAACGAAAATTGTTGTTTAATTTCTTTACCTAATTTCTTTTACAAAAGAACCGTTTCAGATTTCAGCGTCAGTAATTGACAGGAAGCACAAAGAGCTTCCGAATTTGGAATATACTATGGCTAAAAAGAAAAAGAACGAAAGTCATTGTTTAATTTCTACATCTAAGTTGTTTCACAAAAGAACAGTTTCAGACTTCATGCAATATAATGAGAAGGTTAAAAGCAATAATTTGGCATCAACACTATGCCTATGTACTGGTTGTCACGTACACAGATCAATCTTTCTCATTCACGAATTATTTCAAGATAGCCAGTGGCGACTTTAGACGGAGTTAATTTTAAGATACAGCTTACTGCGATAAGAACTTTAGATATAAAATGAGTGGTCAATAGAACTGAATCTCCATTATGAACCAGACAAAACCAGTTCGAAGAAGTTTCGTTAATTTTACACCCAGGGCAGCATCTATCGTGAATTAGTACGGTTAAATCAAGCACACAAAACTGCGATTAGTAATTACGATTGCTAATATTTTAATGAATATTCACAATTTCAGAAATTCTGATATTTATACTTTAAATTAGTAATTTTTTAAAATTATTCTTTCCACAGAAATTTCAAAATTTATAATTTTATTTAGAAAGCATATGGTATGCAGACAACACGGGCAGTTTTCTATAAACTTGACAGACAACAAAAATCGTTTGTGCTGCCTTTTTAAACAACTTTGCAAAACAGCAAAGTTTCTATCTTTTTAGAAATGAAATATTATAAAACTCTGTTCGAATTAAAAAAATTCTTTCTATTTAATTTTATTATAATACCAACATCTGATAAAAGGGCTCGTTATCATTAACAGAGTATTCTTAAGTAGGAAATCATATTGAATCAAAATTTTTATCAGTTTTTAGCTTCTGGTCTTCGTAGAATTTCTTTTGCATTAAGAATTGGCTATACAGCCTTTCTTATTTTACTTTTCTAATTTTTTCTCTACTGTATTGAATTGTTACTTTCACTGATGAAAATTTTCTTGGAATCTGCGACTCACTGAATATGTTATCCGCAATTTGCTAATTTGCTTCACTTATCACTATCTATGAACTATTATATCTTTGGGATTTTGTAACAAAGGAACATTGTTAAACCATTGACAAAAAATAGAAGGAATGGTTTGTAGATTTCATGTTAGATGTCTCGCCCTATCAATGTCAAAAAACTCATGAGTCAGAGTTCTAAGATTACTTTTTTTCACAATTAGAACTTTCTAATGCAATTTGATGCATTTCCTTTTTTTGAAATTTACTATGCTACTGTTCTATAAAGATTTATTAACATTTTCATTATCATTAAATAACTATCACTTAATGTATTCAAATGCAGCGGGTATTTTGCAAAACATATTTCAATGCTTTTTCCTACATTAAGAAATTGGTTAAATAACTATTTAAATATTTTTTATTGATATTGTCTTTATTCTTTTACTTTTAAACAATGAATAACCTCTAACCTTTTCAGAAAAATAGTTATTTCCTGTTGATTCTATATCTCTTTATATATCTTTTATTCCAAGTTTTAACAGGAATTTCAACAATATGCTGAAATGTTTCAATAATTTAAAATTTTTAGAATTTTTGTAGGAAGGAATTATTTTATGCTATACGAATTATGGATAATTTCTGTCATTAGCATAATTTTAATGTTTTATAAAAAAGAGGCACAACAGTTTTCGAATGAAACCCACAATTTGTCCACTTTTAACTATAGAAATAACGATTCAAATCTTGTGAAAACAGCTGATGGAAAATCATTTATATTAATTTCTATTTTATCTTAATATGAAGGGACAGCCAAAAAGTGTTTTAACGGCAAAAACTTAAAAAAAACCAGCAATTATTTTGTATATAAAATCAAAATCACGTAACATTTGGCCATTACATTTCTTATTGAAATTTTCACATATTTTTTATTTATTTAAATAATAGATTGAAAATTGCTTAATTATTATTTTTCATTAATTTGATAAGTGTTATGTTTATATAATGTTTTGGTTCAGATAATGTGCAAAATGTATAAAAAAATTGCAGCGTTTTGCTATTTCTGTTCCTTGAATTTTTATTTTATTACTAGTATAATACATTATTGCAATCTGGTTCAAATTTTAAATTTAATTTCTTAATGTAAACGGTTCTTTTTTAGGTATATTCATAGCTAAAAATTTCAATGAAATAAAACCATTACTTACAACAAAATTAATTTCAGATATAACCACCACCATGGACAACGAGGGCAGGGATTAATGTTGGACGTAAGACGGATGTGTCTGTTAGAACCAAGTGGTCAAATTTTGCTTTAATGGACTATGGCAGCAGAAGAGCGACATGAGTGCATGACGAGCAAGAAAGACGTCGTCTGCTGTGCCTCTCCTGGGCTCGTGAACATATCGATTGGATCCTAGACGACTGAAAAACTATGACTTGTGTAGTGGAAACACGATTTCATTTGGTAACAGCTGATGGAAAGGTTCGAGTATGGCATAGATCCCACGACGCTATGAATCCAATTTGTCAACAAGATAGTCTGCAAGCTCGTGGTGGTTCCATTATGGTATTGCCTGTCTTTACATGGAGCAGACTAGGGTCCTTTGATCTAACTGAACCGATTATTGACTGGAAAATACAACCATTTATGGAATTCAAGTGTCAAAACGGCGATGGAATTTTTATGTATGACAATGCACCATGTCAGCCAGTCACAACTGCCCGCAATTGGCTTGAAGAACATTTTGGACAAGTACTGTGAATGATTTGTCGCTTAAATCGAATAACATGAATCTAATCGAACATTTATACGACATAATAATAAGACATAAGTTCATGTACAAAATGTTGCATCGGCAAAACTTTAGCAATTATGAGCGTCTGTAGAGGCAGAATAGCTCAATATTTCTGCAAGTGACTTCTAAGGACTTGTTGAATCCATGCAACGCTGAATTTCTGCACTTCGTTTTGGACAAGTACTGTGAATGATTTGCCACTTAAATCGAATAACATGAATCTAATCGAACATTTATAAGACATAATAACAAGACATAAGTTTATGTACAAATTGCAACACTTTAGCAATTATGAGCGTCTGTAGAGACAAAATAGCTCAATATTTCTGCAAGTGACTTCTAAGGACTTGTTGAATCCATGCAACGCTGAATTTCTGCACCTCGTTTTGGACAAGTACTGTGAATGATTTGCCACTTAAATCAACTAACATGAATCTAATCGAACATTTATAAGACATAATAACAAGACATAAGTTTATGTACAAATTGCAACACTTTAGCAATTATGAGCGTCTGTAGAGACAAAATAGCTCAATATTTCTGCAAGTGACTTCTAAGGACTTGTTGAATCCATGCAACGCTGAATTTCTGCACTTCGTTTTGGACAAGTACTGTGAATGATTTGCCACTTAAATCGACTAACATGAATCTAATCGAACATTTATAAGACATAATAACAAGACATAAGTTTATGTACAAATTGCAACACTTTAGCAATTATGAGCGTCTGTAGAGACAAAATAGCTCAATATTTCTGCAAGTGACTTCTAAGGACTTGTTGAATCCATGAAGTTGAAGCCACGTCGAATTTCTGTACTTCGCCGCACAAAAAGATGCTCAATACATTAATAGAAGGTGTCTCAGGGCTTTTGTCTCCTCAGTGTACAGTTTATTAAAATAAAATTAATTCGTAAAGTCTGTAGATTTAACTTTTCCCACCATTCAGACAGAGATTATTTTTCAGTGATGAATGAGTATTTCCTTTTTGATTTTTTCTGTAAGCAATAGATAGATACCAGCAGTAGATACAAAGAGATATAATAGCAATCGTCAAAAATGTCGAACGTGACATTATGAAAAATCTCCATGTTTCAAACAACCCTGAGTCCAAAGAACAAATTTTTTGTTGGTCTGCGAACTCAAAAATACTCAAAAAAGCCTTTGGTTGCGGTTACTCAAAAATATTCTGAGTTTGAAGGGTAAATTTAATATATAGTCTTTGTACCAAATTTGTTGTTTTCTGTCAAATTTTGAACGAAATTTATTCTGATTAATTGTGTTTCTCAGGATTTCCGAATTTAAATCTATACAATAATTACAAACTAAAGAGAACTATATGGATAAAATTTAGTATATTGATTAAAGATCTAAAATATAGATAAATTTGGTACGATATCAAATTTGGTTTTGGTTGACCCCTTGTCGGTCTGTATTTTTGCATGCTTCTAAAAGCAGTGATTCAAGAAAGCGATGATTTAAATGAATGAAATTTGGTACGTGATCTTGTTACAAAATTATAATAACGAGATCATATGCCAAATTTTAATCGAACGATAAAAAGCATCCAAAATATATTTTCAATTATCCGGAAATGTGTATTAACTACATACATTGCCAACGATCTCGCACTAGATTCATTAAAAATTCTATATTATCGCCAAAAAGGGACAGTTTGTTGCAATTTTTCGCCAAGTCCATATAATTAATACCCTAAATTGCAATTACTGTTATCTTTGGTATATTAAAAAGCACACAATTCCCATGTGTGAGATTCTGGTAAAAATCTGAACACTCGTGACATTTATGGCCTTGTTCAAGATTCACAATTTTATGCGAAGGGGTGGGGTGGGGTGGGGGGTATAACACGTTTATTAGCGAATGTACAAGAACGTTTTGGTGAGATCATTTTTGCTGATTTTAATGACAATCGAATATAGCATGCCACCATTATTTTTATTGCAGAAAATTAGAGAAGTGAGAAGAAAAAATGGTCGCGATCTTTTATCAGAATTCTTACTTAAAGTGAGATTATTTAAATCCCCATATGAAATTTATGCAGTATTGTGGATGCCATAGATTCTGCGTTGTGGACCTCAATCTGAAATTATCTTATTAAAAAAAATAACAGTAAGTTGTAATGAAATTCGTGATTCCACAAGTATTTTTTTTTAAAAAAAGAATTTATTTTAAATAAAGAATTTATGAGATTTATTGAACTAAAATTTATTTTTCCCCTGAGTTATAATGCAACAATGAATCTTTTAAATATTTTCAGAAAACTTTAATCTTTTTCTTTCATAATAGCTTTGAAGTCTATTATCCTATCTCTTATTCTATAAAAGAAAACTTAAACAGAACGAATAGAGTTTTTTAATCTTAGAAAAGTCTATAATGATAGTGTACGTGCTGCCTTACACGCAAAAGATAACAGTCAGGAATTGAAGGATATATAGTACAGGAGACTGATTGTAGAAGCAACTAGCAAATCTCACTTTTTCAGTTTTATCCATAGTCTATTAAAGTCTTCGCAATCATAAGTGAATAAAAGATTTAAATGATTCTAGTATGCAATACTAACAGATAATTATTCTTTAAAAAGTTAAGATTTCCTAATGTTTCAAACATGAACTTTAAAAATCAAAGTTCATGCTGCTGATTGTTTTACAAGATCATCTTTTAAAATTGATTTTTATTCTTCTGTTCTCTTTAGATAGGGATACTTGTTAAAAAAGAATTTAATTTTTAAAAAATATTAGTGATGATACTTCACTTTTAAGAGTGAAAAACAAATAAATAAACAAGTGAAAATTACAACTGTAGACCAAAAATTGAATTGATTTAATTTGCCAGGTATGTCCAAATCCCGAGCTTTTACTATTAAAAAAACGATTTTTAAAAATCTGTAAGTCTTTTTGTGTTATTTTACTTAAACTTAGAAAAATTATAACTTTAATACATCATTTTAAACATTAATAAAGTATATTTGTACGAATCCTTGATGCGGCTTCCCAGCATAGTGGATTCCATAGGAGATCCCAGAGCTTGGCGACAAACTTGGCGATCATTTGGTGACTTGGCGACGAATTTGGCAACTTTGGCGCCAAAATAGATTATACCCGAAACATTGAGAATTTTCCCGATCCGTCTGGTAGGAATGGAGATACGCCTCGAACGTTCTTGATTGGTTGAGAGGCTTCTAGCCCCACCTCCTGAGACCTATAAAAGGAGCTGCAGCTGCCGGGGAGTGACGGTGAATTGAGTCGTGGACCAGTGGAGTCGAAGAGTAGTCGGAAGCAACGGGGAAGAACTCGTCTTCCAGGGACTAGCGGAGCAGCGACGGAGTAGAGCTGCTGTGTATGCTGTTGTATGCTGCACGTCTCGGCTGAAGATAATCGTCTTCTGTGCTGTATATAGTTGTCGGCTTTGTGCTGTCCTGTGTGTCTTCGTGTAAATAAACGTCGTTGTTTTATTTTCTACTGCCACCTGCTGATTGAGTGTTCTCCACACCATATAACTCCCACTATCCAAACGAACCCCGGAAATTTCGTAACAATATCATTCCATCAAAGCATTGATATATAGAAGAAGGCAAATTCAATAAACTTTTTTTTTTTGTAATTCTAAAAAGTGTACTAGCTTAAGTAATTCTTTGCACACAAAAAAAAAAAAATTCTAAAAATGTATATTAGCTTAAGTAATTCACTCTTAAGTTAAAAAGGTTAAGGTTAGAGTCTACTGGCTAAAATTGTTTCATTTTAAGAATCCACAGATTTCATCGTAAATTTAATAGAACTGAGTTAAAAAAAAAGATGGAAAGAAAGTGAATGGGTAATTACTATGAAAGAAAACAATCGAGAAGGATCGAAAAGGATAAAAATCTTTCATGGAGATTAAAATTATTTTTATTATTTAGTTTTGATAAAAGATTAATAATAAAATAATGAAAGAGAACTATTAATAATATGATAATTGAAGAGAACTATTAATAATAAAATAATAAAAGAGAACCAATGTGTGAGCCTATACTTATTTTGGGACTGAACGGACTAGATCAGAACACCAGAACAGCCAGCTCAGGGATCGTTCTCTTCATCTGACCGCGGTTCCAAATTACGAGATCCTCCCCAAAGTAGCCCTAGTGTTGCTCTAAAAATGGGACGTTAATATAACTGATCTGAAATGAACCAAGGAAGTTTTCAAAAAACCAATCCCGGTAGTTTTATTACAAGCATCGAATTGGAAATAACAGACATGAAGTAACTGATCCTTCTTATTGAACTCAAAGCTGAACAATTTTATCTCAAAGATCTTGAAGAGAAGCATAGGTGGCATATTTTATCCTCCTTGAGAGTTTTACGTTCGAAAACGTTCAATGGGATCTGATACACAAGGATGACAAAACCGAACGCCGTCTCATACCCCCTTATTTGTAACCATTCTGGTCATTGTTTGATGGGCATGTTAATGGAATTTTATTTAAATACCAAAATATTTACAGTAGAAAACACAAAACAAAAATAACTATGTACAGAATTTACAAGCATATAAGAAATGATACTGAGATGAAACTGTTTACAAAGATTTTCAACTTTGGAAAATTATTCGTAATAATAATATGTATAAAGATAAATGTATGAAAATATACTTGAATTCTGTGTTTACTTACATACATTCTGTGTGTAATGAGTAATAAGTAATTCAATAAACTTATAATTCTGTGTTTACTTACATACATTCTGTGTGTAATGAGTAATAAGTAATTCAATAAACTTATAATTCTGTGTTTACTTACATACATTCTGTGTGTAATGAGTAATAAGTAATTCAATAAACTTATAATTCTGTGTTTACTTACATACATTCTGTGTGTAATGAGTAATAAGTAATTCAATAAACTTATAATTCTGTGTTTACTTACATACATTCTGTGTGTAATGAGTAATAAGTAATTCAATAAACTTATAATTCTGTGTTTACTTACATACATTCTGTGTGTAATGAGTAATAAGTAATTCAATAAACTTATAATTCTGTGTTTACTTACATACATCCTGTGTGTAATGAGTAATAAGTACTTCAATAAACTTATAATTCTGTGTTTACTTACATACATCCTGTGTGTAATGAGTAATAAGTAATTCAATAAACTTATAATTCTGTGTTTACTTACATACATCCTGTGTGTAATGAGTAATAAGTAATTCAATAAACTTATAATTCTGTGTTTACTTACATACATCCTGTGTGTAATGAGTAATAAGTAATTCAATAAACTTATAATTCTGTGTTTACTTACATACATTCTGTGTGTAATGAGTAATAAGTAATTCAATAAACTTATAATTCTGTGTTTACTTACATACATTCTGTGTGTAATGAGTAATAAGTAATTCAATAAACTTATAATTCTGTGTTTACTTACATACATTCTGTGTGTAATGAGTAATAAGTAATTCAATAAACTTATAATTCTGTGTTTACTTACATACATCCTGTGTGTAATGAGTAATAAGTAATTCAATAAACTTATAATTCTGTGTTTACTTACATACATCCTGTGTGTAATGAGTAATAAGTAATTCAATAAACTTATAATTCTGTGTTTACTTACATACATCCTGTGTGTAATGAGTAATAAGTAATTCAATAAACTTATAATTCTGTGTTTACTTACATACATTCTGTGTGTAATGAGTAATAAGTAATTCAATAAACTTATAATTCTGTGTTTACTTACATACATCCTGTGTGTAATGAGTAATAAGTAATTCAATAAACTTATAATTCTGTGTTTACTTACATACATCCTGTGTGTAATGAGTAATAAGTAATTCAATAAACTTATAATTCTGTGTTTACTTACATACATCCTGTGTGTAATGAGTAATAAGTAATTCAATAAACTTATAATTCTGTGTTTACTTACATACATCCTGTGTGTAATGAGTAATAAGTAATTCAATAAACTTATAATTCTGTGTTTACTTACATACATCCTGTGTGTAATGAGTAATAAGTAATTCAATAAACTTATAATTCTGTGTTTACTTACATACATTCTGTGTGTAATGAGTAATAAGTAATTCAATAAACTTATAATTTTGTGTTTACTTATTATCATGACATAGTGAACACAGGGATGACAAACACTTTTCCCGTTGTGTACGCAAACTAACTTGCGTCATAGAAAATGTGGTCTTATGTGTAATATTTCTCTGGATTGTAACCATAAGAACGGTGGTAAAACGAT
Organism: Argiope bruennichi; assembly: GCF_947563725.1. Classification (NCBI taxonomy): domain Eukaryota; kingdom Metazoa; phylum Arthropoda; class Arachnida; order Araneae; family Araneidae; genus Argiope; species Argiope bruennichi. The sequence goes on along the minus strand of NC_079157.1, from coordinate 16,955,181 downwards.
AATTTACTAATTAAGAAGCAATTATTTCCAATTTATTTCAGTTTGAGACTTTAGATCAGTCCTTAATTAGAACCAATACATTTAATTCAACTTAAGAAATAACTGTCTGATCTATAAAGAAGTGACAAAATACCATCACAGTTTCCTTCAAGAAACCAGGACTAGGACATCGGGTCATCTCTCCTATCGCGAGCAAGTTTCCTCTTCTGCTAAGAAGACAAGCAGTAGAAAGTAGTTAACTGCTGTTACCAGTAGAAGAAAAAAAAAGACCTTGCTTTTCTTTTTTATTTCTCAACTGATTTTTTAAAAACACAAAGAACTTGGGGGGGGGGATTGCTATTGTTTTGTTTTAGGAAAGAGTAATTTTGTAGTCTCAAGTATCATCTTGACATTTATAGAATAAATGATAACCGCATTCGTCTTCTTTGAATAATTAAACTTGTACTGTAGGTCACCTATCTAATGGATGTTGTGGATATTTACAATTTGTTACTTATGATCTCATTTCGTTAATTTTTGGGATATTGGATCAAAATATATCAAAACGTATTAGAAAAATATTGAATAAAACTGCATTTGTAATTTTTTTTTGGAAAAATAAAATTTTCTTATAGAAAATTTGCATAAACACTGTAGTAAATAACAAATTAAAATTTATTCTAAATATTATTTAAAAATCTAAAAGCATTTCACTTGAATGTTGGAAATTTAAATGTGAATTATTTAGTTCTTTCTCTATATGTATATGCATTAGAAGTTCACTTTTGACATTTTTAGGATAAACGATAATTATATAATGTCTTCTTTAAATAATTATACTGTAGGAGACTTAAAATATCTTCTGGAATAATTATACAAGGTCACCTTGTATCTGTGACCAATAATGTCTTCTTGAATAATTTTACAAGGTGACCTGTAGGTCACTTGTGAATGATTATTTACTATTTACTTATAATCTCTTTTCTTTGATTTTTGTGATATTAGTTTTAAATATATCAGAACTTATTAGAATTGAGTTTGTTTTTTATGGCATAAAAGCCATCTTTGGTTACGCTGCAGCACATTCTTGAAATTAAAATATTTGTATCAATTTATAATAAAATCAAAATATGGAATTTTTACAAAATCCAAATGTCTAAAAGCGCAAATCTGTGAGTCATGAAAAAGCGTAACAATGATATAAGGTATGGTATATGCTAAAAATTGTGGTTAATATTTACATACGATTATAAAAACCAACATTTTTTAAAAATTAAAAAGGCTAACATGCGGGGTTTTGGAAAGCAACTCTTCCAATTCAGGACAAGATTTCAGAACCTATTAGAGAAATACTGAATAAAATTTCAGTTTTTAATTTTTTTTAAAGAAAACAAATATTTTTTATAGAAACACATTTGAATGCCCACTATAGTAAATAACAAATTAAAATTTATTTTAAATATTATTTAAAGAAATCAAAAGCATTTTACTTGAATGATAGAAATTTCAAAGTGAATTATTTAGTTCTTTCCCAATGTGATGCTAGGACTGAGTAGGACAAATACTCCATGTGTCGTCAAAAAATCACGTTTCATAGATATTTGGTACTTTAAGTGACATTCGTACAAGACTCAGGTGTTAACTCGTCATCTAACTTACGAGGTCCGTCCCAAAATAGCTCTAGTGTTGCTTTAAAATGAAACGTTAATATAACTAAACTAAACTAGCCGGAGATAAATTGTGATTTAGGAAATCAACGTAATCAATGAAATTGAATTAAAACACACAAATAATAATGCAAAATATAGTAGATAAATTTCGAAGTGACTGCGAGAAAGATGAGAATCCAAAATGGCGATGTGCCGTATACGTTAAAAGTCGATGGCTCATGTCTCAATCAATTTTCTTAATTTAAGCAGAATAAATAGAAAAAAAATTATAGCAACAGAAAACGATACGATCAATAAAATCAAGCAATCGTGAAATCATTTTGTTTGCATAATTCTTTACTTCCATTTCAACATTCTCAGAAGCATTTCGAAAATTTTTCGCTGTTACTTATAACAACACGGATTCAGCACAAAATATTTAGCTATGAATTTTAGGTAAATCATTTTTCAGTCATCACGTGTTTTTATTTCTATCGTCAAAATAGAACTTTGTTTATATTCGATGGCTAATGTTTGAATATTCTGCGATCTTATTTTTAATAACAATCACGCACAGTCATTTAACCTTGCAGATTTTTTTTTTCTGAGACAAGATTTTTAAAATGCCCGAGATATGACAAATATAGTGAAGAAGGAAACTCAAATATTGTTTTGCAAACACAGAATGCAACTATTTTGATTACTTGGGATTGCTATTTTCGAATCTTGAATGCAAATTTCTACAGTACCCATTTGACCTTATCATCAAAATTTTAGAAATTCTCTCAGAGTTGAAAGAAATCCTTACTATTTATTACACTAAAATCTAATTTATATTTACTTTAAGTATTAAATATTGAAGTGTTTTTTTTCAAAGACGACAATCGAATTATCAATCACTGTTTAACAAATGCACCATATAAATTCACCTTTTATTACAGTTTTCTAAGATTGAGTCTGTGAATTATGCTCGACATTCCATCAGTGAACTCAATGCATTTGCGAGTGTGATGAATTCGTTTATTTTTCAATTTTTTTTTCTCATATAGATAATTAGAATGCATTTTTTAAAAATAATGTTACTAAAAGCAAATTTCTTGCAAAAATTCATAATAAATTTTTATAAACCATTAAATATTTAAAAAATATTTTTATAAAATCTCTGGATTTTGCGAAATTTCTCTTAAGATTAGAAAGAAAAAACAACATATTTCTGTCTACATATTTTTATCGTTTGCATTTGTTAGGATAATACAAATCAACGATTTATACAACAACAATATCCAATAGAATAAAAAACTAATATAATTTTTCAATAAAAAATATTTTTTATACAATAGAATTAATTATAAGCACGACATTATATGAAGCCTTTTAAAATTATTATCTTAGAAATATTTTTTGTGGAAAAAGATAACGTAATCATAATATTTGGTTTGAAACAATATTTTTAGAGTAATTTAGGAGAACGGCTTACGTTCAAGAAGATACATTTCAGATTCTGATTCAAATAAAGGTTTTATGATGATTGTCACATATGGAGAATTTAGAATTTATCTTTTTTGGAATAGTTTCAGAAACATTTATTGTCACATTTGTCTTTTGTCATGCCAATTTCCCCAAAAATTATTATTTGCATATGCATTTCACAGTGAAATTGTATGGAAAAAAGAAATGAAACAACAAGTAAAATGTCATATAGAAATGTGTATTAAAGCATAAGTTTCACATTTCAATTGTATCAAATTTTAGCAATCGAAATATTATTCTGATTTCTTACCTTTTTTCGTTTCTTATAATTTAAATAATTAAATTATATTTTAATAAAATAAAATTAAATATATATTAAATTAAATTAAATTAATTAATTTAATAATATATTAATTATAATTAAATATATATAAAATTATATTATAATAAAATTAAGTTTTCTATCAAAATGATTTTTCAAATTTTTTTATATCATCTGATGTTCTCGATAAGGCAAGATCACTTCATTAATAAATTGCAGATATACCCAGAAAAAAATTAAAATTTAATGTCAGCTGATTTATAAAATCTTTTACAAAATTTTGATATTCAATGTCTTCAAATAAATCACCAATCGTTAAAATCTAAAGTCAAATAACTGATTTTTACAGAATCTAATTTGAATCTAAATGTTATAGAATCTAATCTTCTTAATTGGTCAAGATAAACCGTATTACCATACTAAATGCAAACTCATTAAACTGTAAAAAAACGATAAAGTCGTTTTTAACCAATAATAATAGTAATAATAATAATAATAATAAAGATCTTTCATAAGATTTTTCACAAAATTTGAGCATTCAGTTTCTTCATATAAAAAAGACAGTCTTTAAAATCTGAAGTCAGATGACTGATTTTTGCCACTTTGTTACAGAATCTAATCTTCTTAATTGGTCAAGATAAACCGTATTACCATACTAAATGCAAACTCATTAAACTGTAAAAAAATGATAAAGTCGTTTTTAACCAATAATAATAGTAATAATAATAATAATAATAAAGATCTTTCATAAGATTTTTCACAAAATTTGAGCATTCAGTTTCTTCATATAAAAAAGACAGTCTTTAAAATCTGAAGTCAGATGACTGATTTTTGCCACTTTGTTACAGAATCTAATCTTCTTAATTGGTCAAGATAAACCGTATTACCATACTAAATGCAAACTCATTAAACTGTAAAAAAATGATAAAGTCGTTTTTAACCAATAATAATAGTAATAATAATAATAATAATAAAGATCTTTCATAAGATTTTTCACAAAATTTGAGCATTCAGTTTCTTCATATAAAAAAGACAGTCTTTAAAATCTGAAGTCAGATGACTGATTTTTGCCACTTTGTTACAGAATCTAATCTTCTTGATTGGTCAAGATAAACCGTATTACCATACTAAATGCAAACTCATTAAACTGTAAAAAAATGATAAAGTCGTTTTTAACCAATAATAATAGTAATAATAATAATAATAATAAAGATCTTTCATAAGATTTTTCACAAAATTTGAGCATTCAGTTTCTTCATATAAAAAAGACAGTCTTTAAAATCTGAAGTCAGATGACTGATTTTTGCCACTTTGTTACAGAATCTAATCTTCTTGATTGGTCAAGATAAACCGTATTACCATACTAAATGCAAACTCATTAAACTGTAAAAAAATGATAAAGTCGTTTTTAACCAATAATAATAGTAATAATAATAATAATAATAAAGATCTTTCATAAGATTTTTCACAAAATTTGAGCATTCAGTTTCTTCATATAAAAAAGACAGTCTTTAAAATCTGAAGTCAGATGACTGATTTTTGCCACTTTGTTACAGAATCTAATCTTCTTAATTGGTCAAGATAAACCGTATTACCATACTAAATGCAAACTCATTAAACTGTAAAAAAATGATAAAGTCGTTTTTAACCAATAATAATAGTAATAATAATAATAATAATAAAGATCTTTCATAAGATTTTTCACAAAATTTGAGCATTCAGTTTCTTCATATAAAAAAGACAGTCTTTAAAATCTGAAGTCAGATGACTGATTTTTGCCACTTTGTTACAGAATCTAATCTTCTTAATTGGTCAAGATAAACCGTATTACCATACTAAATGCAAACTCATTAAACTGTAAAAAAACGATAAAGTCGTTTTTAACCAATAATAATAGTAATAATAATAATAATAATAAAGATCTTTCATAAGATTTTTCACAAAATTTGAGCATTCAGTTTCTTCATATAAAAAAGACAGTCTTTAAAATCTGAAGTCAGATGACTGATTTTTGCCACTTTGTTACAGAATCTAATCTTCTTGATTGGACAAGATAAAGCATATTGCCGAATTAAATGCAAATTATTTTTAACAAATAATAATAATAATAAAAAGATCTTTCATAAGATTTTTCACAAAATTTGAGCATTCAGTTTCTTCATATAAAGAAAAACAATCTTAAAAATCTGAAGTCAGATGACTGATTTTTGCCACTTTGTTACAGAATCTAATCTTCTTGATTGGACAAGATAAAGCATATTGCCGAATTAAATGCAAATTATTTTTAACAAATAATAATAATAATAAAAAGATCTTTCATAAGATTTTTCACAAAATTTGAGCATTCAGTTTCTTCATATAAAGAAAAACAATCTTAAAAATCTGAAGTCAGATGACTGATTTTTGCCACTTTGTTACAGAATCTAATCTTCTTGATTGGACAATATAAAACATATTTCCAAACTGAATGTAAGCTCATAAAAGTGCAACTTACTTTGACTGTCGTATACAAAAAATCTTTCAAGTGACTTTGATATTCAAATTCTTCCTATCAAACAATGCGAGCGAAATAATTTTGCTTATTTACTACACAATTTAATTTCTCTATCTGAAAGGATGACATGTAAATTCTAATGGTATAAAATTGTCGAGAAAGTCGATTTTAAAAAATAATAATAATAAAAAAGATCTTTAACAAAATTTGGGCATTCAATTTTTTCATATATATATATATAAACAGTCTTAAAAATCTGAAGTCTGATGATTGATTTTTTCCACTTCGTTACAGAATCTAATCTTCTTGATTGGACAATATAAAGTATATTACCAAATGAATGCAAACTCATAAAAATACAACTTACATTGAAATCTTATGCAGAAAATCTTTCAAGTGATCTTGGCACTCAGTTTTTTGAAATAAAACAATGCGAACAAAATGATTTTACTTATTTACTACACAATTTAATTTCCCTATCTGAAAAGATGGCATGTAAATTCTAATGGTATAAAATTGTCGAGAAAGTCGATTTTAACAAATAATAAAAAAGATCTTTTCTAAGATTTTTCACAAAATTTGGGCATTCACTTTCTTCATATATAAAAAAAAAACAGTCTTAAAAATCTGAAGTCAGATCTAATCTTCTTGATTGGACAAGATAAAGCATATTACCAAATTGAATGCAAACTCATAAAAATGCAACTTACATTGACATCTTATGCAGAAAATCTCAAGTGATCTTGATATTGAATTTCTTGAAATAAAATAATGAGATCAAAATGATTTTGCTTATTTACTAAGCAGTCTAATTGCTCGATCTGAAAAGATGGCATTAAATCCTAATGGTATAAAATTGCCGAGAAAGTGGTTTTTAACAACTAATAAAACTATTTTATCACGGAATAATTTTAATGAAACTTTCGCATCCAAATTAATGAAGCTGCAGTGAAGTTAATTTTAGATACATACAGTTTAAAAAATAGGCAATTCAGATGTTTATGAGTGTAACATATTTCTTTATGACATATGATCCTGCAGTTGACGTTCAAGGTCGTATCGCTGCTGTCTTTAATTGGGTAAAACAAAATGAATAGAAATTCTAGTTGCATAAGGTTATGAAATAAAATTTAAAACTGCAGGTTCTTTTTTGTTTTATTTAAACATTTCTCTTAAGGAAATTGAGTTATGTTTGTGTATTTTAAAGACAGATGATTTGATTAAATGACATAGATTTTAATAGGTATAACTTTCCTAAATCATTATTACTACACACGCACACCCAGAAAGATATTTGTCATGTCAATTAACATTATCAAATTTCAAAATTATATTCATTTATTTAATTATTGCTAAACTAATAGTCAGGACAATTTATTCTGAGAATAATAACAATAATAAAGCAATTTAATAATTTAGGTTATGCATTGTTATGAGTGTTCTTATGCCAACCATTTTAAACAATGATAAAGTGATCAAAAAATTTCTGAAAAAAAAATCGAAAACTTGATTAATTAAAAAATATATATGTATTGTTTTTTTAATAAAATTGAGTAATATAATTTACTCTTAGAAGTTTATGATATGAATGTTACAACAAATAGTTTCTGCTATCATTCTCAATTTTTTATTATAAATAAGATTATTCTCATGGTTAAGGTTATTTTAGAAAAGGACTAAGATGAAAAAATTTGCTGCCATTTTTTTTCTTCGTTCAGTTTGGAAAAGATTTTTTTTCATTAATTTCCCGATAAAATATTTTAGAGATCAAATAAAAGAATCTCAAACTATTTTTGCGATCAAATAAACATATTTCAAACGATTTTTGAAATCAAATAAACTTATCACAAATAGATCGTATTTCGCAAACGATTTTATTTTTCTTCGAAATATTTGGTAATTGATATTATTCTAAAGTTTAAGCTTTCAATGTTGGCCATGGCAATATTAAAACCCAAATTAGAAATAAATGCATTCTATTAGTGCACATTTTCAAATAATAATCTTTTATTTAAGAGAGCAATAAAAAATTTATATTTGCTTTTAGTGGTGCTCATCATTAGTATTTTTATGGTGAAAAAATATTTTAAGTATAACTAAAAGTAGCATTTAACGTGTTTTACTAAATTGTCTGCAATTCTACAATCCCCTCCCCCCTACAAAAAATATGCTCTATAGATGAATAACTTACAAGCCATTAGCGAACAATAGTTACGAAATATAGATCTTTTGCTTAAATGTAGCATTTTTATTGAATCTACCGAATTGGTACGTACTTTGGGCGTCTTTTTTCTGACCTACTAAAACAAAATTTAGCATGGAATTACAGTTGTAGAAATGCATACTAAATTTCATGTAATTAAGTCATTGTAATTCTATCTTTACGTGCTTGTGAAAGTACAGACCGACGGACGATCGATCTTCAACAGAATTGGTTCAAAATTTGATAAAAATATACATCTTCGATGTTAAATATGTGAATCAAATTTTATATATTTTGCTCCTTTCATTTTGTAAATATGGAGTTTATTTATATTCGTACTTATAGATATACAGACTTCTTCTGAATATATTTTATTCAAAAATAAATAAAAAATATGCACAGTTAGTCTAAAGTTCATGTATGAAATTTCATTCCTCTAGCTTAAAGTATTTTTGGAGTTTTGCGTTCACTGACATAATGTCTGAAATGCATTTTTTGGACTCAGAGAGGTCTAAATTCTCAAAATTCGTCAAATTCTCGAATTCGATTTTTTTTGACGATTACAATACTTACGCATACAAAAAAATAAAATAAAAAGTCAAACTAAGAAATTTGTGGGAACTCGTATATGATAAGACACATTCGCTTCTTATCTATAAAGTGACATTGCCTTCAGATGACACTTCTAATTTATCGTTTGGTTTCTTACTTTTAATTAATTAAAACTTTCATATAATACTATTAATTTATCGTTTGATTTCTCATATTTAATTAATTAATTTCACAGTTTAATGGATCGGAAGAATATCGTTTGGTATTTTCGAATTTTTTATATTTTAATCATTGCACTTTTGTAATATGTTTTTTTTTCTTTTTTAATGATTGTTTTTGTATACCGTATATTTTTATTACTTTAAGCGCAAGAATTATAAGGGTTTCTCAAGGAATCTGTAAATATCAGAATATAATTTTAAAATCCAGTTATATTATATTTATTGGATTTTACCAAACATATAATAGCTTCTAGAATATTCTAATAATAGCAAACTTGTAGTCGAATTTCTTGTTACTAATTATTTGCTATATTAAACTCCCGCCACATAAAGATTCTGCAAGAGGCATTCTTTTAATATAGAATATAGTAGAATACATGCATGAATTTTTGAATTTATTTAATTTTTTAGTTTCCATTTTAATTAAAACTAATTAGGCTGGGGAAAAATTTGAGTAAAATTGTTGTAGATTATTTGAATTCAAAATATTAAATAGCAATGTCATCTTACACTGGATTTTAGTAGACATTTTTTCTTGCCCAAGAAAGACCATGGCGGCAGCAAAGAGATTTCTCAAGGATTCATATCTTTAAAAACATTTGCTAATTGTAAATAACGTGCAATATCCACAAACAAAAAATTAAAAAAGGAGAAACACATATTGTTTGAAATCTGTTCATAATCAATTGACTCCCCATGAACTTGGGGTTTTCCCGTTGAAATGATAAGAGAAATTTCACATTTTACTATCTGCAATGGACTTGTGGACTTAGAATATTGGAGAGTTATGTATTGTTCATTACATAAGCAAAATAACAACATATTTACTGACCTCTTAATATGTCACTGGTTTCTGAAAATTTTTCATTGTCCTGTTATTGTTTCATAAATCCAAAATCCAAATTTCGTAATTCCAAATCAATCATATCTATACTAATAATAAAGAAAATGTGTGTGTATGATAGCTGTCTATAGGATAGACCGCTTGTTTTGGAGCTAGTGTAATAAGCGTTTTTTCTTCACTTTCCAAATTATATTTGTTTTAACCTTTGAAGCCTGATTTTCCAAATTATATTTACTTTAATCCTTAGAAGCCTTATTTTCCAAATTATATTTGTTTTAACCTTTGAAGCCTGATTTTCCAAATTATATTTATTTTAATCCTTAGAAGCCTGATTTTCCAAATTATGTTTGTTTTAACCTTTGAAGCCTGATTTTCCAAATTATATTTATTTTAATCCTTAGAAGCCTTATTTTCCAAATTATGTTTGTTTTAACCTTTGAAGCCTGATTTTCCAAATTATATTTATTTTAATCCTTAGAAGCCTTATTTTCCAAATTATATTTGTTTTAACCTTTGAAGCCTGATTTTCCAAATTATATTTATTTTAATCCTTAGAAGCCTTATTTTCCAAATTATGTTTGTTTTAACCCTTAAAATCTGATTTTCCGAATTAAATTTAAAAAATATCATTGTGTTCATTGTAATAGGCAGGTAAAGAGAAAAATTAATAATAATAAAAAAATCGCAATGCAAATTTTATATATTTATTTCGAAAAAAAGCGGATATTAATTTTGATATTTTAGGGTTTAGTTTTAGTTTAGTTTAGTTCTATTAACGTCCCGTTTGAAGCAACACCAGGGCTATTTTGGGACGGACCTCGTAATTTTGAACCACGGTCAGATGACGAGGACGACACCTGAGCTGGCACCCCCCTCTCCACACCGCACCACACCAGCGAGAGGACGTTTGGTCATGACAGATTTAACGTGCAACAGACCCCCTTGCACGACGGTTCCTCGGTGGAATCGGGTCTCGAACCTGAAACCCTCCGGTTCCGACGCCGAGACCTTACCACCAGGCCACCGCGGCCCTTGATATTTTAGGGATTAAGGCCATAAATATATCGCACTAACTGTTAAAGTACTTGGACATGAAATAATGCGAAACTTTTTTTTTTTATTATTGCACAAAGAAACCTTACATATCTTGCAAATGCCAGAATTAAGCTTTCTGCAATTGTCATATTTACATTTATTTTCCGGATCCAGCACTTTTTTCAGGTCCAACACGATCTAACACGTCATTTGAAGGTTAGATTTTACACCTGAACGTGATCTTTTGGAGGTCCTTAGGTCTTGCTAAAATGCTAAGTTCACTCAAAAGTTAATATTTCATAGCTACTGTACGCCAAGCCCATGCAAGGCGATCTCTTGGTTAGCATCACCATTAGAAAGTATGCGAGCAAGTTTTGATAAAACCACATCCGCAGTTTTTTTATCATGTGAGAACATGATGTTGTTTTGGTTTGAGGTTTTTTGAAGCCTCAAAATGCGTAGGCAACAAATTGGCAATTTATCGCTTTTGAGGCATCCACTTTTCGCTTTTAGGGTTATTAGAAAATAATTCAGAAGTTTGTCACATTTGGCGATTTATCGCTAACTAAAGTTACAATTTCATTTCCAAATTATTCATTCTCTGAATTCTTACGAATTGTCTTAATTAATTTAAGTTATTAACCAGTTTAAACCGGTTTGAAATAATCACGAGACTATCAGATTATGCATACGTCGATATTTAGAAAAACGATAGGTTTTTTTCATCTCAAAATCTTCATTTGCCAACTGGAAAAATTGAAAATAAAAGTTTAAACCGGTTTAAACTGGTTAATGACTTATATTAATTGAGACAAATAATGACTTAAAAATAATAATGTTCTCACATAATTTGCGATCTCAGATTTCATTTTTACATTTTTTTTATTCAATGTTTTATGATTGAAAATTTTTTGCTTTAGCCTTTGAAGGCTACTCCAAATTAGTAAAATTTTAAACTTCGAAATAAATTTGAGAATATAACAGTAGTAGTGGTCTCTCTAAAACTTTCTTGCATTCTTTCTAACAAATTTGTCATGCCAGAGAACATCTTACATTGCACTGCTGTACAATCTTTATGAAATATTAACTTTTGTCGTGAATTTAGCATAATTACTGAAATTATCATACCATTCTTGACGATTTATTTGGCGATTAATCTCTGGCATCCTTAATAGTATCCAAAAATCGAATTTGCGTTTCACATACATTTTTTCACAATCGATTGAAACAAAAAATTTGACCAAAAAAACTGCACTTGCAGTCTGAAAATTCCATACCAAATTCGATATATTTATATCTTTGCGTTTACATGTTTCTGAAAGTACACACTGCCAGAACAGTCAATTCCTTGTTGGATTTGGCTTACAATTTGACAGGCATATAAACTACAGATGTTAAATCTGTGTAACAAATTTTATCTATGTAGCTCTCTTTGTTTTGTAATTATCGTGTTAACTTCTATTCAAAAAACCGTACCTCCTCTGAACAGATTTTACTCAAAATGTGACAGTGTGGCCGTTTGGGATGAGCGAGGGTAGAATCTGGGACCATGTGGATTACAACCCAGTAACATGACCACAATACAAAAGCAATTGCGCGTGTAGCGTAGCTGTTAACTGGCTTATAAGCTTTCACCACAACAGAAATCTACAAATTTAGTGTAAAGACTTACAAATTTCAAAAGTCTAGCTCAAAGAGTTTTTAAATTTTCTTTGTCACAGACAGACAGACGGACATTTTCCAGAAATATGTTTTTCGAACTCAGGCAGGTTTAAAACGTAGAAAATCGTCAATATCTCGAGTCCAAATTTTTTAACAATTGCTTTACTTTCTGTATGCTCCTTATACGAGAAAGTAAAAATATGATATTTTTAAAAGCCAAGTGAGTTTTCTTCCAAGAACTTTTACGACATTTTTTTAATTTTCCAATAATATGTATAATTTGCTGCCTCTAATAACTCATATTAAAATGAATAGCTCAGATTCTACAGTATTTCGAAATTAGAAATTATAATTTCTAGCGTATGTCAGTACTGTGGAAATTATATTTTTACTTTATACCTGAAAACACGATTGTCTATAACCTTGAAATCCCCTATTATTTGAATAAAATTACATTTTAGTTTAAGTGGTATGATATATATACGTTTGAATCTGGCTACCAGATAAAAAAACTCATTGTAAAACAATATACTACGACGTCACCAAACGAAAAACAATGCGGCTATTACATAAAATTACATCATTATAGTAAAATTCGTTAACTACGACGTTTTACATTGTAACTAGTTTTTACAAGAAAATCTTTCGAATATTTACTAGTTTTAATTGTATAACATTATTATTATGGATATAATTTTTTATTTTTATTTTTCTACTAAATACGGCATAGGAGGAAGATTTGTTTATAACATCCTCATTCTTTTAGCATAAATTTTAAATTATCGTTTGTACATTTCGGTTAATAACAAAAGTTTGAAATATAAGACAACTTTTCGAAAAAATCTAAAATACGTTTATTAATAATCATAATTCTCAAAATAATCTTTTTTTTCTCAATTTAATGTTATCAAATTAAAATATTTTCTAATCATATCAAGAATTAAATTTTTTTATTAAAACTTCAAACTTTAAATTTTAATGTATTGATTGTACTAAATTAATCTGATTTATTCTGACTTCATCTCTAACTTTATTGCAGATGCTCAAAGATTTTAAATGTTGTTATCTCTATTAAACAACAGACAGAATTACGCAGTAGCTTTGGGAAAAATCTAACGTTTCTTCATGAGTATTGACAACAATAATCTCTTCTCAAATTATTCAGTGTTCTTAAAAATAATTTTCAGAAATATCAAAAATTAAAAAATTGATGCATTGGTAATACTAAATAACACTTACTTATTCCGTCTGCAATGCTACTTTATTGCATATGCACAAAGATTTTAAATGTTATTAACCCTATTCAATAGCAGATGGAATTGCATAGCAGCTTTGTGAAAAAATATAAAGTATCTTCATGACCATTGATAACAACCTCTTCTCAAACTATTCTGTGTTCTTAAAAATAATTTTGAGCAATATCAAAAATTAAAAAATTGATGCATTGATAATACTAAATAACACTTACTTATTCCGTCTGCAATGCTACTTTATTGCAGATGCACAAAGATTTTAAATGTTATTAATCCTATTCAATAGCAGATGGAATTGCATAGCAGCTTTGTGAAAAAATATAAAGTATCTTCATGAGCATTGATAACAACCTCTTTTCAAACTATTCTGTGTTCTTAAAAATAATTTTCTGCAATAACAAAAATTAAAATGTTTCATTTGATTTTGAAACTTTATATTTTGATGTACTGATATTACTAAAATAACACTTTTACTTATTCTGTCTTCATCGCTACTTTAATGCAGACTCTGAAAGATTTTAAACGTTATTTACCCTATTCAATAGCAGATAGAATTACATACCAGCTTTGTGAAAAATGTAAAATATCTTCATGAGCATTGATAGCAATTTCTTCTCAAACGGTTCAGTATTCTTAAAAATAATTTCCAGAATATTAAAAATGAAAAATTCCATTTGATTTTAAAACTTTATATTTTAATGTATTTTGACGTATTTATAATACTAAATTACACTCTTATTTATTCCGTCTTCAATGCTACTTTATTGCAGATACACAAAGACTTTAAATGTTGTGGAACCTATTCAACAACAGACAGAATTAGAAAAGCAGTTTTCTGAAATTATCCAACATATCTTCATGAGCATTGACAGAAATCTCTCCTCAAACTATTCAGTGTTCTTAAAAATAATTTTCAGCTGCAACAAAAATGAAAAAGTTTCATTTGATTTTAAAACTTTATATTTTAATGTATTAATAAAATTAAAATAACACTCTTATTTACTTTATCTACGCTACTTTATTCCTAATGCTCAAAGAATTTAAATGTTCTTAACCCTATTAAACAACAGACAGAATTGCACAGGTGCCTTATGAAATAATCTAAATACATTCATGAATTTTGATAGCATTCTCTTCTAAAACTATTCAATATTCTTAAAAAATAATTTCCAGAATGTTAAAAAATTAAATGCTTCATTTGATTTTAAAACTATATATTTTAATGTATTGTTTACACTAAAATAACACTTTTACTTATTCTGTCTTTAGTGGAATTTTATTAGAAATACTCATTTATTATAAATGTTAATTAATTCTGTAATACAACAAATGGAACTTCATAAGAATTTTTAGGAAAAAAACTAAAAATTGACAGTGAACATCGAGTAGTTTATCAACTCTAACGAATGAGTTTTATTAAAATTTTATGTACAGTACTATCATGCACTAAAATGCTTCATTAAAATAAAAAATTTCGTTTGAATGTCTTGATAATATTTTATGTTCCGAGTTTATGCTAAAAACTGAAAAGAGAAAAAATGTGATCTGTGTAAAAAAAAAAAAAAAAAAAAAAAAAAAAAATGCTTGGAAATAATTTTATATTTAATGAAATGATGGTTTTCTTCGTTTTTGATTGATTCACGTCTGATCCCTCAAAACATTCCGAAATCATCATTATAAAGTTAAATAATCAGGAACATTTGAATTCTGGGATTGTTTTGGATGAATACTTTTATAGAAGTCATGTGATTAATGAAAATAAGATTACAATATGAGGAGACAAAATTTGAACTTTCTTTCATCTGCGCTGTCAAACAAGTTTGTTACGTAACTGAAAAAAAACCCCAATCTAGTCTTACTTTCTTCAAATTACAAAAATACTCGAATTTTCTATTCAAAAAACAATTTAGAAGATTCTCTATTGCATGACACGCTTGCAATTACTTATCAAATATAATTTTCGAATTATTCATATGTTTTATGTTTTTTCTAGAAAACGATACATCATCATGTAATATGCTTTAGTATAATATGCGTGACATATTAATAAAGGGAAAGGGAAAAATACATAATTCAAAAATAGTTTTGATCTTTACGTTTTCATGTTGAGGAAGATTATAACATCCTGATGTCAACTTTATCCACAAGAAATACCGAAACCATGCAAAGGACATTTGAAAACTTATCGTAAAATCTTTTATAAGTAATAGATCAAGTCTAGATACATGCAAACTATCATATTATGTACTATATTGATATAAGCTATGATGACTAGTATTTCATTCTGGGAATGGTTTCAGTGATTGACAAGCATGACGACTCGATTTGTCATGTCTGGACCTTTTAATAGTTGTATTAAAAAAATTCATCTACATGAATTATTAAAAAGAAAGTTTCGCTAACATTTTACGCAGAAACTAAACAAAAATCGAACAATTTTGCCTGTCTGTCGATTTCTTAGAAAATCTGCTTATCTGCAAAATAGACATCCATGCTAAGAAAGATATTAATGTACACGTTTCATTGTGTATATTCATAAGAAAATTGACAAGTCTTCACGTTCACTTGAAAAAAATATCAAAAATAGCGAAACTTCTTGAATATAAAATAAAGTAAATGAATCAGTATGTTTTATCATTAGAATAATTTTAGAGAACAATAATCAAAAAGTAATGAATCACAAATTACGTCATAATAATATTAAATCAGAAAAATCATAGGAAATACAAATCAAGATAATGATGGATTTTGAATTTTCAAGTTCATTTTCTCAAGTATGAATGAATATAAAAGTACTCTATTGTCATACTTCATGGTATTTTTTTATATGATTAATTTTTTAGAATAATTTTAGAGAGCAATGATCAAAAAGTAATGAAGTACAAATTACGTCATGATAATATTAAATCAGAAAAATCACAGGAAATACAAATCAAGATAATGATGGATTTTGAATTTTCAGGTCCATTTTCTCAAGTATGAATGAATATAAAAGTACTCTATTGTCATACTTCATGGTATTTTTTATATAATTAATTTTTTAGAATAATTTTAGAGAGCAATGATCAAAAAGTAATGAATTACAAATTACGTCATGATAATATTAAATCAGAAAAATCACAGGAAATACAAATCAAGATAATGATGGATTTTGAATTTTCAAGTTCATTTTCGCAAGTATGAATGAATATAAAAGTACTCTATTGCCATACTTCATGGTATTTTTTATATGATTAATTTTTTTTTTGTCAAAGTGTTTGAAGTTTTAAAATCAGTAGAATACTGTTGAGTGATTTAAAAGTTAACTATTTCAAACTAATTATTGTCATGAAAATTTATTATTATCTTAAAATTAGTATTTATCTATTTTAAATTAATTTGAATTTATCAGAGTTTGTGGAAAATAATTTCGGAATTTCTGTGTTTAATGAAGAAAAACATTCATTATTTACAGTATCAACAAGATTTAGCATTTTCACAAATATTGTTCTATTTGGGCGAAGGCTAAATAGTGTTTATTTGCCTATGATAGCAACCAGGCTTGCCAAAACGATTCTCATAACTATATTCGTTAATCCAAAACCTTTCTATGATAATATTTCTAAATAAACCTTTCAGGAAGTTAATACTGGAATTTTTGAGATTGCTAAATGGAATACGAGAATGATCTAAATCTCTATGTAACGGAAAATAAGACTGCATTTTGATAAATCCATCAATTTTTGCAATAAACAAATAAAATGATAAACAACAGAATTTGATTGTTTGTTTAAAATTGATTCCAGCTAGAATAAGTAATTGGAACCTTATGCTTTTACTAATGTTTTTGCTAAGAATGATTCTCATTATTTTAGTCAACAAGATGATATAAATTTTCCTACTGTCGTAGAATGCATTTCAATTAATATATTGTTACGAAATTTCCGGGGTTCGTTTGGATAGTGGGAGTTATATGGTGTGGAGAACGCTCAATCAGCAGGCGGCAGTAGAAAATAAAACGACGACGTTTATTTACACGAAGACACACAGGACAGCACAAAGACGACAACTATATACAGCACAGAGAAGACAATTATCTTCAGCCTTGAGACGCGCAAACAGCAGCACACAACAAGACTCTACTGCAGACAGTAGCGCACAGCTTAGTTTAGCTCCAGCTTGACTCCGTCGCTGCTCTGCTAATCCCTGGAAGATCAGTTCTTCAGCGTCGATTACGACTACTCTTCTCTATCGCTTCCGACTACGACTACTCTGACAGCTGCGGCTGCCTCCTTTTATAGGTCTCAGGAATGCGGGGCTAGAAGCCTTTCCACCAATCAGGAACGTTCAAGGCGTATCTCGGTTCCTACTGGACGGATTGGGAAAATTCTCGATGTTTTTGGTATAATCTACTTTGGCGCCAAAGTCGCCAAGTAGCCAAATGGTCGCCAAGCTCTGGGACCTCCGACGCGACACCCGGACTCCGTCCAATACAGATGACTGTAAAAGAGTCTTTCTGATGATGGAACCAACTATGCTGGAAAGCAGAATTGCAGATTTGTAACAATATATCACCGGACAAACAAAATTAACATAACTGGCCAAATTATTGTATTAGCTGTTGTGGCTATTCTTAAATCTAATGTTGATGCTTCAAATGCAGATCACGATATGACCTTTTATGTCAATTGATGCTACTTTACATCAACATAAGTCTACAATTGAAAATTTATTGTGTTAGTAAAATATTCGTCTGGTAGAGGAGAGTTAAAAATTCGCCAAGAGAAGCTTTGGCGGAAAAGTAATGAGAAAATTCATTGTGTTTAGATTCTGATATTACAGGGTGTCCCACAAGGTATGCAGCGTCTAATATTTACAGATGCGAATACAATATATCAAGATGAGTATTTTGATTTATAACACGTGGAGTCCCCGAATATAGCGTCATTGTCTAATTAAACGAAGAACGTTAATTATGTATCCGTTAGTTTGTATTCCAAATTATAATGCATACGACGATTGCACAACATGGAAGTTTCCCTGGATGATTATCGTCACCACAACATAAACGATGGCACGACGATCAAAAGTAGGTACTAAAGATAAGCAATTATTGGTTTATACAAGATGGCACTCAGCGAAACTTCGATCTCTTAGCGGAACATTTTCACCATAGCTTGATCGGGCTGGATTCCATTTCGAAAGCAGACAATGGTATAGAGTGGTCACCTTACTCCCCGGATCTTAACCCATGCGATTTTTTTATGGGGACGTTTGAAAGACAGTGTATCTCACATAAGCCTAAACATTGGACGAATTGAGAGCAACAATTGAAACCAAGGTCAAGGAAATTGGAACACATGTTTTGCAAAAAACAACTGTGAATTTCGATTCCAGACTTCGTCATGTCATTTGTTCGAACGGCCGACATT
Source organism: Argiope bruennichi (assembly GCF_947563725.1). Classification (NCBI taxonomy): domain Eukaryota; kingdom Metazoa; phylum Arthropoda; class Arachnida; order Araneae; family Araneidae; genus Argiope; species Argiope bruennichi. The sequence continues at coordinate 16,936,086 of NC_079157.1, read as the reverse complement.
TCGTAAATCTGTTGCATTGAAAGTTCTCAATAAACATTGATTTTCACTTTTTTTTCATTTCTTGAAGTTTTCATAACACTAGCTTCACACATTAATCAGACAATGACGCTATATTCGGCGACCCCACATGTTTGACAACAAAATACTCATCTTGACATATTCTATCCGAATCTGCAAATATTAGACGCAGCACACCTTGTGGGACACCCTGCATTATTGTAATAAATTTCGAATTTTTTTTATTACTAAGTTTTATTAATTATTTGCATTTCTTTTATATTATAAATCATTCTTAAACTCCAAAGGAGTCAAGGTAGCTAGCATATAGGGTCTCAGTTCCGAAATCAGAAATCCGTGGATTTGAGGCTCACTTTCACCAACAATCTACATTGCCTCTGGTTCTTTAAATTCTATCTTGTAATTTTATATCTTTCTTTACTTTAGTTTATATGTATTAATTACACTGGCATATCCCTATTAGCACAATATATTGTACGACTTTTTCCTGATTTGTCTCTGTAATTTGAATACCGTTTAATATCGTTAAAATATCGGGATAAAAATTTCGAGCATTTTGGGAAAATGGTGTTTGATTTTTTTGGTGAAATTTGCTGACATTAAAGGCATTTTTATGTTACTAAATATTCGTAATTCTTATAGCAGAATGATCGAAATATATTTATAGGTACTATTTATCTACCATTTTCTTTCTCTTTTTTTCCCACGAGCATTTTTTCTTTTCATATCCTCACGAGCATTTCCCACGAGCATTTTTTCTTTTCATATCCTCACGAGCATTTCCCACGAGCATTTGTTCTTTTCATATCCTCACGAGCATTTCCCACGAGCATTTAATCTTTTCATATCCTCACGAGCATTTCCTACGAGCATTTGTTCTTTTCATATCCTCACGAGCATTTCCCACGAGCATTTTTTCTTTTCATATCCTCACGAGCATTTCCCACGAGCATTTGTTCTTTTCATATCCTCACGAGCATTTCCCACGAGCATTTTTTCTTTTCATATCCTCATGAGCATTTCCCACGAGCATTTTTTCTTTTCATATTCTCATAAATGAACTCCACAGAAAATTGACATTTTTATAAAGACTTCTATATGTTTTACAGTGCCCTGTTAGAGTTGAAGAACAAAATATTAATTCTAATTTCTCCGTATTCCAATAGAAAGCAACTCTGTTGTATCCATGCATTTTATATGGTATTAAATACAGTAACCCAACAGCAGAGAGAATTTGAACAGTATAGAATCATATCATAAAATATTCGCAATATCATATAATATAGGAAAAAAAAAACGTATAACATTGTATAACTGATTATACAAAATTATTAAAATGCCATTTTTGAGCATTGATATTTAGTTAGAAGTTATCGCTTAGAAATTCTAAAATATTGTTTAATTTTTAATTAATTAAAATTCTAATCAAAATTTCAGAAAATAATTGTTTCGAGGTGCACGTACCCATTCTCCAAACTGTATTTCTTTAAAGCAAATTTGAAGGCTCTAAATCAAACGGTCTACCCTATCGAACATCAACACACACACACACACACACACACACACACACACACACACACACACACACACACACACACACACACACACACACACACACACACACACACACACACACACACACACACACAGACACACACACACACACGCACGCACGCAAGCACGCACGCACACACACAGAGATCTTTATTATTGGTAGAGATATCGAACAATAATATGATATGAATCACGCTATAAAGCATATTCTTTTGGGACTACAATGATTGCATTGTTTATAATATAGTTCTGATATCTTGCAAAACATATCTGCTTCGTAAAACGACAAAAAACAATTATATATAAATTGACTGTATTATTTCAAAAAGCCTCGTTATTTTCAATGTAGACATCGTCATATTTCTTCTGGATGGCTTTGTTTAATTAGTTAAGTTTAAGGGCACGATTACAACATCTTCAAGAAAAACAAAAACGCACGGGCCAAATATCATATTCTGTCATACAGCCAGTTATGTTACTTGGGATGTGATTTATGTATGAGAATCTGTTTAATATTATGTATATACAAAACTTTCAGTCTCTCTTCTTTATTATAGCTGATAATTTGACATTTGTTATTAAATTATATTATTTAAAAAAATTTAGAGGTTTACAGTCTAGAAGAAACTTTTTAACATCACAATTTTTTAAGATTTATTCCACTGTCTTCATATTAATTTTAAAAATTTACTCTTAATTATTAGAATGATAAAATGCGCGCGAAAAAATAATTCTATTTGTTTATAAATGTATTAATAATTGTAATTAAACTATTATTTTGTGATATTGTGAAAATTATTAACACTTTTCTTGTCTTACTATAATAGCATATAATTTCAATTTCCTTTCTCTTTCTCTTTATGTATTCAATTCGTCCCATTACAAATTCAATTCATATATAATTTAAATACGCTTTGAAAACTTTTATAACTTTCAGAAACACAAAATTGGTGCTTCTTACTGTTTCACCTAACTGGGTAAAGATAATTTACGCAATTATGATTACCCACCACCAAACATTCGGAAGGTTTACGGAGACTTCGCAATTCTGAAAAAAAGTCTAGAAAATCACCAACTACTGAGTGACCTTCAAAAATTTTGACCGATGTCTGCGCGACACGAATGAAAAAAGCTCTTTGTTTCCTTTTAAATGAAAGAAAAGTTGAAATATCTTAAAAAGAACACCTCTCTCCCCCTTCCCTATAAAAACATTGATATTATTATTATTATTTTTTTTTTCATTTTAGAAACGGCGTAAAATTTGCCTCCAAGTGAAAAATAATATTTTTAATTCTTTTGCGTTTATTAATCAAATCGTCTCCTATATCCGGAAGAATTCGGGAAGATATCAATGGAATGATAATTGTTTTCCTACCTTGTTACAACCTGATAAGAAAGTGACTATCATAAAACAACATGTCATCTTCATTATCAAATAAGTGATTTAAAATATATTCCAAATTTAAAAAAAAAGTACATGTACGTATTCTATAACACATGTTTTTTTTAAAAAATTGGAGTGGGTATTCGGAGTGAAAAAAAGTGACTTTAATATTCAGATTTACCAGGTTGGCGGTGTACTTGAAACTATTAAAATTAAAATCAGTTGTCACTTAAATTTTAATTAATAATACAGACAAAGATTTAGATTTTCTTTTTAAAGTGTACTTTTTCTTTTCCTTTTCTTGCGTAATTGGATGGGCTCATAAATCAACAAGTAGACATCACAACCAATCATCATATTTGGGTATTTAGAATGGATTTAAAATGTTTTCGATTTTTTTTTTACTATTTTGTGTTTTAAATTATTTTAACCTTATTTCCATGGCTAAGATACTTTTTTTATGAAATTAAATTAATATTTTTTACTAAATTGGTATAATAATATTTTTTATTTAAAAACTACTTGAATACATTAAATTGAAACAAATCATAATATTTGGTCTAGTTTCAAAAAAAGGGGGAGGCCTCAAAATATATTTTATAGGGCCTCTAAATGGCTTAATTTGAAACTGTTCAAGGCTGTCAAAATCATAGAAATTCATAAAATTCTCAAGATCTAATATATTTAAAATTTAAACATATTTTTTAGCAATTAAGTGACCCAAGAGAAGACACTTTTGTATTTAAATTCGATTTATTCCATCCCGAGAGGCATATTATGTACAAAGAATAACAGGTAAGAAATATGTCAGTCTACATCGTGACAGAACAACAAAAGAGATTGAAATTTTTCCTTCAGTACTTTTATATTATGAGATTCTGTTAGGGATTCCTTTGACGCATGTCTATTTAGGTGAGAGAAATTTAGGTATATTTAAAAGAATGTTGTAAGCATTAGGGATTTTTATCTTTTTACTCGGAGCGTGAGAAATTGCAAACATAAGCATTTTTATAGAGCGCGTATAACACTAATTAAATAAAAAGAAATGTGGAATTGGATCAGGAAATAAGAAAATATTTTAGAAGGAAGTTAATATGGTTTGAATTAAGATGAAAAGGAAATTAATTAAGATTTTAGTTATATTTAAAAATATCATCACAACACACACACACACACACACACACACACACACACACACACACACACACACACACACACACACACACACATTTTTCTTTAAGCAGAGGCCTTAGAGAGAGAAGTCATTCTTGAATTTTAAATTTTACCTTATTCGGTCCCAGGAGGCATAATTTATGTACCAGAAGCGTGGACAAAAGCGCGGAACAAGAGTGAAAAGAGAAAACAGCTGATGAAATATTTATCCGCATTGAGTCCTATAATGTGAGATTTTGAAAGGGATTTCTTTAGATGCATCGATTTAGGTAAGGGATCTTTTAAAACAATGTGTTAGATCGACACATTTTATCCCTTCACTCGGAGTGTGGGAACTTCCCGATTTCTGCAATTTTACAGAACTTCTATTGCATTAATTAAATAAAAAAGGTGGAATTGGATCAGGAAAGAATAGAATATTTTAAAATGAAGTTAATATAGGCTGAATTAAAATAAAACTTTGGAAATTAATTAGAATTAAATTAAATTTTAAAATGTCACTACATATACATATATATTCTTGCTATTACTGTATTTTCTCTTTCTTTGATATTTCTTGCATGAGAAAACCAAAATTGCGTGAAGCGACTTATTTTAATAATAAACACAAAAGTTTTCTTTGTAAACTTTCTGCAGCCTATTTGGCTGAGTTATTCGATGTTTGTCCAGCAAACAAGCATCGAATATTTGTATTGTCACGCTTCAAAAGACGCTTTTCGAATCAATGAACTGTTTGGAAGAAATATTTTCCCTTCAGTATTTTAATCTACTAATCAGCACAATGGGCTTGGAAAATCCGTGTAAACAAAGGCGTACGTGCGAATTAAGTTTGCGCAGTTACTGATATCAATGGTTAACGGTAACCTTAACGTGAACTCTATCTAGTTCGGTGCGAACAGCACGTTTACAAGGGGGAGAAACGGGGGTCAGATCAGTTATCCGTAGTGGAATACCCACAAAAATGTGTTTATCGTGCATTCTATTTACCGAATTATTTATCAAAAAAGTTTCCAATGATCAAGTAATTCGGACATAGCGACCTATGCTGTAGAAGGTCATTTTTGTGCGATAATAGCTTTCTACAAGTATAAAAGACAGAGTCGGAATCGATCATTCAGTTTGATCGGAGTTTGGTAGTAATATTTGCCTTGGCGCCTTGATTTGAAAAGTCAAAGATTTGTAAAATCGTTCAGGTATGAAATTTCGAATAGTTAATTTTAGTTGATTTTATACCTTGATATTCTCGTTAACGGCTCCAGTTTAGATTTTATTTTTAAACTTTAAATACACGAGAATGTGATTTTGACATTTTTTTGACATATTATTTTCTTTGAGATGCCTATTGTTCAGAAGTTACAAACATTCCTTCCAGTATTTACAGTAATATTCCAATTAAGATTTGTTTTAATACACTATGTTTTCGTAGTTCTTTTTTTTATTTCCTAATTATCGTTTTCTATGCACAATTAAAATTCGTTATTTCTACATTATTGTTTATATTGAAATATAAAATTAGTTTTTGGAAAGGATATTTAAAATATTGCACTGTTTTCCTTTAACAGTTTTCTTGCACTTCAAATTTTGTTTGTTTTGTCTAATTGATATGTTTTTTTATTGTAATAACGTAATTAATTTAATTCTAAGATTTTATTGCTATTTTTCTAACATTGCATTATTGCGATTCAGCTTCGAATAATTTTAAAAAGAAGTACAAGGTTTGACGGATATTCCTATTTTTCTTAGACTTAAATTTTAATACCAATTTTACTTTGATGAATTTTTAAAATTTAATTATATATTTCATTCAATTGCTTGCTATTTTTAAAAATAAATATATTACGTTTCGTAGTTTAATTATTAGTTTCTTCATTTGAAATTTCTTGTTCCTTATGATTTTATGAAATTTTTATGATATAAAATATTATAAAATTATGAGGAAATATTATATTTTAAAGTATTTTTATTAACTTCTCTCTCTCTTTCTCTCTCTTTTTAAAATCGTTTTTTATATGTAAAGCTCCGTTGTACATCAACATTAGATATTTTTTAAAAAATTAATAAAGAATGAATGAAATGAAATCATTTATTAATACAGATATCAATAAAATTTCAGAATTAATGTTTATTAAGAGCCCATTAAATTCAACAAAATAAGATCTGAATTGGAAGATTACTTTTCATCTCGCGTTAGATAAACATAAACGTTATAAAAATATAATTTACGGAGAACTTTATTAAAATTAAGGATGAATTAAATTTTATTTAAATTCAGTTATTCATAGCTTCCTTCATTTTTCATAAATAATATTAAGATTTTTTTTCTGGAAACTTCGCAACTGATAATATTAGATTATTTGCATGTTGCTAATATTACCTGTATAAAAAAATGTAACTTTTTTTTCCCTAAATACCCACAAACAATGTAACGTTTTCCTTTAATTTTATATCATATGATGAAAATTTGTATATCAATCAAATGTCACATTTGCCATAAATCATAAACCTATATCGGTGGATCATTATTTTTCAAAACCTTCTATATTCACTTTACGGTAACTTTGGCGCTGAATAATAAGATTTTTATCAAAAAAATCCCTAATCTTCAGAAAGAAAAAAAGGAAATAATGATCATCAGATGTCTTTCAAGGTCACGTACACAGACTTAGACCCGATCCCTTACAAAAAGACCCTACAGAAATTTCGTTGTTACCTATCTAACCTTCGACTTTGACGTCACTGAGAAATACAAGGCGTTGATTTCTTTTTCTTTTACTTGTTGATCCTCCAAAACTAGTTTTTCCCTCGTGGTCGGCCTTCTTTTATAAATAAAAAGCTCGCGCGGAAATCGTAGAGCGGTATACATTTCACCGAATAGCTTAGGTTATGTTTTAAAAGCACTTTGGATTAAGATCTTCTTGGCTTATACGAATCGCTTGCTAAGCTCGATTCGAAGTATCATCTCGTCATTTACCAAATGATACCACGAGTTTGAGAACAATAACAAACTTCGCCCGTTGTATTTGAGTTTCGCTTCTTGTATTTGTTTTAGGTAAGTGTGCTTATGAGTTTTCTTTGATTTCACTGTGATTTCAAATTAATTCATTTCACAAAAATGTTGCAATATCAAATACAAACTGATAGAATATATTTAAAATTTGTAACTGCATGCTTTATTACTTTTGGAACTAATTTTTCTAAGATAGTTAAAAGCTTAAATATTTTAAGCCACAAAATTTTATTTCGTATTTAAAATTTTTTCCTTCAAGAAACAAAAAATATTTTTACTATTAGAATATAAAATATCTCTTTTTTATTTTTGTAAATGCAATGTTTATATATTTTTTTTTATCTTAGTCTTTAATATATGTTTTCTTTTATTTCTTATTTGTATCTTTCAAATGTTATTTGGAATTAATACCGATTATATGTGACAAAATTTGCTATAGTTTTAAATAAATTTATGAAATAGAATTTTTCAAAACTTTCTTAATTCACTTAAAATTAAAATCTACTTTAAAAAAATGTAAAATTAATATGGTAACGTTCATCCTTGGAGATATGAAAATATTTTAAAATGATTATACGATTAGAAGCCCAAAACATTTGGTATAATGATAAGGTAAAAAATGTACATCAGAAAAAAAATGTATTTAATTTTACTGATTTAAAGAACTATATAAATAAGTAATAACATAAAATATTCCTAATAGTATTCAGATGTCTTATTTGTGTTAATAAATCACACTGTCAAATAATATCTGGACACATTTTCGGAAAATATGTTAATTAATTTTATAATTTATTTAATATTAAAATATTTTAGTCTATATTATGTGATAAATACTCTAAAAAATATCTTAGTCTTGCAACTATTAACTAATAAACAGTTGCAAAATAAGGAAATGCAAAGATAGATACGTAAATAAGCAAATGGTGTTTAAAAATCAAAAGTATCTATATGATTGATTTTAATAAAATAAAATTGACACGTTTTATATACATCTGGAAATATCTTTTTCTCTATATATATCTGGATATATCTTTTATATATATCTGGAAATATCTTTTTCTCTATATATATCTGGAAATATCTTTTTCTCTATATATATCTGGAAATATCTTTTTCTCTATATATATCTGGAAATATCTTTTTCTCTATATATATCTGGATATATCTTTTATATATATCTGGAAATATCTTTTTCTCTATATATATCTGGAAATATCTTTTTCTCTATATATATCTGGAAATATCTTTTTCTCTATATATATCTGGAAATATCTTTTTCTCTATATATATCTGGAAATATCTTTTTCTCTATATATATCTGGATATATCTTTTATATATATCTGGAAATATCTTTTTCTCTATATATATCTGGAAATATCTTTTTCTCTATATATATCTGGAAATATCTTTTTCTCTATATATATCTGGAAATATCTTTTTCTCTATATATATCTGGATATATCTTTTATATATATCTGGAAATATCTTTTTCTCTATATATATCTGGAAATATCTTTTTCTCTATATATATCTGGATATATCTTTTATATATATCTGGAAATATCTTTTTCTCTATATATATCTGGAAATATCTTTTTCTCTCTATATATCTGGAAATATCTTTTTCTCTATATATATCTGGAAATATCTTTTTCTCTATATATATCTGGATATATCTTTTATATATATCTGGAAATATCTTTTTCTCTATATATATCTGGAAATATCTTTTTCTCTATATATATCTGGAAATATCTTTTTCTCTATATATATCTGGAAATATCTTTTTCTCTATATATATCTGGATATATCTTTTATATATATCTGGAAATATCTTTTTCTCTATATATATCTGGAAATATCTTTTTCTCTATATATATCTGGATATATCTTTTATATATATCTGGAAATATCTTTTTCTCTATATATATCTGGAAATATCTTTTTCTCTCTATATATCTGGAAATATCTTTTTCTCTATATATATCTGGAAATATCTTTTTCTCTATATATATCTGGATATATCTTTTATATATATCTGGAAATATCTTTTTCTCTATATATATCTGGAAATATCTTTTTCTCTATATATATCTGGAAATATCTTTTTCTCTATATATATCTGGAAATATCTTTTTCTCTATATATATCTGGAAATATCTTTTATATATATCTGGAAATATCTTTTTCTCTATATATATCTGGATATATCTTTTTCTCTATATATATCTGGATATATCTTTTATATATATCTGGAAATATCTTTTTCTCTATATATATCTGGAAATATCTTTTTCTCTCTATATATCTGGAAATATCTTTTTCTCTATATATATCTGGAAATATCTTTTTCTCTATATATATCTGGATATATCTTTTATATATATCTGGAAATATCTTTTTCTCTATATATATCTGGATATATCTTTTATATATATCTGGAAATATCTTTTTTAGTATGTTTTCCGTAATGTATTTGTAAATTGGATATATTTTTCTAATCACTTTCATAATCAACAATCAAACTAATCTTCACTAATCACAATCAAAATTTAGCAAGACTTTTTAATTAGTTTATAATTTAAATCATTGTAAAATGCTAAATAATTAAATTTTTTAATTAGATTTTTAATTACTTTTTAATTAGATTGAACTTGCAAAGATTTATTATTTATAAAATTTAAACTATTTTAATAATAGGATTGGAGGATATTTTAAATAAAACAATGTATTTTGTATTTTTTCATATGTCTTGGAAATAGTTTGCAGATGTTATACATTTATAGGAAAACATCACGCTAATATTTAACATCTGTAATGGATTTTTATTTTTCTGCGAAATCCAATCCTTTATTAACCATAGAGAAATTTTGTTGAATCGGGCATAAAATTAGATTTTTTTCACAAAGAAGACGAATTAGACATCATACATGTACTTGTTTAAAAAGATGTATTATTGTTTAAACCGCTTTTAGCTTTCCAAAACAATCAGTGTAAAAGCTAAATCCATTTCAATAATCGCTGACACAGATATAACGAATTCGGAATGATTGCGTTATTAGCTTTTTCTTCAATATAATCTTTTGTTTCCCTTCTAGAGAGCTTACACGGAATGACTTTACCACGAAGCTTTAATAAGTACCATATTTTTGGTGCAACAAAATGAAATTTGATTCTACCATTACAAACTTGTTGAATGTAATCTTTCCGAAGTCATTGATCGTCAAGAATGTTTACAAAATTATATGAATTATTTAAAGTTTAATTCTTATTTCCTTAACGTTTCCTGAAGGTCAAACGGTAAAATAATTACTCGTTATGAATACAAATAAAAGGTCTTACTAGTTTTTTTCCTCTCAGTTTTCCTTGTTTCATTCAGAAACTTATTCTATTCTTTTCAAAGGACAGTGCACTTACAGTTTCATTATAAGACTTCGCGTGTTCTTCCTCATATCCTTTATGTTCCTGTTTTCAGTTTTAAATTAGAAGTAATATGAGAAAATTCGATGCTTTGTTATTGGAATTAGGAATGGAATTGTTAAAGATGATATTTAAAGTACAAACGCATGTTGTGAAGGCATTTCATCGGATGGAAAATTACTAGGTTATTTGACCGTGAAAAGTTGATAAACGTTTTAGGGATGAACATTAAAGGACTGAAGATTTGCCTATACATTTGAACTGCCTTTGGAAACCGGTCATTTGATCAATCCCTGAAAGTTAAGTGAATTCAATGACATTTTCAAAATGCGTAAGTGGGATTTTTATTGAATACTATTTTAAGAAATAGTTAGAATACAGTAAAATCTTCAGGACTGAACGAATATTCCATTTAGCATAATTGAAAAATGAAAAACCCAAAACCATTTTTTTGTTAAATATTGTAATTAATATGGAAATTTAAAAATATTTTTCAATAATTATGATTTTACAAATGATATATGGAAAATTACTCTTTATTATTTCTTTGTTTAAAGTTAAACTTAATTCTGTTAAACTGAAATTTCTAAATTTAAATATTAATTTAGTGCTTTTTTGATTAAAATCTTATTTTATTGAAACATGTTAATTTAATTTTGAGCATATGTATATAATATTACACAACTGGTTTTTAAAAGGTGTATAGACAAAAAAAAAATTATAAATTTGGAAAAAGATAATTAAAAATGAAATAAATAATTCATTCACTCATAGATTCATTCATAGTTTAGTACTATTTACTATTCTAAAATAGAAAATTGAAATTCATATTATTGCTTTTCTTTTGTGTTTCTAAATGTCTGTATTCAAAATATTTCAAAAATGCATTATAACTTTGTATGAGAATGACAAAGCGTCAAAAGTAATATTGTTTCAGCACAATGTCAGCGAAACCATTTCAAGACCCGAGTTTTAATTAAAACTAAGCGTTATGTTTAAACGTTCTATAGTATACAACACTCCATAGATTTTTATAGAGTGTATTATTTTCAATTTAAATCATCCATGACAAACGTTTTGATAAAGGCTGCACGGAATTTTTTAACTAAAAAAAGCCCAACTTAACTGATTCTTATTTTGTGTATCATAAAAAATACTTCACAATACAATAAAAAATTCTTTTTTTTGTTCTACATAAATTTTTTTATTTAGACTTTTATGTTTTGGCATTTGCTGATTATCAGATTTTAGAATGTGCACAAGTTAAGTTAGATTAGAATGTCTTAAGTTTTGTGTGGAAATAATTCATTAGAACCCGCTTTCTAGACTGAACCTACACTTGTAAAAAGACGTGTATGATTATAATCAATATTTCGAAATTATTAATAAATTATGAATCTCCCATAATTGGGGGGGGGGGTAAAAGAATTTCTACAATTCTGTAGAAACATGATTAAGAATAAAACATAGTAATATAAATTCCTTTATCAATTCAAATAACAATTATTAAAAATGTTTATACTGGCCCATTCAAAATTCAGACTCATGTATGATATTTTAGATGAAAAAGTTTTTGAAATTTCCAGTGAATAAATTAAGCATTAAATAAATGCAATTAGTTTTCTCTATATCTCCATTGAAGCATTTCCTTGTCCTCTGATGCAAAGGCAATTAGAATAGATCTCAAATTAATTATATTATTTTAATACATAAAAATAGGACCAAGACAAACATTGCATTCTCCAGCAGTGCTTACTCAATATAATAGAGGTCATAATTTGATCATTAATTTATGTTTACCATATTCAAAGAATACTAAATGCCGTAATCCTAAAAAAAAGAAAAATCAACCTTGAGAATTTTGCAAATTCTTATGTTTTCCGAGAAGAAAATTTTTTTGTCAAATTTAAGCGTAACTCAGATTTGAAAGAACTAGAAATGAAATTTGATTTTGCTTTTAAATAAAATTTTTTGAGCAGTAATGAAGGTTGTTTTGCTGTGTATTTGTGGAGTATATAACTTGAAATCACAAATAACTTGAAGAATAAAACTATACAGGTTGTCTTTAGAACACATTTATAGGCCCTAATCAAGTTTAGAATTAAGGGAAGACTTCTCGTCTGCTTATTTGTGTGAAAGTACATAGCGTAGATTAAAGCAGGAAAAGACAAATAGGATTTGGCATATTGCTTTTACAACAAATTTTAATCTAGCATGAGATTTTAAATGTTTTATCAAACAAAAATAAACCTTTCAAATATCGAAAATATTGCAAATATTCTGTTATCTGGCCTATCCAATAAAACTGATTTTAAAATAGGCCAAATTACTTCTTTCTCGAATTGATTAAATTGTCAGTCACTGCTTCTCACCGAAAATAACATGAAAACACCATTTCCTTCTCCGTCCGATGAAGTTAATTTCAAAATATGCCAAATTGTTTATCTCTTGAATGAATCGAATTGTCAAATATTCCCTCTCACCGAAAACAACATGAATCCTCGGTTTCCTTCTTCATTCGACGGAGCTAATTTCAAAATGTGCCTAATTGTTAATCTCCCGAATGGATCAAATAAACAAATATTCTCTATCACCAAAAATAACATGAATACTCGGTTTCCTTCTTCATTAGATGGAGCTCATTTCAAAATGTATCAATTGTTAATCTCCCGAATGGATCAAACTATTAAATATTCTCTATCACGAAAAATAACATGAATACTCGGTTTCCTTCTTCATTCGACGGAGCTAATTTCAAAATGTGCCAACTTGTTAATATCTCGAATGAATCAAAGTGTCAAATATTCCCTCTCACTGAAAATAACACGAATACTCGGTTTCCTTCTTCATTCGACGGAGCTCGTTTCAAAATGTGCCTAATTGTTAATCTCCCGAATGGATCAAATTATCAAATATTCTCTATCACCGAAAATAACATGAATACTCGTTTTCCTTCTTCATTCGACGGAGCTCATTTCAAAATGTATCAATTGTTAATCTCTAAAATAATCAAATTGTCAAATATTTTCTCCCACCGAAAATAATATGAATACTCGATTTCCTTCTCCATCCGATGAAGTTAATTTCAAAAATGCCAAATTGTTTATCCCTCGAATGGATCAAATTGACAAATATATTCTCTCTCACCGAAAATAATATGAATATTCGGTTTCCTTCTTCATCCGATGGAGTTAATTTCAAAATTCGCCAAATAGTGGCAGCATCCGATTAAGCGAAAACAAAACACACCAGCCGGTTGGTATACGGAAAAGAGCCAACTGTAGTCGAAACACGTGTTTCAAATGGTCACGTGAGCCCAATCCTAAACACTTCCTGTTCTTCCTTCAGTCCGGCAAAAAAATTTTCGTGTCACGGGAACACTTTTGTTTCTCAGACGAGGCGATGTTTTGAACTTTTTCTTTTTCTAAACAGGTAAAGCCATCTGCGGCATGTTTTCATTTCGCTAAAGAGACATGATGTCTGCAAAACTTATCATTCAGACGTGGGGGGGGGGACGAAATCTTCTGGGAAGAGACGCAGGGAAAGGTGAAAAAAGAATAAATTGCAACAGAATCTGATTTTGAAATTATTCGTTACAGGAAGTGAGTCTGTTAACTCTTCCGTTTCACAATTTGAAACAGATAGAAGATGAAAAAGTTCATACTTAAAACTCACGTGCCAGGCAAACTTAATTGAAGGTTTCAAAACAAATGCTATTGTTTAAAAAAAATGGTTTCTCTCGATTTCCTCTTAAGAATCAATATTTCTAGAAAAACGTGGAAACTTTAAGCGAAAACTGCATTTTGATTTTCGATATCTAATAACACCATTTAAAAAAAAATTAGATTCCTAAAAATCATATGTAAATTGAGCAAATTATCTATTAAAGTTTTATATTAATAGAAAGATAATTTTACTAAAATTATAAACCTCAGTTTTTATGAATCTTGTTTAGAAAGACAGTTATAAAGAAAAATAATTAAAGTACAGAAAAATTGAAAATTTATAAAATTTCTCATAACTCACTATTATGTCAATTCTTGCACATTAATTACCAAGGTAACACAGATTTGTGTACAGTATTCTACATTATTTTATATATATTATTCAATATTCAACAATATTATACAATATTGGGATTATTGTTTAGTATTATAGAATATTGTACAATAAACAGTGTGTCTCAAAAACCTTGACCGCAACTTTTATTCCTTAAATATTGATCGTAGATACATACTGTAAATTTCAAAGTTGCGTAAAAAAAGGTGCAAAGTGTTATGAAATCGATTAAAATTTTCGGGGGATTAAACTTTAAAAAATACAAATAAATTTTATAATTTAATTTAAGTATATTTTAATTTAATTAAATTTTTATACAGACCTCTTATAAAAAAATTTCCAGTGAGTAAAATGTGCCCCATCCTCTAATAAGGTCATGTACCAAATTTCAGAATTTTATCATGAAAATTATCAAAGATATGTTTAAACAAAGTTGGAGAAGGATCAATCACAAATTAAAATGCAAATGTTTACTGCTTCAGTGCAGATGACGCGATGCAGGAACGCATCATAAGAAAATTAAGTATACTTCATATCTTTAGTTTTAAATACAAATTTTAAAATCTATGTTTCCTGAAAAAATACTTTAAAATTTTATATCATGAATTACAGTATATAACTTAAAAATAGCACAACCAATGAACTTGTAAAAAATATTATGTAATCTTTCATTAAAGTAATCTTTCCTTTATGTAATTTTTCCTTTTCTTTATGTAATATTTCCTTCAAGTTATTATTTCTACACATTTTTAATACTTTTGAACCAATAAATAGTAAAATTATTATTTATTTATTCAATCATTACTTTCTTTGTTAATTTGTGTATGATATACATATATATGCTTTTTTAATTAGATTCTTCAGGAAAGTTTTTGAAAATATTTTTCCTGTATATCTTTTCTTATACAAATTTCAGAAACAGCAGAAGACATCTTTTTGGTAGATGACATTAATTCGAATTGAATTAAAACTACCTTTTTAAATCAAAACTATCATTTTAATTAAAATCAATAAACCATTTATAAAATCTTAAATATCAAAATGCTTCATTAGGAAATATAAGCTGATGTACTATATCGTTTCAATTTTTTTTTCAGAAATTAAAAGAAAGAGGATACAATTAATTTTTATGTGAGTTGCGGTTAATGATAAGTGAGGCAATTTTATTAAAACACATTGATATTTATGTAATGTGCTTTTATTAGTTATCTTTCAGAAATTGAAAATGAGTATATTTTCTTTATGCTTGTAAAATAATTTTCATTAACTGAAGACAGCCAAAAAATTAAGAAAGCTCAAATTTTTGAAAAAAAAAAAATGTTACAAATAAACGTTTTGGAAAAAAAAATGATAATTTTTTTCTCTTTATTTTTGAAAGTTTGCAGAAGAAATCATTTCGGTGAATGACATTAATTCAAATTAAATTAAAAACTATATTTTTAATTCAAATACATTAATCCTTTATAAAATTTAATTATCAAAATGTCAGAAATATAATCATGTTTGTAGATGTTTACGCAACATATCGTATCAATTCATTTTTCGGAGACTAACAAACGATAAAATTAATTTTCATGTGAGTAAAGGTAAGAATATATGCAAATAATCGATAACTTACAAAACTCAAGATTTCGAAACATATCACTCCGTAGCCGAATTTGAAGTAAATTTGTTAAAGAAAATTTATAATTGCCCTATTTCTAACCAGACAAGTAACGTTTCAGCAATCACATTTTAGTAATCATTATATGTCGTAACGAATCATCTCACAGTGTAACTTACATGCGAGACGGTACATGTAATCATGCCTACATGACTGCATACTGTATGATAATAATAGAGATTATAGTTTCTTTTGATGTCGATGGAAGTAAAATAATTCCGTAGTTGAAGGTAAAAAATAAGAAATATAACTCAAGTTATAAAAGATAGTTTTCAGTTTGAAGGTTATTCGAGTTCAAAACTAAAACCGCATTGCTGTCCCTGAACTTTTGAAGGTATCTGAGGCGATTAATTTAATGATATCAATTTCGTGATATGATATATTCCTTGTTGATTTAGTTCCAAAGATATAAATTGCTCAAGTATTTTAGAGGACATTAATTTACTTAATTCTGAGCATCATTTTACAACAATAAAAACCTTAACCTGAACATTATTATAATCACGTTTAAACTTTAAGAAATAGTTAAAGAAAACTATCTCTGCAGGTTGTTGCATAAACTATTAAAATTTATTCTATGAAAAGCTGGAAATTTTATAATAAATAAAATGAAATTAACTTGCATTTTATTTTTTGCCTTGATTTCTCATGGCTATTTGGGAAATATATATGTCATTAACAAAATTAATTGTAGTCTATCGCAAGCAAATATTCGTTAATCGTTTTCTCATATATAAAATAAAACAACTAATTTGTATTTCTAATCAGTAAAATATAATGATTAATATTGTTTTACTGTATTTCAATAACATTCTTTCATTTAAATAAATGATTATATTTCCATTTTTCATATGTATGTCAAGGAATAATATTTAAAAGGCCAAAAAGAAACTTATCGAATCGGTAATTTTATGGCCTTGTGTATTTAATAAGTAATTTTATGTAATTATATAAGATATTTCTCCATGATAAAGAATAGAGGACTTTTTTTTCGTTCAATAGTTACTAAATATAGAATAACATATGTGACATAAAAAAAATCGATCTTCATAAGTATTAAAAAAAAGCTTTTCATTTACACATACCAATCATATTTTATATTTTTTACCTGTTTTTGTTCAGCCTATATCCCTCTACTTTTTTGTGGATTCTAATCTATTTTATTTTTTATATAAAATGCTAGTTTTGTTTGATGCATTCAATCATGAAACCGTGTCACTTGCTAGAAATCAAATTTTCACAAATTTTCGAATTATATTTTCAGAAGTATCTCACTTGCATTAATTCATATAGTGTTTGAAATTTTTAAAGAATTTTCTATATTAATTGCTTTTAATTTAAGAAAATTAAGCAAATGTTTTAATAGATTAATTACAGATTGTTTCATTTTGTTATTGGTTAACTTCTAAATTTTCTATTTTTACACCACTCTGAGAAATACAATTTTTTTCTTATAACTTTAAGATTCTTTAATTATTAATAGCTTTATGAATGAACATTTTAATTGTTTGAAATAAGAATTTTTATTTTATGCATTACTCTCGTTTTTCCCTTTTAAAATCGATGTCCCATCGAACAAACATCTCGGGGCTTTTTCATCAATATTTTTTTTTATTTGAAACATATATACTTTTCAACTAAGAAACTTGATCATTCCATGATCATTTTCATGAAATCAATTACAACTTTATAATAAGTTAATTTTAAATATAACGATTCGCGAATACTTATACAAATTTCGCTTTCTCGCCAAATTTCCTTTAAATTGATCGCTTATAGTATTTTTTATATTTATTATCCAGAATTTTGTTTCGTATTTTTACATTTATTATTTATTTCACTTTAAAAATTTGTGAAATGTGTTCGTATAGATAAAAATTTAGATATGGGGCAAGTCTTGTATTTTTTTTTTTGTATTTGAATTTCTCATTGATAATGACAAAGCATTCTTTTTTTTGTCTTTTTAGATAAAACGTGATATAAATCTATAGCAAAATGATTATCCCAAAGGACGGACATTATCCCTTCTTGGCTGATGCCATACCTGAGGAATTCAAGAAGAAAGCGGAAGCAGAACTTTTCGAAAACGACGCAAGCAGAAGATCAGGCCTTCAACAACTCAGAGAATGCGTTCTTAGTAAGTTTTTAATTCTTGAATTACAATCAATCGATGAATTTGGAATAACTGTAATGTAATAATTATTAACACACACACACACACACACACACACACACACACACACACACACACACACACACACACACATACTTAAATAAAAATACAAAAATAGAAATAAATCCATTTCTTGTCGTTTTGTAAATCCCTTTTGTAACTTTATAGAAATAAAATTTTCTAGAAAGGTGAAATATCTAATAATAAAATACATTCTGCAATAATGTTCCAAATATTCAAATAGAAAACAGGCATTTCTTTAGAAAAAAAAATAACATAATAAACAGGAAAAACAAAAGCTTCTACGCAAGCAGATGAATTATGAAGCAAGTAATTTAATACCTGATTTCTACCTATAAAAGATGATTACTCTAAAAAAGAGATTTATTAGCTGCTTTTAATTAATCCTAATCTTGATGTACTTCTCCGATTATTTTGAATCTTCAAGAAAACAAAACCCCAGAACAATTCGAATCTATTAACTTATTTATAAGTTAATTTCTATAAGCAAATTTTTTCCCTATATCTGCTTATGAAATAGTTTACTACATTAAATAACCTAAAATTAAATAAGATCTATGAAATCTTTCTGATATTTTTGTTGCCAACATTAAAAAAAATAGAAAAGCGCTATGAAATTTACAGAAATACGACAACCTATCATGAAAAAGGACATTTAGAATGCATTTCGGACTTTTTAGTTAAAAAATTTTGGTTTCACGAAAATGAAAAAATAATTAAAAAGGCATAGACTAACAAAATTAATATATACTCTGTGTGTTTTAAATAATATACATTATGTAAATTGCGAAATTCTCGAAGTTTTTATGCTCTTCAAATATCGGTATATTAATAATCTTTATAATTCAGTGTTAGTAATGAAACGCAATGAAAAATATATTAAATAAAAATGCGATATTCTGGGGATTTAAAAGTATCATTTTCTAGAACCTTAAATATGTTTTTTAAAGTAAATATTGATATGGATTAAAATCTGCTCAGAACTTTAATTTTTATTCTATTCTCAGAACTTTAATTTTATTCTAGAACACGTTTGTAAAGATGCTGTTTTGAAATCAATATATCACCCAATTTCTTGATCCATCTGAGTTCCGAAATTTTCCCAGGCTTGAATTTCACAATGCAAATACCACTATTTTTATGTTTTCAAAATTTAAGTACGATTTTACTGATAAATTTCAGATAAATGTTGATTCTGTGAGCGAAGCGCCATCTGTCGATAAGATAGGAAACTATTTTTAGGATTCCAGTCTTTTAATAATAAGGCATTATGAAGTTCATTAAAAAATAACAAATCGAAAATAATAAAAATCAAACGATTATTAAAGACATATTCACGCTTGGGTAGTTTTGATAAAAATATTTTTTTTTTATCAAAAATATGGACATCAAAATAATGGAAATTAAATTTGAATTCCACCGGTAAACAGTCTCTAAATTTTTGTGAGAAATTGGATGTCTTACAAATAATTTAAATTCCTTTTTCTTAGAATATTAGTATAACATCTCACTCTTGCACAATTTTTCTGTGATGCTCATAAAAATATTTTCTATTTTTATTCACATTAATAAAAGCATGATTTTAATTTCTTTTTATTTATATTATTGTATTTTGTAATCTAAATGTTTTATTATTTATTCAGATGAAAAAGATCTTGATTGCCGTACTACAGACGATTTCCTGCTGAAATTTCTTAGAGCGAGAAAATTTAACATTCCAAAAGCATTAAGTTTGTTAAAGAAACACATGGCTTTCAAGAGCAAAAACAAAGATATTTTCACTGGCTTTGATTATGATGTCATGTCGGCTGTCATCAAAGAGAAAGTATTTGGCTTCCTCCCACACAGATGCACAGATGGCTGTGCGGTTTTAGTCGTTCATTTGGGTAAGTACTTATTTCAATATTTAAAATTATATGTCGGTAAGAAACCTCTTTGTTAAAAAAAGCATAGTTAAAGTAGTCCATTTTACAAATTTTGATTGATTAGTTGTTTTGCAAATATCATGATTAGTTCTTGATTGATTAGCTGTTTTGAAAATATCGTGCTGCCATCTATTGTTGCTCAGAAAAAACTGCAATATTAAATTAATTCTAATTATTCTTAAACTCGTCATGGCGCCATCTATCAATAAAGTTTGAAAGTTTTAAATTCCATAATACCAGGAGGAACATGTTTAAAATGGATTCATAGTATGAAGAAATTTTTCTAGCGGAATATGAATTGAATATCTTAGTTGCAGTTGTTGATTAATAATAAAATGCTTTTTATGAATTTCTCTGTGATAATGAAATGCATCTCATTTATGAAACAAAAATTATAAAGACAAAAAAAAATCCTTGCAGCAGAGTAGTTTATATTTTTTAAAAAATTATTTATTATTATTATTATTTATTATTTAATCAAATTAAAGTAAAACATACTATTCCTCAAATATATATTATTTCAAACACATTGTAATTTTTAGTGGTTTGTGATATATTATTACAAATTTCTGTTGTTTAAAAAACTTGACGGTGGTCGAAAGTTATAGAAAATATATAAAAACTTTATTAACTAGAGACCGAAAATATCCAGCTAATAGGGATGAATAATAGATGGATGATAAGTATTGTGGTGAAAGCTTATAAGCCAGTTAACAGCTACGCTATACGAACAATTGCTTTTGTCACGTTACTCAGCTGTGAACCACAAGGTTCCAGGTTCTATCCTCGCTCATAACAAGTAACGCTACAGTGCTAATGCGTAGGCAATAAGTACCTTTATTTAAAAGTTTTTTTTTGTATTTTATAGCAAATTGTGGAGATTCGATTATGTTTTTACTGTTTCCTTTTTCACTACTGAATCCAAAAATCGCTAAAAATCTACAATATTGGTTTATCACATTCGTATCAGTCATTGCATTTTCGATTTATTGGTTTCTCATACTTTCAAATAGACACTGTAACATCAGAATCATCCTTTGACTGATTTGACCCAACACTTGATTTAAACCTATAATTCTAATAATACATTTATTCATTTAATCTCAAACAACAGTTATTTGTGTTTTTTAGTTATTGTTTAAATGGATGTTGATTTAAAAAGTTGTCATTCAGATTTTGTGCAAAGTACGAAGTAAAAAATTTAGTGAAAAAGCGATATATTAAATACCATGTGTTCTAACCCATCATGGTTTTATTGAACAATCATGTTCACAAACCAACTGTCGATCAGAAATAATTCCGAAAATGAATTTCACATATTCGATCAGATATCTGAAAAAAGACTATTAATCAAAATCTTGTTATTGAATTTTGAAATTAATTTTTATAAGCAAAGTAAATTTTTTTTATTTCTAGATAACTGGAATCCAAGCAAATTCAGTATAAAAGACATCAGCAGATCTATCGTCCTATTCTTCTACCACTCAATCCGAGATCCTCTGACGCAAATCAATGGATATAAAGTCATTTTGGATGTCAGCAGCAGGGGATTGAAACATT
The DNA here is from genome assembly GCF_947563725.1 of Argiope bruennichi. NCBI lineage: Eukaryota > Metazoa > Arthropoda > Arachnida > Araneae > Araneidae > Argiope > Argiope bruennichi. The sequence continues at coordinate 16,914,125 of NC_079157.1, read as the reverse complement.
TACGATTCTGCACGCCGTCCAACCTTTATTTATTGTACAACGGAACTCAAGTAAGCTATACATAACCGATTGATTCCGTAATTTCTTATTCAATATTTATATGATGCCACATAAAGTGCATACATGTGTAAATAATACGGAAACGTAATTTAAGTTCACATTATCCATGATCCATAATTATTATGATGAATGATGGTAATTATGATGAATGATGATAATTTTTCTACTGGTAACTGTGATTTGAATGCTGGTAATTCCTTTTAATATCAAACTAACCAAAAACTAATTATTAATCACATTTGAATTTTTCACTTTTCAGCATCGTTTGTCAAGTTTTATCTTCAAGTAAATGGGACTGAAGAATATGGTTGAATGTGAATCTTCAAGTAACCTTTCGTTGGACATTTCGAACATTGGGTGGACATTTCGAACTTTGGGTGGACATTGCGTACTTTCCTTTCCCCTCCAGTCATATAGCTCCTTTCTAAACGTTCACTTCAACCTATTTCTACTTCCTGGACTCAATATCTTTTTCGATACAATATTTCTGTAAATCAGCAAAAACGCTGTTTTGGTGATTTATATTTTATATTATTTATCATCAATAAATAACCTGGTAAGCTTATTTATTGGTGAATAATTAACATATAAACAAGCAAACACAATTCATGGTTGAACTTTCTCCTTTCATTTTCTTGAAGTTTAGAATAAAATTTAATTATTTATTTATAATGTATTATGAGACTAATAGAAAATTCTAATCAAGCAAGTTTTATACAAAAATAAATCCACCATATTTTACATATTACCATAAACAATTAATTTTTAAAAGATTTGGTATCTTAGTGGACTAAACGATAATAAATCGAAATATGACATATTTTAAATCAAATTTATTATTATATTTAAATGTAATATTTAGAATAAATTTTATGTGATAGTTGGAATTCGCACAATAATCTGCATTATGAATGTTATGGATACTTAAGGTCTGTAATGAGCAAAATATTGCAAAAGAACAAATCTCCAAGATGAACAAGATTTACTGTTGATAAACGAATTAATTTGTGGATTACTTGAACATCTACATTTGAAGATATGGATATAAAAGAATGTTTAGAGGAATTACATATTTAAAGAAGTTTTATAGCAGCTAAGCAAATGAATGTGAAGACTTCCTTTAATTAGTATATGGTACGATAGAATAACTTAGAAGATTTTATTTTCCAATTTAATGATTTATGTTGATTATGAAATTAAAATTTGTTAAAGAAAAAGCAACATGTAGAGCCATATAATGACTGAATTCTATTGGTGATTGGGCCAGTGAAATAGAATTTGAGTGACATTTAATGGATTGAGCAGATGGCATATGAATATGACCAGAAGATTTATGCATCTGAACTTGACATTAATAAAGTGAAGACTTCATAAAAGAAATACAATGAAGTATTACTGCTGAAAATGGAGTTATAAAATATATATCTAATGGGAGCGTTTAGATTTTTCTGGCTACCGATAAGGCCCCGTGATTTTGGATATATTTAAAAATCAAAATACTTTTATTGTTTGAAAGTTTGTTTGAAATAACATAAATATTGTAAAAAATTATTTATGAAATGCTCATACATTTTCTTTTATTATTTTTTCTGTAGGAATGCTTTCCTGGTCGATTCAAAGGAATCCATATCATGAACATGTCAAGAGCTTTCCAATTGGCCTACACAGTGGTTTATCCCTTCCTATCAGAAAAATTGAAGAAAAGAGTAAGTTTTTGGAATTTTATATTTTATTACCAAACTTCTGAAAAAAATATTAAGTAAATTAGATTACTAAATATTTTATTGAGATAATTGTATATCATATCTACATAAAACATTTTAATGAAAGTATATCGATACGAATACAAATACAGTAAACGTGTGACTTGGTGTTCTGTTCAGTTCTGTAGGAAATTGGTGACATATTGATTCAAACATGACTTCTCAATTATTTATAGAAAAAAATCAACCTGATTCAAACATGACTTCTCAATTATTTATAAAAATAAATCAATCTGATTCAAACATGACTTCTCAATTATTTATAGAAATAAATCAACCTGATTCAAATATGACTTCTCAATTATTTATAAAAATAAATCAATCTGATTCAAACATGACTTCTCAATTATTTATAGAAATAAATCAACCTGATTCAAACATGACCTCTCAAGTATTTATAGAAATAAATAAATCTTCCTTATCCTTATTTTAGAACTGTATCTCAAAATTATTGGGCATGGATATAGGTAAATTTAAAAAAAGTTATAATGCAATGAAATCTTAAAATTTTATTTCTTTTTTTACTAAGGTAATTTTTAATTTGATTTATTAATTGCACTAAGTGTTTATCTAAAAAGTTAGAATTGGTATTGTGTTTAAAAGAAAAAAAAAACTTTTTATGCAAACGATGGAATCAAATTCCGTAGCTTTAAAAAGCATGAAAAAATTTCTAACTGCAAATTATTTTTATTAAAAGTATAACAATTAAAGTTAATTATTGTAAAAATTTCTTAAAAGGCTGCTGACAAATATCTAAGATAGAACGAGAGAAATAAACGTGCAAACTAGAAAGCTGGGAAAAAAAAATTGAAATCTGCTATCGCAAATTTTAAGTTATCATGTGAGAACATTTTTTTCGATGAATTGCTTCGAGTTAGAAAGCGATGTTTGAAACTCAGAATCGGAACGGAGATGTTTTGCATTGAACTTTGACGGTTGGATTCAGAATCAAAAGGGGCACGTTCTGTATTTGAAGTTGAGTGTTGCAATTGAGAATCTGCAACGCACTGCACACCTTTGAGCTTTCTCCGTTCCAGTTGTAAAGCTATTTTACGTTCATGTTTAATTCGATCAGTTTCTAATTTTAAATTTTCATCATTCGTTTTTATTGATTGAAGGTTTTGTTCCGGCCTCTGTTTGCTCTTTCGTTCCCTTTCTATTTTCTTTGCAAGGCTTCATCGGGAAAAAGCTTAGGACACCCATTTATGATTTATTCATTGCCTACGCGATTTCAAGCTTCAACACCTCCTAACCAAACCAACTTCATGTTCTTTTTCCATTCTCGTTTCCTTTTCTCGGCTTCTAATAACGCAAGCGACATAAATTAGTATTGTTCGATAGAGGACATCAAGTAGAGTGTATCGATGCCAGTTGTAAAGAGAGTTTTTACAAAAAAAGAGGTCGAAAACCTCGCTCGAAAATTCAAATTTTTACTACTTTGAGAGACCGTAACTCGCGAATAAATCGGAGTAGCAACGTGAAACTCATATCGATACGTGCATTTCGGCGAGTACTGTCCAACGATACGAGCAAATGCAATGTAACTCGAATTTTTAAATTTCGAGACCCACTCTCAGATCCTATCGAGACTCGAGTTTTGTTAAAAATGTCATTCGACTCTATTCATCGAGACGAGAGTTTAGACGGGTCGTACTTGTCTCTATGTTACATAGAAGAAGAGATATAACAACTTTCGATCTGACCGGAAGTCGACGTCATAGGCATCCCGAAACCCATAGAAACTCCATGGTATCGATCCGACCTTGATTTGACCAATATTAAGCAAAATCCGCACTGTGCATACACAATGGATCCAAAATTTGGGGGGCTTAGAGGACCACCAGGGGTGCTTCTAAGTGAAAACCCGATGTCTCTAACATATATAGTTTACGAGATGTAACGAAAACCATCTGTGCTTGCGTAGTAGATGACCCTATAGGGGTTCTTCTATAGCCCCGTAGGATTACTATGGTGAAAACCCCATGTCTCTAACATATATAGTTTACGAGATATAACAAAAATCATCTGCGCATGCGCAGTAGATGACCCTATAGGGGTTCTTCTATAGCCCCGTAGGATTACTATGGTGAAAACCCCATGTCTCTAGCAGCAGGTCAACCTTTTAAAAACGCATCTGCGTTCAAAAAAGCATACATAATAATAATACAATACTAGTAAAAGCAGGTAAAGCAGATGAAGATGAATATTGTCATTTATGCTTTATTCATTGCCTATGCGATTTCGAGCTTCAATTATTTGTTGCCTTCATTGATTCAAAACTCCGTAACGAAAACAACATCATGTTCTCACATGAAAAAAAAATGCAAATTTATGTGCATCTAATTGGCTTTTCAGAAATTTGTTTTCTTATCTGTAAAATAGTTTCAAAAATAATTTATTGATCAATTCTATTTTTGACAAATATTATTTCATATCAAATAACGCGCTGATAAATTCTGAAACATTTCAATTTATATATAAAAGCACGCTTTTTTCTTTATCACCTAAACGTGGATCTGAGACATGAGATAAAAGGAAATTGTTTTCAAAACTTTCTATTATCGTGATAATACACGTGAATTTATAAAAATATGGGATTTTTAACCTTTTTTTTTCGAATTTTCTACAAATTTTCCAATACAAATCAATGTATGAGAGGTTTTATTTTGTGTTTACTTATCAATGAACTTTCGTCTATAATCTGAACTTCCGTTACTGTTATTATATTTACAAACTTATTGTCGTATTGGAAACAAAACAAAAAATAATATCATATATTGTTACACGTGCTTCCTATCTATCTATTAATAATAATCTTGTCTCTTTAAAGCTCAACGATAAACTTTATAAAATTTTATTTTCTTCTATTTTTAAGTACCTAAACAAGCTAAGTGTTTTTCAAAAGGTAAATTTTATGAAATATTTAATATATACTTTCATCATTTTGATTATAAATATTAATATTTTCACCCGAAAATATGCCTTAGAAATAACATTCATCTTTTTGTGTAGTTCTAATTATACTAAAGAATCATAAATGCTTACGCTGGATATTTATTCATTTGTTTGCCGGTTTTCGAAATATTTAAACCACATTTCAAGCGGAAGAATGAATTAATCAAATTAAAATTTTTCGTTGATTATTAGTTGAAATATAATTGGTTCTGTTTCGTAAAAATGTGAAATCCTGCTTTAGTTATAATACGTATTTTCTCATTGAATACTAAGCCCTTCATTTAACTCAAACCACGTATAATGGGAACGTGGCCACTGCCCAGTGAATAATAGAAGTAGTTGCCGATAATATGTGGAGTTAAATCAGAAGGCTTTGTACTGGTAGTTTATTTATATTTACATACTGCACTGCAAGAATTTATTTGAGAAACAGTAAATTAAAGGATATAAACTGTCAACAATTTAACACGAATTCTGTGCCTTTCACTGTGGCATACTTAAAAAAAGCAATAAGCATACCTCAAGAACTATTTACGAATCCTGTATGTACTGTGCAGTTATAATCAGGAACAACGGCAACAAATAAGATCCGTTAAGCTCTGGCGAAACAATGAACAACGAGCAGAACGCTGCTCTTTTCCTGTCGCAATTTGTATTTTGCACACGACACGTAGGAAGAGCGTAGCAAATGCTCGCTTCTAATGTCTTAGCAATGTTGCCAATGCAATGCTTTTCCTTCCTCAATTAATTACGATAAAGAAAACTTGGCCGGATAATACGGATGCCGGATAGTCGCGAACCGGATATTCGGGAGTGTACTATAATTACATTCTTAGTTGTTTTTATAAGATGCCATTTAAAAGAATTTGTGTGAAAATAAGTAGTCTTAAAGTAGTTATCTTCTTAACTGGCTTTCTTTTTTTTTTGTACTACGCTAGTTAATAGTATTTACATGTAAGTAAGATTCTTGAAGTAGTTGCCTTCCAATTATTGTATTTATTTTTCATATTTTTCCATTTAAAAGAAATTTTATATAAAAATTATTTTTAAAGGGTCCTTTAAAAGTATTTTTTTATGTGATGCCATTCAAAAATATTTATATGTAAATAATATTTTTTAAACAAATGCATCCTCAGTTATTTTTATATTTCCTTACATTTAAAAATTCTCAGATAAAAATAAATATCTTAAGACTTTTGTATTTTTTTAAATCTTATTAATTAGTTTTGCTGCCGATAATTAATAGTTTCATTTTTTATTTACTTTTCAGATCATATTCCACGATAACTACGATTCCCTTCAGGAATACTTCCCTAAAAGCCTGATACCTGTTCATTTCAACGGTGAGCTCAAAGAATATGATACCATGCCATGGCTACGAAATGCTCTTAAGAGCGAAAACCTTGAGCGGCTTGCTCATTGATTCGAGCATTATTCATCATTCATCATGTGATTTTCATTTTGTGATAGTTATGAGCTGTTATTTTGTGACTCATAACACTATGGCGGGACCATAACATAGTTTACAAGAAATTGACGAACAGTTTCTTTATGCCAATTTGCTGAATTCCTATTGCAATTTGTGTTATTTTTAGTATAATCGGAAAATGTAACTTAACTAATCTTTGCTTGTCTCTTCCTACAAAGAAAGTGGCATTGAAGTGAACTGAAATGATGTAACATAAAAAAATTATTTTTCGTAAAATCTTAAATTAGAATTTCGATTTTTCAGTTATCAATTTTTAAAATATTGTAAGGAACTGATAAACCAGAGAAAAGAAAAGATAATATATTATATATTACAATTGATCAGACGTTTTTTCCCCAAAAACTTTATAGTAATTTTTCATTAATTTAAAATACCTGAATTATTTGAATACGAATTGTGTTAGATTTTTTTTGCTTCAAGGATTGATTAATTTTGTATTTTCCCATTGTAAGATTTTGAATCTTTTTTTTATTAATTAGCATGCATATCACTTATATTGATTTTATATCCGTATTTTAATGCCAACAAATACGTTATGAAATGAATAAATTATTCAATTTAAAACTGCAAGGCATCAAAAATGTTCAAAAAAATTTGGTAGGAAACAACAAAGAATTTTGTATTGAAAAATATATTTAATATTTAAAATATTTTATTTTATTTTTTCGTACCAATTCAGTTTTCCTTAATTTTACTATCGCAAAATTATTATTAAACACATTAAACATATTATTTTGAATTGAAAAATATATTTAATATTTAAAATATTTTCTTTTATTTTTTCGTACCAATTCAGTTATCCTTAATTTTATTATCGCAAAATTATTATTAAACACATTAAACATATTATTTGGCATTGAAAAATATATTTAATACTTAAAATATTTTCTTTTATTTTTTGGTACCAATTGAGCTATTCTTAGCTTTATTATCACACAAATATTGTTAAATACATTAAACAGATTATTTTGCATTGAAAAATATATTTAATATTTAAAGTATTGTTTTATTTTTTCCCTAACAATTGAGCTATTCTTGGGTTTATTATCGCAAGAATATTTTTCAACATGTGGATTATGGATTAGAAGTATTAACAAATAATGAATTTGTTATTAGTGGAACTTTTAGGTCGTAATTTTCATGTGCTTAAAAAGATTTTTTTTTTTTAAATTTTGAAAATTTTTCAAATGCGTTGTAAATATTCATTTACTTGTAAATAAAGTGTTTTGTAAATAATATCATTTTAACTCTTATATTTCGTAAATTATAAATTTTTTTTCAATTAAATTTGGTAAAAGTTAGCTTTAGACTTCCACCTGTGTAGAATAACTATTGACCATTTTTTGTCAATACACTGTGATTTTACATTTTTTGTTTGGAAATTAAAGGAATAGGTTAACACTTCCTTTAAAAATGCTACCTAAGCATTATTGTTCAGTATTAAGACATTTTTAAATCATAATTTCATAATACTGAGGGTATGATAGGAAATATCTTTCTTTAATACCAAAGATTCCTATTTTGTCTTGAACGTGTCTTTATTGTTTTTGGAATGGAAAGTTTATGCTAATGGAATTGTATAATTTTGTATTTCTGTTAACGTTTCATGAATTTATTCTTTTTTTCTGTCTTTTTTTATTAACTTATTTGGATATGCCTTATATATGATTATGGCACCAATAAAGTATGATATTTCGTATGAGAAAAACTGGATGTATTTTCTTTTTACTTTTACTATTTTACAAAACAAAAAAAAATCTTTCTATGAACTTACAATGCCATTTATTTAAATTGATTTCCAAATCGTCGTCATCAAATAAATATTTAAATTCAAAAATTCAAAATTGTTCTCAAAAATCTATTTAACATATTTGAAGGGACAATATCATATATCATGTTTAATTTTAAATAATATATTTTTATACTATCAAAGTATATTCGTTTTTTGCAGTTACACCAGCGATTCTCAACCTGTGGGGCGCGAGCAGATTAGAGGGGGGGGGGCGTGAGAATATCCAAGAGAAAATATTATTTAAAAAAATTGATTAACTGACTGAAAGGAAAGCACACATACCCATAGAAAACAAAATAAATTTCGACATATTTAATAACTTATTAAAGTAAAAAAACTTACTTAATCAAAACATATTAAGTTAAAAACAAATTTAATAATTATTAGTGACTTTCTTGGGCCTGTCTTGCAAAGCAAAGTTTTTCGAAGGAAAGCTTATTAAAAATAGCCACTCTCAGTTCTGTTTCTATATTTTGTCTTCAAAGAAGCTACAGCAGAAAATTCAGTTTCACAAAAATAAGATGTTGAAAATGGTAATAGAATGTGAAATGCCCTTGTTTTTAGCGCAGAAAAATCATCCTCCTGCCCAAAATTCAAATAGCGATTTATTACTAAATTGTCTTTTAGTTTCGCCACTTATGGTGAAGACTATGAATTTTTCTTCCTCATCAATTGAGAGTCTTTCGGGAGTCTTATGAAATGGATCCCTAACCCACTTGTAACTTGCTATCAGTTTGTCGTCAGCAAGAAAATACTTTTTAAAATTCTTTGCCAGCATTGCTAAATGATTTTCAGTCGTTACAAAAACAACTTTTACATGTTCTTCTTCAGCCTTGTAAGTTTTAGTATAATCATCCGCATTTGTAAACATTGTTAGGTTTTTTGCTTTAAATTTCTGCTCCACAATTCCAATTTTCTACAAAAAGCATTAACTTTATCACTCGTATCCAACATACGTATGTGTATTTGCTCCTTGGAGTTGAAGATTCAAGTTATTTAATTTCTCGGATATGTCGACCAAGTACCTCAATTTCATCACAAAAAACCATCGCGAAAATTCTCGGCCTCCTGTCTGTTTTCTTTTGCTAGGAAATTAGCGATTTCTTCTCTTTATTCATAAACACGTTGCAAAAATTTCCCACGTGATGACCATCTTGCCTCGGAATAAAATAGTAATGCTGAATGTATTGAAACCCATGTCTTTACAAAGTGCGGAAAAGATTCTCGATTTCAGGAGTCTCATTTTCATATAATTTACTACGGTTACAACCGTAGTTAACACAATATTCAGACCAGGACTCATTGCTTTCGAAGCCAAAGCTTCTCTGTGTCCCAAAACTTCGAGAAAAGTTGACACTATACATTTTCGGCTATATCGCCAATTCGACGAGCAACAGTATCATTTGAAAGAGGTATGGACTGCAATTGTTTTGAAAAATTATCTCCAAACATAGTTTCTACAATCTCAATTGCTCCTGGCAAAATAAGCTTTTCACCAATGGTGTGAGGTTTTTTACATCTGGCTATTTTATATGAACTTTGTAAGATGCAATTAAAGCTTTTGTATTCACAGAAAAAGTTTCTTTAAAAATGATTTTTGCTTTTTATATGATTTTAATTCGAAGAATTCCCTGGGTTTGTTGACGTACTCGCTATGAAGCGTTTCCAAATGTCGTTTATTAGGTTTCATGCTGTCCGCGGCCAACATTTTTCAGCAAATGATATTCAGGAGCCTTTCTTCTTCCTTTACTTCAGTACTGGTAAACCCAAAATTTAAGTATTCTTGAGAATATTTTCTTGATTTTATTTTCGGAACCACGCTCGTCTGTGTACTTGTTGATGCTTGACTATCGTCTAATGCTTGCTTACTTCCGCTTAAAAATTTATCCATGAGTCTGCATAAATCTACAGCCGTGAATATTTAATATGGTGAATTTCAATTAACACGAAAACATTTATAATGTACACATTCACTCTAGATTCGATAGCGATAAAAGGATCGACTCTAGTGAGACTGGCTGGAATTGAAACTTGCGTTATCGAACATTTTCTTTCTTCCTATGAGAAAACATTTGCTCCGCGCATGCTCGGGACGGCATCGGTCGTGTGGATTCCCTTTCAGAAACATTGCTTATTTTTTTCACTTTTGTTTCGTCATGCTGCTGTTTTATTTCTTTTATTATTCGAAAAATGTATTCCCAGTTTCTAAATTTAGCTCACCCCGTCTAGGTTAATTTTCAATAACGCATTTTTTACTTTCCTATTCTTTTAACGTTATCTCCCTGTTTGGCTTTCATTTCAAATATAATATTTAAAATTTCCCCTCTTTCATTTGCTTCATCTGTTTACCGCCCGCTTGTACAAAATGCAAGATGTGGTTTCTCGCTAACGTTGGCTCACTTTTACTCTTGTTTTGGCAGTTAGTTAAAAATAATTTAAAAACAAAATCCAATATACTCAATATACATTATTGTTGTATACATTTTATTGTAAGTGAGGGGCGCGATGAAAATTATGATTGAAAACTGGGCCGCAAATACTGAAAGGTCGAGAAACGCTGAGTTACACAAAACAACAAAGCATTTAAAATCAATGTATAGTTCAGCATGATGTTAATTTTTTTACAACGATTTGCTAAATGCGTAATTTCTTGGCAATATCATTCAATTGGCTTGAACTCAAAAATGTTTTATAACTTATTTTTCAAATAATGAACATTTGAAAAGCAGTGAGTGCAAAAAGAGAGAACCCATTCATCCAAAGATGGGATAGTGTAAGGCTAAACGATACTAAATGTCATACGTAGTAGAGATTCGATTCATTGAGGTTCCTAAAAATTATTGAAATAATCAAATATTATATTAATTGAAATAATATAATATTATATAATTAATACAATTGAAGGTTGCCAGAGGCCTGAGAGGTCTGACAGTGGGCAAATAGAGAAAACTTTTCCCACTTTTGACCAAAACAGCTGTATCTGATACGTTCAACGTATATTTTTTGTATGTAAAAGCTTTTCTGCAAGTTATCTGGTGTTATTGGTTTGATTCCTTTTTGCGTTTTCTTTTTCAAGTTTTCAGGTTTCAAAGTTGTAAGCCAAAAGATAAAAATTCGAATCCTTCAAACTGTTTTAGTTTGTCTTCGGCCTTTCGAAGTCTAAGGGTCTTGCACTGTTTAGTCGGAACAGAGTTCTTTGTTTTGCTACAGCCTTATTCAATGCTCAATATATTATGTATCTTTTCAAAGCTTCAAAATTCAATGCTGGAGCCTGACCAGGTAAAAGTCCAAATCCGTCGAGTTCCTTTAGCTTGTGTTGGGCCCTTGCCAGCCTGCGAGTTCTGATTCTCTGCAACAAGTGGATAGCTATAATTCTTTTTACCATAGCTTTTTGTAATGCTTAATATATTGTATTCTTTGAGTGTGCAAGCTTTCGTATAAGTTATATGGTATTATTGTTTTCTACTTTCATTTTCATGCCTTCAGGTTTCAAAGCTGTAAGCCAAAAGATAAAAATTCGAATCCTTCAAGCTGTCTTGGTTTATATTTGGCTTTTCGAAGTCTATGGGGCTTGTACTGTTTAGTCGGAAGAGAATTCTTTGTTTTACTACAGACTTATTCAATGGTCAATATATTTTCTTTAAGTGAACTAACTTTTCTGCAAGTTATTGATATTAGTGGATTGGTTCTTTTTCTATGTAACTTTTCAAAGCTTCAAAATTCAGTGCTGCTGCCTGACCAAGTAAAAGTCCAAATCCGTCGCGTTCCTTTAGATTGTGTTCGACCCTTGACAGCCTACGAGTTTTGATTCTCTGCAACAAGTGGATAACTATCATTCTTTTTACCATAGTTTTTTGCAATGCTTAATATATTGTATTCTTTGAGTATGCAAGCTTTCCTAAAAGTTATATGGTGTTATTGTTTTTACGTTCTTTTTCATGTCTTCAGGTTTCAAAACTGTAAGGCCAAAGATAAAAATTTGAATCCTTCAAGCTCTTTTATCTTATATTGGGCCTTTCGAAATCTACAAGGTATGTGCATTATTCAGTTGGAGGACAACTCTTCCTTGTTTTACTACAGCCTTATTCAGTGATCAGCATATTGTATTCTTTAAATGAACAAACTTTTCTGCAAGTTATCGGATGTGAGTGGTTTGATTCTTTTCTACTTAACAATTCTCTTCTACTTCCCTACATAGCTTAACAAGTTTGAAGGCTACTACTTTGCCAGATATTTCAAGTCCATCGAGCTCCTTTAGCTTGTTTTGGGCCTTGAAAGCCTGCGAGTTCTTGATCTGGGTAACTGGAAGAGAGCTCTCCATTTTACCAGAGCTTTATGCAGTACTCAACGTATTGTGCTCTTTGAGTGCACAAGCTCTTGGACAAGTTATCATGTGTTATTAGCTTGATTTTTCTTTGTACTCTGAAAGGTTCGCAGCTACTGACCTACCACTTCTGGTAGGTCTGGGTGTGATTAATTTCTAATATTAATCCTCCTTCTTTGAATAGTCTGAAACAGGTTTGAGCTATAATGTCATTGTACATTATGTACATTCAATTGTACAAATTCAAAGATATGTACATTCAATTGTACAAATTCAAAGATATGTACATTCAATTGTACAAATTCAAAGATATGTACATTCAATTGTACATATCTTTTGAGAAGCTTCTGTGGTTTTAACGTCTAGTTTGAATTGATACCTCATGATGGAGAGAATGTCAGAATTTTTAATACCTTCTTGAAATGATGGAAGAAGTTTGAGAAAGTATAAATTAACGTAGAAAGTTTGTTTTTGTAATTGTAACATTTGAAACTTTTGTTCAATCTTAATTACTTCGTTAGCCACAATATTCACTCAAAAAAACAACAACCCCAAGATTGGAAATGATATAAATAAAAACCAGTAACAGTATTTTTTCCTTCCTTTTTTTGTATATTTAGACAATGTAGTATCTTTTTTTCCCGTTATCTTTATGAAAGTTTACATACCCTGACCATATCATTTGGGTGGAGAGACAGCAAACCCTCCAGAGTCATGACAAGTCTGCAAGAGTGAATCTTCTGCTGTCTAATTTCTGCGTGTTCTAATTCAATACATAACTTTTTGTGTTTTGTAGTAAAATGAAAAAAAAAAGCATTTGTAAAATTTTGAAACTTTTTCAACTTATTGAACCAATATGTATTCAACATATTGGCTCAACACATCTATAATAGTGTTCATGAGACGGCATACCAAATTTTATTTATCTAAATTGTTGCCTTCAAGTTACGGATTGCATATATATACGTTTAAGTGGTCATTAAGCCAATTTTTTTTTATCAAGCTTTGAAAAAGAAAATGAAACAATGAGATTTATTGAAATAAAAATATATGATAATAACAACACTTTTTTATTTGGATATAAAATACTTCACAATGCAAGTATGTGAAAGAAAAAATAATATTACAATCACGAACTACATATTATCATGAAAATTGAGTTATCTGGATACATTTATGTTGCTGACCAATGGTCGATGAATTAAATGAGTTAGTGTAAAAGATGATAAAATAATATATGGAATTTTAGTCATCTAACTATTTATTTATTTATTTTTGTTCGAAATATCATTTTACATGTACACAAACAGGGAGAGGCATATCTTTGATAGAAACTACATATTTAGTCTTGGGGCAAACACTAAATTTCATCCCTTTAGTTCAATGCATTAATTAACCTGTTTACTGACATGTACAAAGGCATAATCCCAAATTTACAAATTCAGGAAGGTCTGAAACTTCAAAATCCATCAAAATGTCGAAGTCGACTTTTTATTAATCCAAGATATCAGACAAAAAGAATAAATAATTACATAAAAATGCTGTTAATTTTAATAGCTTGGATTATTCCAAAATTTCAAAAGTAATAGGAAGAAAATGTTTGGTTTTGCGGAAACTGCATATAATCTGAACTTGAAAGGAACAGAATATTTTATATTTTCATGTACAATAGATTAAAAGAGGATATATAATCTGTCGTATAATGTTTTAAATTAAAAAATATCGTCGAGAAACTACCAGAAATAAGTTTTGATATGGAAGCAGTTATAAAAGATTAATACTTCTAATCTAGATACTAATCTAGATCTAATCTTCTTTAATACTAGAATTCAGAAAAGATTTTTAGATTTTACGAATTTTTTTATTATATGCATTAAAAACTAATAAACTAGTGTCAAAAATCAATAATTAATATTTATTAATACATTAAATTACCATTTTTTTCGTAAAGCATGGCGATTTTCCGCGCATCGATAGAGGTGCCTAGATTAGAGATTTCGAAATATTTTCAACGTACATAGCAATCAAGAGCGAAATTATTGCGTGGGGTAAAGAATAAAAATTCAAAATATTTTTGAGTATATTGTTTTATATTTTTGAAATCTTCTACTGGATATTAAAATTATGACATGAAATATTAATTATTGAATTCAAAAATGGATTAATTTTGTTGCTTATATAAAATAAATTTTTCACTTTTTAAGATAATTACACGTTAAGAAAATGAGCCATTTTTTAAAAATTTTTATGTTATATTGATATTAAGATATTTTGAATAAAGCTCATTTCAGATCTGAAATTTATAAATTATATTTTCATTTGAATCTTTAACTATATTTTATATTTTCTCTTAATCACTTGATCTAGGAATTTGCTAAACTTCCTAATTAGGTAGAACATTCTATTTTGACATTTAATATCAATTCCATTCTTATAATAATTTAATGGCATTTGAGAATTGAAGCGTTTTAAAGAGATTCTTTTTTTTGTATTTTAAACTGTGTAATACTTTCACTTAATTGCAGGTAAAAAAAATTAAAAATTCATAAATTCAATTCGTGAGTCAGACTCGTCATTGAATGCGAAGGGGTTAATGAAGTTTACGACAGCAAATTTATAAAGCGAATTTCACATATTTTACTACACGCTACATATAATTTATTTTCTATTAAAGTAATGGCTATGCAAATTTAATGTTCTATTTAATAGGCTGTGTCTTTTTTTAAACAATCTTTATGTCTCTAATCTCCTTTCTAAAATCGAAAACACTGTAAAGTTTCTTATACAGAATTTAATATTCGGTCTAGACAACACAAAGTTTATCCAAATAATTTAATTGATAATAAAAGATTCATGATTGTAGAATTCTTTTTTCTTTCACATTTATTAACTATACAAAAAAATGTAATGCTATCATCAGAAATTCTGATTTCATTGTTTCACTTTTTTTTCAGAACACGAAAAAAAGTTTATTTTCTAGTACATGAAACATTTAGGATGCAAATGTCGAAGAATTCGAATTCGGGATTTCGACGAACCTTCACCTTTCAAACCTTCCTGGGGATATCCTAACGAACAATTCCATTTTGGCATTCTTCCTGTCTGTCGATTTGTAAACACAATAATTCAAAAACGCTTTGAGCAAGATAACTGAAATTTGGTATATGAAATCTCGACTAAATTTATATATTTCTATCAAATGTTGATTGAAAACGAAATCTTGTCAAAGAATGTCTGACACTCAGGTTGTTTGGTTACAAATGAACTCTATAACTACAAAACCCAAAGAATTCAATAGATGAAATTTTATACACAAGTTTAGCATCTAAAATATAGATACTTACCAACTTTTGAATCAAATTTATCAAAGTGTTGATCATCTGTCGGTCTGTACTTCACATGCATGTAAATGCAACGATTTAAACCAACGAAATTCAGTATGTTCGGACAAAAAAAAAAAAAAAAAAAAAAAAAAAACTACAGCCCGGATTTCAGCTGTAGTTTTGAGTCTAATATTGACCTCAGACAACCAGCAGAAACATGTCCGAAATACATATTATTGCGAAAGATACAAGCCTTAAAAGAAATTTGCACCCTTACCCAAGATGCGTAATTTTATGCGGCAGGAGGGGGAATAAGAATATGCCGAGTAAGAATTGAAGAATATGCGAGAAAATTTCGGAGAGACCACTCCCGCTTGTTTAAAATGCTTTAATATCTCTTGTTTTAATGACTCCGTGGCTTGATGCCTGTATGTATGTGATGACGAAAACTCTAAAATGGCGAGAAAAACTATTTTGGCTTAACGGTCGCACCATTTTACTATGACAGTTTGTAATGAAGGGATCCTTTTTCGTTTTTGTAGAGAATAAACTAAAGGAGACATCTAATAATTTGTATAACATTTTAAATTCAAGAACAACGGTGAGAAATCACCAGATGCTAGTATTTAATATGGAAGAAATCGTAAAACGAAGATTTATCTTAATATTATATATCTTATTACAAATGAGGAGAAATCGATATGGTTTGTTACATGTACAGGGTGATTTCAAACTCATAGTACGAACTTGGAGACGAGGCAGAGAATAAGGGTACGAATAACATTCATATAAGAGACTTTTATCGCAATTCATTTCTTTAGTCACAAATGCAGGGTGTCTCAATTCAACTGAAACAAGTTGCTTGGTTTCTAGCGTCTACAAAAGTAATGATATTTTAATGAGGTTTTTAATAGTAATACATTTATTTAAAGCCCTCATTAATTGTAATATGAATATATGAAACAAATAATAGATGAAAAGAAAGACAAATGCAATGCTTACAAGAGCTGCTCAAAATTGCATTCAGCAACAGAAAGTACGTGCTTGACAACGTTGATGGAACAATTTGTATACACGGCCTAGGATAACAGGTATCTCACGCATGTGTGAAGCAGCTACTACATTCTTTGCTGAACTCAACTGCAGTCTCAGATGTCCTCGACCCCCCCAAAAAAAAACAATGCTTGCTAAATCAGGCGATCTGGATGGCCATGAGACGGTCCACCATACATTCCTCTTACAATAAACGATTGTTTTAAATAAATATACCGCTGTTGAAAACTTTATTAAAATATCTTCACTAGTGCAGAAGTTAGAAACAAAATATCACGTTTCAATTGAATTGTGGCACCCCACATTTATGACTAAAGAAATAGATTACCAGCTGGGTTTCCTATATAGATATTATTCATATCTGTGGCGAATTGTAATGAACGGGGATAGATCCTGGGAACTTGTAGTTCGCAGCCCAATAACATGACCACAATACAAAACCAATTGCTCGTGAAGCGTAGTTGTTAACTGGCTTACAAGCTTTCACTACAGACTCTACCTCCAGTGAGTCGGAGGTGAGACAAACGATATGGCTGTTGAGTGGTGATGTATTTATTAGCCGTTGAGTCTAACGCGCCTGTACCCATTTGTGCATTTAAGTAGCAAAAAGCGTTATGGCGAGAGTGTGTGGGTGAGTGGTTGCTGTTGCTGCGTCAAGGTGCGTCTTTTTTTGTTTTGTTGCTGTTGCTGCGTCTTTTTTTTGTTTTGCTGCGTCAAGTGAATCTGATGACTTTGGTTTGCTGTGGGTAGATGGCGCCACATATCCTTATTCCCTACCTCTCATCCAAGTTTGCACCATGTATTTGGAATCACCCTGTATTTTCTTTTCTTTTTCACTGGGGGGCACTTCAGGAATGAGGATGAAAAGCATCTTGCAAGGTGGTTGGTTCTCGCCACAGAAATGGTGGGAGTCAGCTATCTTCTATCGACGACGGACTGTATATCCCATGGGAAGGGATGTACCATGGTCGATGATAGCCTTAAGGTCTCAACCATAGTTCCAGCCCCCGTGTTGCTGTAGCGGCGTTTCGGTTATTCAGAATTTTCAGTAAGCCTTCAAGTGAGTCGGAGAAGTCGGTTAAGGATAAGATATATTTTACTTTCTATTAATTTTCGGAACCCTATAAGTCTAATGCCCTACAGTATAATGTAAATATTCTCTAACAGCGTCATCTCTTCGATTTCCTTTCGAAAATAGAAAAAAAATTGTAAAGTTCCTTGCACTGAAAGATAACTTTCAGTCAAGGCAGAACGAGTTCATCCAGATAACCTAATTTTCGTGATAATAAGGAGTTCATGATTGTGACATCATTTTTTTTCTCGCAAGCATAAAATATAAGAAGAAAAAAAAAAACATTGTTATCATTAAGGTATATTTTACTTTCTATTAATTTTCGGAACCCTATAAGTCCAATGCTCAACAGTATAATTTAAATATTTTCTAAGAGCGTCATCTCTTCGATTTCCTTTCGAAAATAGAAAAAAAAGATGTAAAGTTCCTTGCACCGAAAGATAACTTTCAGTCAAGGCAGAACGAGTTCATCCAGATAACCTAATTTTCGTGATAATAAGGAGTTCATGATTGTAACATTATTTTTTTTTCTTTCGCAAGCATAGAATATACGAAGAAAAAAAAACATTGTTATCTTTTATTATCAGTATTGTTAATTTTGATGTCGATGAATCTCAAAATTTCACTTTTTCAGAGCTTGAAATGTACTTATCATTTTTTTTTTGTACTCAAAGTATACGAAGCGAGAGTATTGTTATCATAAAAAAATTTGTATGAAGAATCTCCCCGTTTCATTCCCTTTTAAATCCTAAAAATACAAGTTAGGATTTTCCGACACAAATCTGTCTTGGAAAACACAAGTTTTTGTCTCTCTATGAACACAACTCAAAAACGCTTTGAGCTAGATACATGATATTTGGTATATAAACTATACAACAAATTTTGAATAAAATCCTTTCAGTCTATCCGACAATTTGAATACAAGAGAATACGATAAATATAAAAATTAAAGAGCTATATCGACAAAATTTGGTATACAGGATAAGCATATGAAATGTAGATTCATATGAAATGGACGAGGGGTTGACCACCTGTTGGTTTGATCTTTAGTTTGTAAAATGCAATGATTGAAAAATTTTATATTTTCTGATTAATTATGAATACAATCAATACAACTTTTCAAAAAGCATCAATAAAAATCTTAATTTTTCTTTATAAAATTTATTTTACAAATTATTTCTCCAAAATGTATAAAATACATCAATGAAATATATCAGTGGAAGTGGTTTCCTCGAAGCTTTCTCGTATATTCTCTAATAAACGTATTTATGTATTATTAACCTCATGCTATTGTCTAGTTATTTAGTCTGCGATCTTTGGCGATTTATCTTAGGGATGTGGTTAATATGCAAGCATTTACAATAATGCGATATTGTCTTTTTACAATATCTGCATTTGAACACGTTGTTGTTTCTAATGGTATTTGTCATAGACAAGCTCACTGACTTTAGAAGTCAGCGATTTTGAGCCAAGGGTGCGTCTCTTGTTTTTCAGTAGCGCCATCTAGGGCCAAGAGTACGACTTAGCTACAGACACGTCACAAATGTTTTTACGGGACGGACTTCATTCATGCATTTCATTCACGCCTCCACAGATCTTAATTGAGACCTGAATCAGAGAACGACCACCCCTGATCTAGAAGCCCCAGTGGTATTACTCTCGACATCGAGGACTTTGTGACCACGATAGATTTATACGTGCGCCAGCCACCACACACACGAGGAGTCTTCGACTTGCAGGGTTCGAACTCACAATCCAAGGGACGCGAATCCTACTCCTACCAACCAGGCTATCCCGACCATATTGCATTTTTACATTATTGTAATGAACTATAAGCATATTTTATTACAATATTGCTTTTTATTAAACCGACTATTTACTTGGGGCCTGTAGTCTCGGTTAGAGGGGCAGATGTCGAATTAACCAGACAACGCATTGGTCATACTCGCCTTGCCCACAAACATCTTTTGTTTGGTCAGCGTGCACCGATGTGCTCAGACTGCAATATTAATCTTACAGTTTTACACATTTTTATTCAGTGTCCTAAATTTCATTCTCATCGTGTGCGGTTTTTTAATTCATTAACATAGGAGATGCGTGAATTGGTGTGTGTACACCCTCGCAGGAATATCTTTGAATTTTTAAGAGCTATCAATTTTTTCCATTTTATATAAATACCAAAAGGTTTTTAAACATTTTCTTGGGTTTTTTTTCCATAATTGGAGCCATAATTTTAAGATCTTTGCTCTTTTGAACTTATAGTGCTTTGTTTTTTGAAGTGTAAAACGTTGCTTGTATTTTAACTTTGAAGAAATGTTTTCTTTAATAGATAGCATGGCAATATACACATACCGCTTGTTTTGGCGCAGCATGGTCAAATTTGGCCCTTGCGCCACAAAACCCCCAAAATCCAATCCATCTAATATACAAGCACAAGAGCACCGAATGAGTATTTTGAATCTGAAACTTGAGGATTCGTCAAAATCTCGAGATTAAGTTTTTTGACGATTTCAATACTTTTCTATACTTCGTGTACAAGAAAGTAAAATTGTGTCACGAACTTATAAAATCTTATACATAACAGAAGATTTCAATTTATTGTAAAGGAAAAGAGGAATTTCTTAAAAAATTATATTCAGAAATAATTAAAAAAAAAAGAATTAAAGAAAGAAATAACACAAGAATAAAATTAATATAATTGAAAAGTTAATTTTTAAAAAATCTGAAATTGGTGTAAAAGTGATTTTTATACGATATCATCCAAAGCTTTTAAAGAAAAAGCGCAAAATTTCTGTTAATTTTTATTTGATTAAAAATTTTTAGTGAGATTTTGAAAAAAAATTAATATGAATCAATTACCCCACATTTTTACCCAATTTTGCACTTAATTATACAAATTTCCGTACTATGAATGTCGTCTGGTGTAACTTGGAAATAAGAACTTACAAATAGATATTATCATGTTAAATAAATATGGTTTTAGACTTTGTTTGAAGTGTCTTGTTTATCCTTACAAGGAGTGTTAGTGACATAGTGTGCCATTTTCGCAAGAATTAGACAATCTGTAAATCTCTTCAAGGATAGATTGAGCATCGTCATTGTAAATATTCTTCAGTAAATATTGCCTGGAGTTTGTTCGTCGGCTTTCTTTGCACAAAATTTAGCAAAAAATTTGTCCTGTTATAACTCATTTTTCTTTGTATCTTGTATTATCTATGATTTAAAATTCACTCTTAAGAATAGAGAATGCTAATAGAAACAGTAGTGGCAAAAGTTATTGATAGTAACATTATATTAATACAAGTCAATATGTCTATGAATGAATATCTGTTCCTCATTTCCTATACAACTGGACCACTTTCAACCAACTTTTGCGCATTTATTGCGCTAAACAAGAATTGAATATTGTTAACTTTTCATAATGCAGAAATTAATTAAATGTTCGGGTAATTAGAAATTAATTGAATTTTTGCTGTCTTTCTTCAGTAAATTCGTAACAAATCTTATAAGAAACACTTTATCAATCATCATAAATTTTAAAACTCTACATTTTCCGCGATATTTAACAATTTTCTTTCTGTACAATTTTTCATTTAACGATTATTAATTTTTTAAAATGCAATGCAAATGATTTAAAAAACAGTAACAGTAAAACACCAATCTATTCTAGAAGCATTTTTTGATAAGAAATATTTTATGCAACATCACAAAATTCAAAACACTACATTTTCCATGATATCAATTTTCTTTCTGTACAATTTTCCATTTAACGATTATTAATTCTTTAAAATGCAATGCAAATGATTTAAAAAACAGTAACAGTAAAACACCAATCTATTCTAGAAGCATTTTTTGATAAGAAATTTTTTATGCAACATCACAAAATTCAAAACACTACATTTTCCATGATATCAATTTTCTTTCTGTACAATTTTCCATTTAACGATTATTAATTCTTTAAAATGCAATGCAAATGATTTAAAAAACAGTAACAGTAAAACACCAATCTATTCTAGAAGCATTTTTTGATAAGAAATATTTTATTAAACATCACAAAATTCAAAACACTACATTTTCCATGATATCAATTTTCTTTCTGTACAATTTTCCTTTCAACTATTATTATTTCTTTCAAACGCAATGTAAATGAATAAAAAAAAACAGTAACAGTGAAACTCCGATCTATTCTACAAGCATTTTTTGATAAGAAATATTTTATGCAACATAATAAAATTCAAAACTCTACATTTTCTGTGATATCAATTTTCTTTCTGTACAATTTTCCTTTCAACTATTATTATTTCTTTCAAACGCAATGTAAACGAATAAAAAAAAAACAGTAACAGTGAAACTCCGATCTATTCTACAAGCATTTTTTGAAAAGAAATATTTTATGCAACATAATAAAATTCAAAACTCGACATTTTCTGTGATATCAATTTTCTTTCTGTACAATTTTCCTTTCAACTATTATTATTTCTTTCAAACGCAATGTAAACGAATAAAAAAAAAACAGTAACAGTGAAACTCCGATCTATTCTACAAGCATTTTTTGAAAAGAAATATTTTATGCAACATAATAAAATTCAAAACTCTACATTTTCTGTGATATCAATTTTCTTTCTGTACAATTTTCCTTTTAACTATTATTATTTCTTTCAAACGCAATGTAAATGAATAAAAAAAAAACAGTAACAATGAAACTCCGATCTATTCTACAAGCATTTTTTGATAAGAAATATTTTATGCAACATAATAAAATTCAAAACTCTACATTTTCTGTGATATCAATTTTCTTTCTGTACAATTTTCCTTTCAACTATTATTTCTTTCAAACGCAATGTAAACGAATAAAAAAATACAGTAACAGTGAAACTCCGATCTATTCTACAAGCATTTTTTGAAAAGAAATATTTTATGCAACATAATAAAATTCAAAACTCTACATTTTCTGTGATATCAATTTTCTTTCTGTACAATTTTCCTTTCAACTAATTTTATTTCTTTCAAACGCAATGTAAACGAATAAAAAAAAACAGTAACAGTGAAACTCCGATCTATTCTACAAGCAGTTTTTGATAAGAAATATTTTATGCAACATAATAAAATTCAAAACTCGACATTTTCTGTGATATCAATTTTCTTTCTGTACAACTTTGCATTCAACTATTATTAATTCTTCAAAACGCAACGCAGACGATTTTAAAGAAAAAACCGTAACAACAAAATTCCAATCAGCTGTACTTGTATTTTTTGAAAATTCCACTTTTATATCTTTTGGAAATTTCTTTTTATAGGTTTAAAGTAGTTATTAAACTGTGTCTTAGAGAACTCAAAGAAAAAAAAATTGATATCTAAGGCGACGATAAGTCACCAAGGCCTATTGGCAGTCATTTGAGAGATGATTGGGCATATTAAAATAATTTATCCAAAGTGGTTCGTAAATTAATAATATTATACAATCTAAATTTCGAGTAACACTGGGAATTTCAATTGGAACTTAATAATGCTAGAGTAGATAAAACTAATAATATTAAAAAAAAATACTTGTAATGCAATGCATAATGTATTCGCGAATAATTCTTTTACTCCTATTAAAATCAATAATGTAAATTTAATTAGTTTACTGAATTTGCACGAGGAAAAAAAATATTTCTTTTGATTTTTTTTTGTTATAATATTGGAAAAAGAATTGAATAAATGTACATATTAAACTTTAGAAAAAAAAAACATAACTTAGTGAAAATAATGAAAAATATTAGGTAAAATATTCTTTAACATATTTTTAATAAATTATTAAAATAAGTTAAAAAATTTACATATAAACTGATATCATTGAGTAAGTTTTTAATTTTAAAATTGTGTTAAAATGGTTTTTGTGCGACTTACTGTGAAGCAACTGAGACGAAAAGTAAAAATTTCCTTAAATTAAATTAAATTTAAATTCCATTTCATTAAAAAAATTATTCCATAAAAATTAATTCCATTAAAAAATTAATTTTAAAGAAGAGTTAACTGATTAGTGAATGAACATTTTATTGAAATTTTTAATACTCTTTTCAGCTAACATCCTTTGCCAACTAGTAGGAAAGATCTCCTCAAAATGTTCTCGCATATTCTCTAAAAATGGTGAATATGCGTTTGAGACACGTTTTATCAGTCAGTTGAGATTTTGGTTTCAGTCAGTTGAGATTCATGCAAAACTACAATTACAGTTACAAAACCACATACCAAATTTGTTGCATTTAAATCGTGCGTTTTTGAGTTATCGCGTTTAAGCGCTTTTGAAATTACGAACCGACAAACTTTTAAATCCCTGTTGGATTTAGCTCAAAATTCAGTGTCTACAACATGGATGTGAAATCTGTGTACCAAATTTTATCCATCTAGCTCTCTTCGTTTTATTTAGCTTTTATTGAAATAACTGGACATACGGACTTCCTCTGAATGAATTTTGCTCAAAATTTGATTGAAATTTTCATCAATCTAGCTCAAAACGTGTTTGAGTTATCTTTGTCACAAACAGACAGATAAATGGATACGGACATACATACATATTGCCAAAAATGCGCTTTTCGGATTCAGGGAAGTCTGAAAGGGGAGATTCGTCAAAATCTCGAATTCAAATCGTTTGGCGATTACAATATTTTTTGTATGCTTCGTATACGAGAAAGAATAAAAAGTAACTACATGCTAAATTTGGTAGATGTAGGTCAACGATCTGAAGCATGTTGAACTCTGAAATTTGTAGGTAGTGCGCCACATGTATAAATTTTTATGAAAAAAAAAAAAAAAGGCTTCATATATTCTTTATGTAGTAGAAATTGTGACAAAAATAATTAGAATTTCTTGTATTAATTTCTATCAATTATATACGTACATGCTTAAATAATGCAACTAATCTATACCAATAGTAAAGATGAATATGTGTGTGTGTATGTTGACGCTGTACTGGCTAAACCGCTTGACCGAAAATACCAAATTCGGTACATTTATACTTTGGAAGAATGGAAATATACACTTTGGATCGAGTTTCTTTTAAATATTTTTAATTCAATTTTGATTAATTAAAAATCAATCTGAATTTTTTCAAAATTTTTTGAGATAATTTTTGAAAAAATTATCGCACAAAATAAATTTTATATCACTTCAAAATTTAAAAAAAAATTCTTTTTAATTATACCATTTTCATAATAATAAAAATTTTACTAAATTTTGGCAATTTAAAAAAATAATTTGAAAAGAAGATTTTAAAATCTATAAAAATTCAACGATACGATCTACAATATTTAAAATTATTAATTGAAAAAAAAAATTAAATATTTACACTTTAAACTGGCTTATAAAATACTTTTTTTAATAACTATTTCAGAAGTTGCAAGATAAAGTAATGTTGAGCAAACATACTAAATTTTGACATATATTTTGATTATTTCATAAAATGTTTTAAGAAATAATTTATTAAAAACAATAATTAGCAGAAATATCAGAGTTATTAAGTAATAGACCCCAGAATGAATGTGCATATTTCATGTCGTAAATACTTTCGCTTTACTAATGCACTTGCATTAGTAAAGCGAAAGTATTTTGCTGAGGAAATTATTAAGATGCAATTTCACAAAATATTAAATTTTTAACAACTATTAAATTCGGCGAACTAGCTGGTCGCCGAAGGCGGCAAGTTGTTATACGAGAAGATGTGCCCAGTCTGTACGGGTTGTAATCCTATGAACAATATCTCTAATATGCTTGTCATATATAATAATTGTTCATCTACTACACATTATTCTATAATATTAGTAATATATTTATTTGTTATTAATCAACTGGAGGTAAACATGACAGCTAAACAAAAAATGTCTTTTTCAAAAATATAAATAAACTTTTTGTTTTGTAAAAAAAAAAGAATTTGCTAGTATCTGAAAATATATAATTTGTTGTTTATTCTCATGAAGGATACACACAATGCTTCACTTTTTCGAAGATCATTTATTTTCCCATTTTGGAAGCTTCAAGAATTCCGTTTTCCCTTTTTAGAAGTGTTTACCTTTTCGCTGACTGATAAGGAACGTAAATAATCGGGAAATGAAATTGGCACACTCTTCAATGAGCCTTAATGACCTTCGACGAGACGCGATATTTAGTTCAATGATTTTTTTATTGAACTCATTTTTTTGTTTTCTCATATTTGCAGATGTTAGCATCCCTATGACAGGCCCGCACGTGGAGAACGAAGCCCTCTCACGAGAACGAGCGCTTCGAAGTGGAGCAGCACCAAAGGCCCATGTAGTTTTCACAATAAAGCCTATTTTTACAAAAAAAAAAGCCTCTCATATAAAATTATTATTTTAATACAATATCTTCAATTTTACAAGTAATGTATGTAGTACACTATTACTTAATACGTATTAATATAAAGTGATGGCCTATAAACTATAATTTTAATTTAGTTCAGTTTAGTTTAGTTATATTAACGTCCTGTTGTAAAGCAACACTAGGGCTATTTTGGCACGGACCTCGTAATTCTGAAACGCGGTCAGATGACGAGGACGACACTTGAGCTGGCACCCCCCCCTCAACCACACCACACCAGAGGGAGGACGTTTGGCATGACGGATTTAACGTGCGACAGACCCCCTTACACGACGGTTCTTCGGTGGAATCAGGTCTCGAAACTGAAATCCTACGGCCCACAAGCTGAGACCTTACCAACAGGCCACCGCGGCCACTATAATTTTAATAGAAATGAGTGAAAAACGCAAAACACTCAACTTTTAACTATACCCACGAAAACAAATACTACTGGCATGGGAACAAAGTTATGGATATAAAAGTTGTATAATATTTCACTCTCACCCCCAGCAAGTCATCTGAACGCACTTTCTCACGAAAAAAAACCAAAACAATCAACAGGAACGCCGGAGTGTCTTAAATCACGTGCGCATTTTTAGAAAACCCTTTGTTTATAGCAATAAATCTATCAAATCTAGAAATGCTGAACAGAAACTAATACCCTCATATGAAGGTCAAATGCCCTACGATTCGATTATTAAGTATTTCATTCTTTTCGTCATGGCAAAAAAAAAAAAAAAAAAAAAGACTGATAAAAACATACAAAATAATAGAATATATTAACGTCACGTAGTGAACCCGAGACTGCAAACGACAAATCTATTCCTACGTAAGAGACTGCAAACGACAAATCTATTCCTACGTAAACCAATAAGCATTCCATTTTTTCCCCACTTAGTCCAATTTATAAACAAAAACCCAGAGCGAAAAAAAGCATGGTCTTTAAATGTTTAATCCTCTCGAAAGAGCCAATGTGTGCAGTTAATTACATTTTTAAATATAAAAAACAATTTGGAAAAAAAAAAAAAAAAAAACTCAGAACCGAAAGCGCATTTTGAAGGTCAACACTCTGTGGGATATTTATCGTAATTATAACGGAATTCAACCGTTCATTATAAAGGACTATTTAAAAACTTAAATGAAACGTTGCCAAATAGAAATTTAAATCAGAGTGATCGTGGGCCGATAGATACGGAAAGTATTGTCTCATATACAATACCGTGGGCCATGAAAAGAAAATCGCGTGATCACGGGTATGTGGTCATGGTGTTCAACGGGTTAACGTCCTTGTATTTTGTATAGGGTCCTGTTAATCTTTTAAAGGGCCATTTTTTTTCTAGTCATATTATGTTAAAATATTTTTAGGCTTGAAATTAGAATAAGAAAAGGGATTCATTTAGCTTATTAAATAAATTTAATTTGATTAATTAATTAATTTGGTAAATTAATAATGAATTAACAAATCAAGACACGACATTTTGTCTGAGATAAAGAACTGAAGCATCTAAGTTTCTGACTTACTAAAAAAATGTGTCAGAACTTATGCCAACCTACATAATTTCATACAGAGATTGATAAATTTGGTGAGAAGCCTACTTCCCACGGCCCTAGAAAGGGTTAAAACAACGCAGCAAGTCTAATATTAATATAAATAAGTGGAAGTGGTCTTTCCAGAACTTTCTTGGATACTCTCTGATACAGAAAAAATTGCGCTTTGCATGCATTTGTTCTCAATCAACCGAAACCATAATATGATTCAAAATTATAGTTGCAGTCATAAAATCACATACCAAATTTGATATAATTCTGTTTTTGATTTATCGCATTTACACGTTTCTGAAAGTACAGAAAGACAGGCGGTCAAATCCTGTTTGAACTTGTCTAAAAAATATATGTTTAATTTGTGTACCGAATTTTTATACATCTAGCTTTCTTCGTTTTGTTGTTATCGTGTTAACTTATATTCGAACAGCCGGACAGAAGAACATCCTGTGAAGGGACTTCGCTCAAAATTTGATATAAATCTAAAGATTTGGTCTAAAGATCACTTACCAAATTTCATTCTTCTGTCTCTAATCGGTTTTGAGCTTCTTTGTCTTTGATCGACAAATGGATGGACTGATAGCCATTTTCCATAATCTTGTTTTTCGACCTCAGGAAGGTAAAAAACATACAGATTCGTCAAACTCTCAAGTTCGAATTTTTGGTTTCTAGATTTTCGATCATAATCCTTTCTTTATACTACGTATATAAGAAAGTAAAAGTGGGAATGTTCTCTTTCCCACCCATCGTGCTCTGATGATGACGTTGATGTCGTGTTCGCGTTGCCACGGAAAGGGGGCGCAGTAGCTTCTTAGAGTAAAGACCCCAGAGCACCCGAGGGCAGAAGTCTGACTTCTAGCTCATAGGAAGATGAAACTCACACATTCGCTTGCACAACCCCTTTTTACATTCACACACCTCACAGATAAAACACAGGTGAAAAATAACTACGCCCGAACCGGGATTCGAACCCGGGACGCACAGATGAGGGGGAAGATACCCATTGTGCTCTTATATTTAAGAAAAGGAAAGTTAACATCTTCCTACAGTTGATTATTTCAATATTTTGTCGATTTCCAAATATAACTGCCATGTTCTCCCATGGGAGAACCCATTAAAATTATTCGATCGGGAAGCTACATCGATATCTTTATCAATCTCTCTATCGATATGACAGATGCAGTTTCGTAATTTTGCAAAATTATATCAACACTTATAAAGTATTCAAAGTGTGTGTAGATGATTTCACGTAAAAAAAAAATCCACAAAGTTTGATATCAGACAAACAAACAATTGCCGATTTAAAATTCATGCAAGTGTTTTTGTGAAAAACAATTGATAAATATTAAAAAAACACACACACACATTTAACTATTAAAAATTTTAATTTTATGAGTGAAAATATTTATTTAAAGATAATCAATAAAATAAAATTTTGCGTTTTTTGGTTATTATGGTCATTTTATTAAATCTCAAATTCGATTCGCAATGATTTTTTTACTCTTGGTATTAAAAATGTGAAATTTTTATGTTTATAAATCGATTTCTGTATAAATCGACCTACATAGTATGCTGACTAAAATCTCATTGTTTGAGACCAGTGCTTTCATTATAATTGAGAGCTAAACACCTATTCAAATTTTTATATCATTGCATTTTTTATTTTATATTGATACCTATAATACAAGAGTAGAAAGATTAGGAAATTAATATTTGAAATTATTTTGATGTAATAATAATTATTGCCAAATAAATTCTACCTATGTACAGAATGATATTTGAGGAGCTTTATATCCAAAAGAGAACATATCTACTTTTTTCATAAATATTTTCACAATATTGCAATCGTAATACGCGAATGCATTTGAGGCCACTCTCATTTTGTTCTTTCATCTTTGCAGGGCCATATAAAACTTACCTTTTTGCAAAATTAAATATTTCCACTTCTAAAAAATGCAACACTATTTTTAATAATGAGTCAGCAGGAGTAATGTTCCCAAAATTTTTCGCACACTTTCTCATGAACTTATCATGCCAGAGAACGCCTTACATGACACTGGCGCACAATAGTTACGAAATATTAACTTTTGGCGTGAATTTAGCGTTTTTATTGAAATTATAGTATTATGTTTGGCGAGTTTATTTGGTGATTTATCCCTGGCATGCGTTTAATTATGTCCAAAAATCGAATTTGTGTTTTAGACACGTTTTTCTCAACCAACTGAAACGAAAATTTGACACAAAACTGAAGTCGTAGTCACAAAATCTCATACTAAATTTGAAATATTTAAGTCAATCCGTTTTTGAATTTTTTGAAATTACAAACTGATACAGTACTTGAGACTGATTTGGCTCAAAATTTGATCGGTTCTTACATTATAGATGTTAAATCTCTGCACCGATTTTTATCTATCTAGCTCTCTTCGTTTTATAATTATTGTGTTAACTTATATTCAAACAGACAGACTTCCTAAGAAAAGATTTTACATAAAATTTGATAGAAATAGGAAAATTTAATGTAAAGATCGTATACAAAATTTCAACTGTCTAGCTCAAAGCGTTTTTGATTTATTTGTGTCAGACAGTCAGGCGGGTGAAGAAAGAGGACTTTTCTGAAAATGTGTTTATCGAACTTAGGGAGGTCCAAAACGTGGAGGGTCGTCGAAATTTAGAGTTTGAATTTTTTAAAGATTACTATACTTCCTCTATCCCATCGGTATGATCCCATCTATTATGCGATTGTAAGTAATGGGATGTGATGTTTTTCTGTTAATTCCAGTCTTATCTTTCGTGTTTGTGTTTGTTTTGTGTGAAATGTGATCATTAAAGAAATGTTCCCCAAAACATAGGGCCTCTTGCTTCGATTGCATGGATCATAATGATCCATGCAATGTAATGTACTAACAAATGCAAGCTAATCCATGCAAACTAATGTACAAACAGGACCAATCTCAGCTTGACAAAGTACAAGATCTAAAGGGGCTAACTTGAGTTTTGTTTCTTAATTCTTGTTGATACAAAGACAGTGATTTTTATTCTGTAATTCAGTGTGCTTAAATGCCCAACACAAAACCGGCAATTCTTTGACATATCACTCAACTAGTGGTTTAAAGAGTCAAGGCCTTTCAGCTGACCTTGTTTTACTTTCCACTTCCTTTCTTCAGCGACAGATTCTCACTTTTCAACTTATCAAGTAGAAAAACAAATTTCGCCTTGAATCTCAATGTATGGTTATGGTACACTCCATTCACGTGCCAAAAGTTTATTCGAGTAAGGCGAGAAAACACTAAAATTTCTTACTTCTTAACATCACGTGGACTTTTGTGCAATTTGAATAACTAATTTCAGTTGGAGTTATTCTATAGCACGCGTTTACGCGGCATTGATCACTTGTACCATATTAGAGAAAAGGACAGAAGTCAATCTTTCATGGACAATATTTTCAAAACAAATACCATTAAACCATTCCAATATAGTGATTTGAATTGGGTAAGTTTGTTTTTCTTACTTGTTGGTATATCTGGCGTTAAAATCCCTTCATTTATAATATTTTCACCCTAACAGCTACTTGCGATTGAAATATTATAATATACAAAATCCATTCATCGATTGGAATGTTTTAGTCAAAATTAAATTGAAAAATTGATAATCATTAACCCTACTTTGCATGATTTATTCTCTTTTTTTGTGAAATAAATGAGGGTGATATAATTCATGCTCTAAAATAAAGGAAAAATGTTAAAAAAAATCCTAGTATAAATATAATATAAAATAATTTTAAAAAAAATATGATGGAAATATCCATCATCATGTAAATTTATATGTTAAAAGTACAAAATCTTCGATGTCAAAATTTCTCCACTCATTATCGCTTTTACTAGCAAAAAAATCTCAAATTAGTTATAAAAAATATTCAAGAAATCGCGAGTTTCTTCCAACCACAATAAATAGCGGAATGACAAGTTCAAACCCGCTATAATGATTGTGACATTTGATTTTTTTGACAGCTGCGTTCCTTATTAGGCAATAGGCTTGAAAAAAGTTGAAAGCAACAACCAATTTACAGTACATTTTTTTTGAGTACATTTTTTTGTTCATTAAATATTATGATGGAAATTTCCATCATCATGCAAAGAAGGGTTAAATCTGTCAATAGTTGATTTTCTTCATATTGACATTTGTTTTAATATTATTTCAAATTCTCATCTAAAATTCTTAGTATTAGAAATATCTTAAACAACATTTTGATGCAACTAATTTTTTAATTTATCATTAACAAGAAGCCTGAAACAACCCAAATTAATAGTTGTTCGTGATACAAATTGTTTATCGTTTGCTTTTTTTTATGATTTTACCTATATGTTGTGGCAACAGCTTCTTGCTTTTCTTGCATTCTTGCTTTTCACCAGAAAAAAATCATTTGCTGAGAACGCTGTGCTTTCCTAATATTCATCTGAATTTAAACGGTAGACTTATGTTTTCATTTAGACATCGTAAGTCAAAATCATAAATCTAAGTAAGTCATTTGGAAAATTCATATATTAAATTAAAAAAGAAATTTGATACAATAAAAGAAAAGTAACTTTAAAAAATTGTTTAGAAAAGGAGTACCTATAAATTTTCTAACTTTAAAATCGTCTGCATTAATTTAAAAAAAATAATCACAACTGAAAAGGACATGAATTGCAGAAATGAGACTTTAAATTTCGTAGCAGTATAAAAATATTTTTTTCTAGAATAATTTTCTTTTAAATTACTGTAGAAATCATTGGTATGCTGTTACATTGTGGTACATTTCTCCTTTTTAAAATAAAGCATCCCATCAGGAGGTACCTCACACACAAGGATGAGAAACTTCTGGTATGATGGTCAAGTTTCCTGGCAAAATATTTTTTCTTAAAGTATTCTTCCTTTTTTATAAAGCAAATCACACCATGTTGTATTGTATAATACGCAAATACGTTATTACAAAATATGAATAAAATCACTCGAAAATCAGTATGATAATTGAGAAAAATGTGTAAAATTACAGTAAACTCTTTGTTATTTTAGTATATTTATCATGAAAGTTTAAAAAATAATAAATATTATTTAACTTGAAAATCTGTAAAAAAATTCATGTTATTTTTCGTTGCATAGAGTGCCCTAGATATACTATTGACCAAATATAAATAATAAATAAAAATAATTTATTAAATATTCAATGCTTTAAATATTCTGATACAGAGTTCTATAAATATACAATGGAAATAATTTTATGTATGCTTGTTTAAAGCTGACAGACTTAAAACTGCTTAAAACCGTTTTTTTTATTATGTGAACACGTAACTTATCAAGGTATTAATAAAAAGTTGTGAAATCATTAATTAATTTTCGAAAAGTTAATTAATGATGAGCTTCCGAATATTTTATTGATATCTGCGCATAATATATATATATGTAATGATATTTTAACTCTAATTTCAATTTAATTAATTTTCACGATTTTATCTTAATTTAGCCCATAGTAACTTCATTCTAAAATATTCTCTTATTTCGTGATCCAATTCCACTGTCTCTACTTAATTAATTCAAGAGAAGCTTTGTTAACTTGTTGAATCAGCTAAAATCTAACTTTCCCACACTGCGCGTGAAGAGATAAAATACCGCTGATCAGGCAAATTCTTTTTTAAAATCTCCCTGTGTTTCCCCTACCTTGTCTACGCGTGTAACGAAAATCCCTATCGAAATCTCGTAATATATTAGTACTATGAAGAAATGTTTTCCCTATCAAAATCATAGGTTGTATAAGACCAGGGATAAAATGTCCAAGAGCTTCTCCCTCATTCCTTTCTCTGTCGTTCTGTGTGCTCATCGCTTGTACATATGCCTGCTTCTTCAAAATGAAATAAAACGACGTCACGAAATTAAAAGTATCTTCTCTGTCTTCAAACTGCATTCTGCTTCACATAAAATGTTATATATATATATATATATAATTTACGGAATCGGCGAAATGAATGCTAATTTTCAAGGTTATTTTAAAAACAGACTTTTTGCTGGTACAAAGAAGTTCTTTTTACTCTCTCGTATACTTACTACAGAGAAATCGTCACAAAATTCGAACTCGAGATTGTGAAGAATCTCCATGTTTCAGATCTTCCTGAATTTAAAAAACACATTTTTGAAAAATGTGGCAGACGGGCATTATCGGCAGACGGACATGTTTGGCAGATAGGAGAGGCAAACGGACATTATAGACAGATAGGACAGGCAGACGGCATTTTTGGCATATGGACATTTTTGGTAGATAGAACAGACAGACGGCATTTTTGACAGACGGACATTTTTGAAAAATTTTTGCCGGCCTATATGGGACAAGGATAACTCAAAAATGGTGTGAGCTAGACGGTTAAAATTTGGTATATGGTATTTACACTACATTTGCAAATTTTGATCTAATTTTGATTAAAATCTGTTGAGAGGAAGTCCGTCTGTCCAGCTATTTGTGTAAAAGTTAACTCTACAATTACTAAATGAACAGAACTAGATAGACAAAATTCGGTGCACAAATTTAACGTCTGTAGTGTTGACATGTGTGAAATTTTGAGAAAACTCCAACTGCGGGCTGACTGTCTATCGGTCCGTACTTTCAGAAATAAGTAAGCGCGATAATTCAAAAATGCAATGACCTAAATATATATCTGATTTGGTATGATATTTTATAACAACAAGTGCAGTTTTGTGTCAAATTCTTTTCGATCGGTTGAGAAAAAAGAGTCTAAAATACAATTTCTGTTTTTGGATACTATTAACGTATGTCAGGGTTTAATCCCCAAAAATCTCTCCAAGAATTATCTAACAGATTCAGTAAAAATGCTAAATTCACATCAAAACTCAATATTTCCTAAATATTGTACGCCAATACCATGCAAGGCGTTCTCTGGAATGAAAAATTTATTCGAGAATATGCCAGAAAGTTTTAAGGATACCACTCCCACAGAGTTTTTAAAACAGAAAAGGAAAATCCTAATCGTTTACTGTTACAGCAGGTACAATACTCCGATAACAATAATAAGAAGTGGTTAAAATGAGTGGCAAATTACGAATGATCTGTATGGTCTAATTAAATTCATTGACCTTTTTACAGATCAAAACTCTTCTTCAGGGACTGCGCAGAGTTTCGATTTTGTGCAATGTCAAGTTCAAGAGTTCGTCAATGTCAATCTAATCGTCAAATTCAGTGTTTGGGGACGGACAAAATTACTCCATTTCTGAAAAAAAAAATAACGTCGCAAAAATAATGATAACTTCACTATTCGTATCTGACAACGGATGTAATTAAGAGATAAATGCTAAAATATGCAGGATAATGGAGCTACTTTTTTTTGAAATAAAAGATTAACACTCAAGGTCGAATAATTTAAGATAGTAGAAAAAATGTCTATTACGCCATCGTTTTTCATTGTCAGCCTTTTTAACGTGGTGATGTTTATAAACTGAATATTGTCCTTAAGTTGCGTCATGTTAATTTGAAAATAAGCATTAATAATAGTCTGCGAAGTTGCGTGAAAAATATTCTCTTTTAAATTAGTCCCATTGCAATAACAAATAGCAAAATACAAAAAAAAGTTAACTGTCCACTCAGTTTCATTAGGAAGGGGGGGGGGGGTAGAGATTTTAACACCGATTTTCCACTTAAAAAATCTATTAATCTTAGAGAGAATGTTTATATTAAAGGCTGAAGACATAGAAGAGACCTATAAAACGAGTTCTTAACAATTTAACGGGCACAAGCCGTTTTCTTTCAAAATTTACACTTTACGCTATAATTAGAGAAAAAAAAAAAAACTCATTTATGACCAAAAAAGTAGTTTTTTTAAAAATTTTGTTGTTGTAGATATTATTTATATTAAGTGTGCAAACATATTTACCATAGCCCGATACAAGCAATGACATTACACTGACTTATTCAATAGAAAAAATAATAAATACAAATAATTTCACAAGTAAATAAAAACTTTTGTAAAATTATTTATTATTAGTTATTTCAAAATTTAAAATATATTAATTACACATGAAATAAGTAATAGAAAAACCAAATACAATGTAATTTACCAAATGCATTATTTTTAATTATTCTGGTGAAACAACATAAAACTAAGAGCTGCGTACAATGGAACATTACATGTTGAAAATGGCACTCGTGCCCATTTCTAATTAGTTTTGGTGTCACACTATTTGCAAGATATTTTAAAAGGGTTAAATGTTGAAACAAATTAATTATGCCAGGATAACATTTTCAAAAAAAGTTATGATTCGGAAAAACAATTTTCATTAAAAAAAATTGAACAAAAGTTTTCGAATTGCACTTAATTACATATTACGAGAATAAATAATGGCAGTAATTTCACATCAATTGTACGCATAATTTTTAGGAAAATTCTTTACAGATAAAAAAAACCTCCATAATTGTCAAAAAATGCTTATAAGTGCTTTTCGTTAGTCAGAATTCGAGGACCGAAAAAAATTCTGTTTTTATAATGTTACTTTTCAATTTCGAATAAGTGATTTTCAAAAATGAAAAAGAAAAAAATTCTTACTTTATAGCTAATATTAAATAAATATTTTTAAGTTTGATAGTTAATAATCAGATTATGATTCAAGCTTTTATAAGCACTAACTTTTCACGAATTTGAAAATAATAATAGTCAAATATCTAACCAGATATCATTTTGCTATTTTATACTATATAAATATACATATCTCCGGTTTCATTTTTCTTTCCTGTTTTTGCTGAAAAATCATATTTGATATTCTGACTACAGTAACTTCTTTTCAAAGCTCAAACATTAAATATCTTGAAATATCGTCTGTCTGTAAAGATTAAAAATTAGAGTTATTAAAAATATTTGAGTATACATAGAATTTTACCGATAAATAATAATAAATCTTCTTAGAAGTATTAAAATGTTTGTGAAATCCCATTATTTTGTAGAAGACAAGCACCTTAGAATAATTTTGATTGAAAATTAATACTGCCATGAAGAATAGTATTATTTAAATTTCCTTTACAACTAATTGTTAAAAATTAGAATTATTAAAGATATTTGAGTACACATAGAATTTTACAGATAAAAAATAATAAATCTCCATGAAAGTATTCAAATGTTTGTGAAATCCCATTATTTTGTAGAAGACAAGCACCTTAGAATAGTTTTGATTGAAAAGGAATACTTTCATGAACAAAAGCATTATTTAAATTTCCTTTAGAACTAATTGTTATAAATTAGAATTATTAAAAATATTCGAGTACACATAGAATTTACAGAATAAATAATAATAAATATTCACGAGAGTATTCAATTATTTGGAAAATCCCATTATTTTGTAGAAGACAAGCACCTTAGAATAGTTTTGATTGAAAAAAAAAATACTTTCATGAGTAAAAGCATTATTTAAATTTCCTTTAGAACTAATTGTTATAAATTAGAATTATTAAAAATATTCGAGTACACATAGAATTTACAGAATAAATAATAATAAATATTCACGAGAGTATTCAATTATTTGGGAAATCCCAATATTTTGTAGAATACAAGCAACTTAGAATAGTTTTGATTGAAATGGAATACTTTCATGAACAAAAGCATTATTTAAATTTCCTTTACAATTAATTGTTAAAAATTAGAATTATTAAAAATATTCGAGTACACATAGAATTTTATAGAATAAATAATAATAAATCTTCAGGAAAGTATTCAAGTGTTTGGGAAATTCCATTACTTTGTAGAACAAAAGCTCCTTAGAATAGTTTCGATTGAAATGGAATACTTTCATGAACAAAAGCATTATTTAAATTATACTTTTTAACTTATTGTTTCAAAAATTTCACTAAGTTTCATTGCATAAAATTATTTTATTGTAAATAAAAACGTTTTTAAAACTCTTTTATTTTTAAGTAACACACTTTTACTTTCAAATGTTAAAACGATTAGCAACGATTTATTTATTCAATTTTTATATAAAGAGTTTTAGAAACGTGCCATTTGTTTCTGAAAATGTTAGATTTCCTATCATTCAGACCTTGCTACGTGATATAAGGATACTGAGAGTTACTTTTTAAAAACGTACAAAACTAATTTCTTAACGATACCTTTTTGATTTTTAAGTTAAATTTGAATTTGTGTTTGCTTTATAAGATAAGGATAAAAACAAGACACACTCAGCTACTCAATGAAAAAAAATATGCATTTGTGAAATAAGGAAAAATATCAGGTACTGAGAGACATTATGTGATTAATACTTTATTTGCGGTAATTGCTTACGCGTAAAAATGTAGCAATGGTTATCATTTGCTCTGATAAGATCTGAATTCCATGAAGAGATGAAGATTACTTGTAATGGAGTTTTAATGCGTTTTCTTTACAGAACGAGGCTGATTGGACTCATCATTACTCATATATATTAACACTAACAGACACGTGCTGCAAAATTCGAAATTATTATGAATTATGCCATTATTTCTCGTAATGGCATGGACTGTTATTTCAGATCTAAAATAATGATGTTTGAGTTAAGATACAATATTTATAGGTTGCATATTAGTACTTTCTCAGATACGTAGTATACAGAAAGTACAGTAATTGTGAAAAAATTCGAACTCGAGGTTTTAACGATCTTCACTTTTTAGATCTCTCTGAGTTCGAAAAACCCATTTTTAAGAAAATATCAGTCTTATCCGTTAATGAAATTATCAAAGTATACTATAGGAAAGGGTTCTTGGCAAATATCGGGTCAGTTTAATGGCGATGTTTCAACTGGTAATAATATCAGGCGTTTTGAAGGAAGATTTTTTTTAATACATGAATTTCTTATCTGCCTGTTTTTTAAACTATTACCCGTTCAGCCACCAACATGTTTTCCTGGAGCATTGTTTTTGTTGAATTTCCATTAAATTTCTTATCCATTATTTTATATTCATGTTTTTTTAAAACAGTTTTAAAATTTTTATTTTGATAGGAACTGAGGCCGTCTTATTTAAATAGCCTTACAATTAATTCTAACATTTTATTAATGCAATTTTATTACATTATACAGGGTGTTTATAAAGTCCCGGACCCTTTTTGATGTTTAATAACTCTTAAAATAATAAAGATAGATTTAAATTAATAACATAAATGGTTAAATAGACTCAAAAAGTTTCATGACCCTTGTCAATGAACTTCCACGTGTGCCCCCTTCGTCGCACGGAGAATATCAAGTCGATAGTCAATTTCACGCCAGGTAGCGACAAGCATGTCGGCATCCACAGAGCCATTTGCGCACTTTATGGCGATTAACAATGCCAGAAACATGAAAGGATGCTTCATCGGAGAACATTATGCTCTTCAGAAAATCAGCAGCATCTTCTATCCTCCTTAGCATATCTGTTGCAAAGGCCATCCTCCTAGGCCTATCGTTCGGTTCCAAAACTTGAACAATTTGAACTTTGTATGCATGCAGTCTTAATTTTTTCTTAATAACCTTGTACACCGTCGAAATTGGCATATCCAATTCTGTTGCCGCTGATCTCACAGATATTCTAGGATTGTGTAAAAATGTCTCTTTGACACGCTCAACATCAAAATCACTTGTGCAAGGACGTCTGGAACGTTTCTTATCTTCGATACTTCCAATTTCTAGAAAATTCTTTTTCCACCGCAAGATGCTGTTTTTGGATGGAGGATCTTTTTGGTAAATTCTTCTGAAATTTCTCTGTTCTTGCACTATCGATTTCATTCCTATGAACCACCATAAAATCTGTGCTTTCTCTTGTGGTGTATGCATTCTCCTTAATATCCGCTCGAATAAAACATCACATACAAAAGTACTACATAGAACAAACACATCAAAAGTAAACATAATATTGCAATAGTTGCCAAAAACAAAAGAGAGAAAAATGCAATTAATCAGCAGACAATATTTAGAAAAGTACAGATATTTAGACTGGAAAATGAAATTATCTGAAATTAACCACATGTGCAGACGATATTTACAAAAGTAAAAATATTCAAACCTGAAAAGGAAAATATATGAGTTATTCCATCAATAAATGCCATAAGTTTGTTTATATCTTTATT
The DNA here is from genome assembly GCF_947563725.1 of Argiope bruennichi. Lineage (NCBI taxonomy): Eukaryota > Metazoa > Arthropoda > Arachnida > Araneae > Araneidae > Argiope > Argiope bruennichi. Next base: position 16,874,299 of record NC_079157.1, on the reverse strand, counting down.
ATTTTACGAGTTATTAAACTTCAAAATGGGTCTGGGACTTTATAAACACCCTGTATATATATATATTTGTTATTATTATTATTTTTCTTATTGTATTTTTGCTTATTAGTGGATTTATTCTTCTAATTTATTGTTTTGCATTTTCTTTTTTGTTAAAATGGTATATCTCTTGGTCCTAATTTCAGGGGATTTTCAGGTCTTGAGGAATCATCATTAGACTGCCTAGTCTGTATTCCTTCACAGAAAAAAATCTCTTTTTTTGAATCCCTGCCTGAAGGTGACCCTTGAAAATGTCTTCAGGCCGGATTCTTTTTTTATTTGGTTTATTTGATTTTCCTATTAACTTGATTTTTATTACTTTTGTCTCAATTCATCTGTGTTTTAGAAGTAGCTGCATTTGCGCTCTCTAAATACTATGATGTTTTTCCTGTTCCTTTTTTGGTTTTAGTTTGAATAAGAAATAATTTTTAGTTGCGATTCCGAAACTATTTCGTTTCGTTTTCTTTTATATTTAAGAAAACAAGAATAAACATTTAATAAACAGAATTTATTAAGTAAGCATCTTCAAATTTAGGTTCCATAATATATTTGATGAAATAAAAAAAAAATTAAATCATTATACGACTCTACTAAAGAAGATGAAGAAAACGAATATTAATCTCATTCCTTCAATTTCAAAGACAGAGAAAAAACAAAATAAAATATTTAGATAAAATATTTATAAAAGATAATCTTCTTTATAAAGATCTTATTTCTAAAGATAAAGAAAATAAAATAAAATATTTATAAAAATAAAATAAAATATTTATTTCATATTAAATATAAAATGTTTAATTTTGTACATACATAAAAAAATATTTACGAATAACTCTGAAAACATCTTTAATTTTGCCGAAACAATGAAAACTGTTGTATAATATTATTCATAAATATATTTCAAGGATTTGACAAATTTGATGAAAAAAATTGTATAACAACTTATCACGTGCAGTAACTTAAATTGTAATTGATGAAAAGAAAAATTTTTGAATTTTAATAATTTACCGGAAATTTTCGATTAAAAAATGCTAAAAGTTTGCTTATTTTTTATTGATTAAGGTAAAGATTTCCAAATATTTTCCCGAGTTATTCATTTATCAACCTTCAAATATGTTTGTGTAAAAATTGATAACCCAATGTTACTTTATAAAAACTCTGGAGAATTGTCGATAAAATCTAAGATATCAATGTCATTAACAATTGTTTCGAAAAAGAAATAAATTAAAAAAGTTAATCTTTAGGAAAATGACTTAGAATCACAACAACAACAACAAAAAATGCTTGATATTTCCAAATTTCATTTTTACATCAGATTAATTTGCATTGCTATTCAATTCTTATTTTGCAGTTATAAAGTTTCAAATTTTATTAAATTCAATAACATATAATATATATTTTACAATAACATATAATATGATGCTGTATATTTTACATATTTCTTAACTTTTAAATCTAAAAAATAGGGAAAAATAGTTTTTTTTCTTTCTGATAAGCAATATAAAAATACTTGAATTTAAAAAAATTATGGTCTGAAATAAAAAAAAAACAGCTTTATTCTTTCATTATGCGCAAGTTTTATTATATCTAGTATCATTGATATTAGATATAATAAAACTTTTATCAAAAGCTCTAATCAATTATTTAAAGAAAAGCTTTTGATCATAATTAATTGCATGAGATTTTATACACAATTATGGCAAATCTTTTAAATTTATTCCTAATTATTTTTAATATCGAAACGTTGAAGGTCATAGACTTGCTTTGAGTTGTATAAATGGAAAGGTAAAATGTTTAAAGGATATGTACAAGTGGTCATAATTGAGGTATAGATGCTTAGAGATACATTCACAGGAAGTATTAGGCAAAACACAACGCCATCTTCTGTACAAACGGTTCAATCCATGAGAAATTAATATGCAGGATGTATACAAAGTCTTGAACTGATAAAGAAAATTTATTAAAAAAATATTTCGGATAAGGACACTTATTTTTTTTTCATTTGGTCCTTATTTCAAACAGTTTTTTTCCTTCTAGTGCAGTATTAGCCAAAATGATACAGGTGGCACTAACATTTGTGACTGACAATGTTAAATATGAAAGTTTATTTTTATTTATTTTTTTTATAGAGGAGTGATATTCAAATTTCATAAATTAGTCGGTTTTAGTGACTGATTTGGTTGATACAAGGTTACACATACAAACAAATACACTCTCTCTCTCTCACACACACACGCATACACAAATACAAGGTTACACATATCCACGCACACAAGCAAACATAAACATACACTGTCTCTTTCTCTCTCTCTCTCTCTCTCTCACCCTCTCTCACACACACACCTCACTGTCTCTCACTCTTTCCCCCTCTCTCTCTCACACACACAGTATCTCTCTCTCACAGACACACTCATACAAACGTATACAAACATATGCACATATATTTTGGGTACGACACCCACACACACATGCATAAACATATACACGGATATGCACACGCACACATGCATAAACATATAAATGGATATAAACACGCACATACACGCATAAAAATATACACGATTGCATATACACACACGCACACGCTTATACACAATGCATACAGTCAGACGGCACAGACGAAATCTGGTGACTATTGTACCATGGTTATTCTGGAAATGATATTATAAATTGCACAACATAATGTCTATTGATCTGTCTGATGTTTAGTTCAAACAATTATATCTATTCATCACCAATACGTTTTCCTTTTTACAACTAATTTGATTCTATATAAAAAAGGTGCTCGAAAGGAAAAGAATTATTTTAAAGAAATAATACAAATGTAAAAAAAAGAGAGAGAGAGAACAATAATTTTGATATTGCGAATTAATTTTTGCATAGAAATGGTGTGTATAGTGCTAGCTTTAGTATGATAATATATGATCTTTTCGGCAAAAAATAATTTACGACGTGCATAAGATTTATTGAAAGATCAAGGATAAAAACAGCTTGTAGTGGAACAGGAACATGATAAACAATGATAAAAACACTAAAATATGGCTAATTTAACTTGATTTAAGACAATGGAATTATATTAACATTTTAGATATTGTAAAATGACGACAATGACTTTAAAAAATCTAAAAGTTTAATATCGATCCATCAGTATAGGGCTTTCCATTTATCATGTCTTGAAGAATTAAATAAATGTAGGAAAGTGAATTAAATGATCCCTTAATGAATAAAACATTCAGTTATTGATTAAACCATCTGTGTATAGGCGTTATTCGACATTCTATTTCTTCCAACTTAATTGAGGTTATGGAAATTTAATTATATCAGCATATTAGTTAACAATACAGAACATTAACCATTAACTGGGGACGCGCGGTCTGTGAGACCACTAGTGATGAATTTTCGGTCACCCCCATTCTATTTTTAGCTCAATTGAATGGATTGACCCTGCAGCTTCCTGTTTTGTGACCTTCAATACACGTGCACTTTTTCAACCGATTTCAGCAAATACTTTTTAAAATAATTCATTTATTTCTTTCAGCCCGGTCTCTAAGACCGCATCTCCCTATTAGTATCCCTGTGATAAACAAGGCTTAGCAGATGGCACTAAAACTTGAGCCCGGAAATATCATCCAATTTACTGATCCTATTATGAAGCAGTGCTCCAGACTCTTTTAAATGAAGCAGAAAGTGATTTTAGTGATAAGGATAACTGTACAGAAGAGCTTATCGATGAAAGTTCGCATTCAACTTATTCTGATATGTATGTTCAAACATAATAAATTTTTCTAGTGATAATGTATTTTGAAAAATTTATAAAATATATTAATATACGAAGAGATAGATAAACAGAATTTAAAGGTTGATTTTTATACTAGTTCTTAACCTGTATGTTTGAAATGCCCTAGAAAACCGTGCTATGAAAGTCACACAAGCCGATAAAAAAAGGGCCAATTTTACCCATTGTCAATTTTTTTATTTTTCATATAAGTGTTGAATTTTACAGTATATTGCCTTCTATATACTTTCATATACTTTAAAAATAAATATGATTTATGAAGTAAAAAGTAAAATGTTTTTTCAAGAAAATTATTTATTGTAACATGTCATTTGAGAAGAAAATGAATGTTCCGACGCATTTATTTTTTTCAGTGATAATATATTTCGAAAAATTTCTAAAACATAACTATATATCAAGAAAAATATCTTCAAAATATCTTGGCAGTTTTTCATACCAATACATTCATTAGAAAATTTGATTTGGTAGTAAATGAAATGCGGTCTCGTAGACTGCACCTTCCCAGTTAAGTCCTAAAATTTCACCTTCCCAGTTAAGGGTTAAGTTACATTTTGATTAGAAGTTAAATAGAGAAATTATAAATAAGTAAATTAACATGTATAATTAATTAACAATGTTTAATGACACACGTTTATTAATTATAAAAGATTCGTTCCAAGGTGCGAATCTCCAATGTGCATTTCCATCCTCTAAAGTATACATGTGCCAAATTTGGAGCGGTAGAGCAAGCCTGTAAAATGTCAACACACATTCATCTTTAGTATTAGTATAGATTAATTTCATTATTCAAGCACATACACATAGGATAGTATACTTCGTATTACATAGAGTATATATGACTTTTTTCCCATAAAAACCTGTATGAGTGGTTATAATATCTAATGTCAAAATTTTGCTTAATATTTAATTAAAATTTCAAAAAAAAAAAAAAAAATGCACTGAGATAAACATTTCCGATTTCCAAGGGATATATGTGCCAAATTTGGAGCGGTAGAGCAAGCCTGTAAAATGTCAACACACATTCATCTTTAGTATTAGTATAGATTAATTTCATTATTCAAGCACATACACATAGAATAGTATACTTCGTATTACATAGAGTATATATGACTTTTTTTCCCATAAAAACCTGTATGAGTGGTTATAATATCTAATGTCAAAATTTTGCTTAATATTTAATTAAAATTTCAAAAAAAAAAAATGCACTGAGATAAACATTTCCGATTTCCAAGGGATATATGTGCCAAATTTGGAGCGGTAGAGCAAGCCTGTAAAATGTCAACACACATTCATCTTTAGTATTAGTATAGATTAATTTCATTATTCAAGCACATACACATAGGATAGTATACTTCGTATTACATAGAGTATATATGACTCTTTTTTCCATAAAAACCTGTATGAGTGGTTATAATATCTAATGTCAAAATTTTGCTTAATATTTAATTAAAATTTCAAAAAAAAAAAAAAAAATGCACTGAGATAAACATTTCCGATTTCCAAGGGATATATGTGCCAAATTTGGAGCGGTAGAGCAAGCCTGTAAAATGTCAACACACATTCATCTTTAGTATTAGTATAGATTAATTTCATTATTCAAGCACATACACATAGGATAGTATACTTCGTATTACATAGAGTATATATGACTCTTTTTTCCATAAAAACCTGTATGAGTGGTTATAATATCTAATGTCAAAATTTTGCTTAATATTTAATTAAAATTTCAAAAAAAAAATGCACTCAGATGAACATTCCCTATTTCCAAGGGTATATGTGTCAAATTTCATAGGCTAAACGATCTAGCCTATAGAAAGCCGACATAGTCACACATCCATCTTTATTATTAGAAGAGATTTCATTGGCTGCTTTTATTTTTAATATTTTATTTAGAAACTGAATCGGATTAAATCCTATTTCAGTTATGAGAAAATATACCAAAAATAAAATAACTATTGTTGGTTTTGAGATTCATTCACTTTCACCAAGAGTTCATCCAAATAGATCCATTGAGCAATCACAATGCTCGATAGTAGTATATTCTCAGTATTTGGCGACAGTATTATAATACCATTGCCGGAAATATTGATTTGATTGTATGTTCTTGACTTATCACAATATTTCATCACCATTTTTCTTGAGTTTTTGAATATTTCCCAAAAGTCATGCATATATTTGAGTGGTGCAATGAACGTCATGGGACATATTATATGGCTAATGATAATAATCAACGGTAGCATTAAACTCCAGTCATGTGCACATTGTTCTAAAAGTTTCAACTCGTGACTCATCAAGAGTACTCAGTGGTTTTATTTTCTTGAACCAACGAAGTGTAGCAAACGCAAAGGAAATGACACAGGATGATACGATGCTTTTATATTAAGAAGATAAAGACAGAGTTCTAACTCTCATTCTGTGGTAGCGATTCTAACGAAATCCAGAGTAATAATTCTGTTAACAATGAGAATCCTTAGACAGCTCATGAAGCAATCATTAAGCAAGAAATTATATTGTTTCAAACGAATGCTCGGAAAATTTAATGAGGTGGGTGAAAGCAATTACTGTCGTACATACGATTGAAGCATCCTCAAATTTTGATTTTAAGATAAGAATTTTTCTAAATTTCCTTCTGAATCTGTCGCCAGCATCGTTTGTAATTATTTCTTGCAAAGAGCATCCAGGAAATACAATGATAAGCACACAATTCATTGCAATCTGATACAAAGATAAGAACAAAATTGATTGTTGAAATGAAACCTTTTTTAAAATTCCTTTAACTGTAGACAGAATTTTGATGATGATATAACGAAAGGCTTGCACAACTTTAACGAAAATTTACGATTCTCTGTCATAGAATACTTCAATTTTTTAAATTTCCATCACAACTTGTCTCAATGTTACTCATTTACTAAAAGTTATGTATGACGCAAGCTTAAAAAGGTGTGTGGATCGGACCCTGCACAGTTGCACATCTAGTTTTCATTGAAAAATGTTTTTAAAATCCAGACAGAAATTTGAATAGAATTTTGATGATGATATGAACCAAATACAAACGACAATTTAGATTTCTCTATGCTATAATGATTCAGTTTTATATTTCAATTACAATTTGTCTAGTTGTACCCATTTACTAAAAGTTATGTACGCAAAATTAGTATGAGTTAAATGAAATAAATACTAACATTTTATGTTAAAAAAAGTTTTTGGATCTCACACTGCACAATTGCACATTTAGTTCTTTTTTTTTTTTTTTTTTTTGAAAAATGTCTTAAAAATCTAAACAGAATTTTGATAATGATACGAACAAGTAACATGTATTGTTTAAACGTTAATTTACTTTGCCATATGTTACGATCCTTGAGTTTTATATTTCAATTACAATTTGTCTAGTTGCACCTAGCTATTAAAAGATATGTATTCAAAATGAGTATGAGTTAAATGAAATAAATATTTACATTTTATGTTTAAAACCGTTTGTATCTCACATTTCAGAACTGCACATCTAGTTTTCTTTGAAAAATGTCTTTATAATCTAGACTGAATTTTGTCTAAAATTTTAATGATGATACTAACAAAAAGCCTGCATTGTTTTAACGACAATTTACAATGCTATATGATATGATCTTTAAATTTTATATTTAATCATAATTTGTCTCAATGTACCGATTTACTAAAAGTTATGTATGCAAACTTAGTACGAATTAAATGAAATAAATATTTACATTTTATGTTAAAAAATGCTTTGTATCTCACACTGAACAAATGCATATCTGTTTTTCTTTGATAAATGTCTTTAAAATTTAGACATAATACTGACTAGAATTTTAATGATGATACGAACAGAAAGCCTGTATTGTTTTAACGACAATTTATATGATGCTATATGATATGATCTTTGAATTTTATATTTCATCCCACTTTGTCTCAATGTACCGATTTACTAAAAGTTATGTATGCAAACTTAGTACGAATTAAATGAAATAAATGCTTACATTTTACGTAAAAAAACTGTTTGTATCTCACATTTCAGAACTGCACATCAAGTTTTTTTTAAAAAATTGTCTTTAAAATCTAGACAGAATTTTGATGATACCAGCGAATTGCTTACATTGATTTAACAATAATTTGCAATGTTCTTTATATGATCTTTCAGCTTTTTATTTCCTTCACAATTTAACTCAAAATATCCATTAATGATAGTGTATATGTTATGCTAAGTTGTATACATAGCATTTATCAAATGTTATGTTTACAACTTAGCATGAGGAAAGTGAAATTGATACTTACATTTTATGTTAAAAAATATTCAGTATCACGCACTACACAACTTCAAATCTAATATTTTTGAAAATGTTTTTAAAATTCAGATAGAATTTTGTCTAGACTTTTGATGATGATACGGACGAAAGGCTTACAGTGACTTAACGACAATTTGTAATGTTATATGATATGAACTTTCTTTTTTTTATTACAATTTGTTTCCAAATATTCATACCAAATACTCAAACTTAGCATGATTTAAATGAAATTATTGATTATAATCGATGTTAAAAAAGTGTTCTATCCTCACACACAGAACTGCACATCTAGTTTCTTTTGTAAGTGATTTCCTTACCAAATATATAAACAACTAAATACTTTATATTTTAAAATATCTTTCTATTAACTAACGATCATTACTAGAATTAAGATTGATATAACGTATTCCACCTCATATCGTTCCTGTTTAGTTTAATTCCTAATATTGTTATTTATAAAGTGGAAAAAATTCCAATTTTTCACAATTTTTATTTTTTTTTACTCTTTTTTTATGTTATTCTTGAAACTTCCAAAACTGATCTAAAAGCTACTGGACACAGGATTGAAAACACTGTTTCTGGTAGCTCTAAATCTGAAACAAAGTGAATTTCGATACACAATGTATTATTTTAAGACATGAAGGGAGAGGATAAATATTACATTGAGATTAAATGGACTAAGGCAGGATAAGTGCAAATAACCTATTTCAGTCTTGTGGTTGTACTGTTAATCAGCATTATTCTAAAGGCTGCAGAACAGTTTGCCTATGCTGACTGTGAAAGCAGACAGTAGTAAAATATTTTCTTTAGTTGACTTGCGGAGGATATTTAAATGCGAAATTTTATTAAAAAAGTACTCGAGGTGTCTACTTTTGTTGGTTTTTATATACCTTCAAGGAAGGAAGACTTATATCGGAATTCAGACAGATTTCTTTTTTTGGTCCTAGATTCTCCGAAATGTTTTGATAAATATAAGATTCCTAGCGTTATCATGAAACCTTGATTTGTGATTTAGACCATAAATTCTAAAGAAAAATGATCAATTTCTGTTCCCCTTAATGTCTTGAAAACAGAGATTTTATACGGGAACTAAACGAGATTTGTACCTTTAGTTCTAGATGTTTTGACAAATATAGGATTCTTCGATTTATTATGAATCCACTGCTTGTGATTTTGGCCATAAATTCTAAACAAAAAATATCTTTCTCTGTTTCCCTTAATGTCTTGAAAACTTGGATTTTATACGGGAACTAAATGAGATTTCCACCTTTAGGTCTAGATGTGCCTGGATGATTTGATAAATACAGAATTCTTAGTTTTATCATGAATTCACAGCTTGTGATTTTGGCCATAAATTGTAAAGAAAAAATATCTTTTTCTGTTCCCCTTAATGTCTTGAAGACATTGATTTTATACGGGAACAAAATGAGATTTCTACCTTTAGTTCTAGATGTGCCTGGATAATTTGATAAATACAGAACTCTTAGTTTTATCATGAATTGACAGCTTGTGATTTTTGCCATAAATTCTAAAGAAAAAAAAATCTATTTCTGTTCCCCTTAATGTCATGAAAACAGGGATTTTATACGGGAACTAAACGAGATTTCTGTCTTTAGTTTTAGATGTTCCCAGATAGTTTGATAAATACAGAATTCTTAAATTTATCATGAATCCACAGCTTGTGATTTTGGCCATAAATTCTAAAGAAAAAATATCTATTTCTGTTCCGCTTAATGTATTGAAAACAGGGATTGAAAACAGGACAGGGAAAACAGTGATGAACTAAATGAGATTTCTACCTTTAGTTCTAGATGTGCCTAGATGGTTTGATAGATACATAATTCTTAGTTTTATCATGAATCCACAACTTGTGATTTTGATCATAAATTCTAAAGAAAAAAATATCTTTTTCTGCTCCCCTTAATTTTTTGAAAACATCGATTTTATACAGAAACTAAACGAGATTTCTATCTTTAGTTCTAGATGTGTCTAGATGATTTGATAAATATAGGATTCTTATCTTTATCATGAATCTTTGACTTGTGGCCATAAATGTAATATAAAAAGTATTGTAAATGAGTATTTCTGTTACCCTTTTATATCTTCAAAAAAGGGATTATATATGGAAATTAAATCAGATTTTCTAGTTTCAATCCCTGAAATTTTGATGAACATCTGATTGCTGGCTTTATCATGCTATCTTTGTTTATTTATTTGACCATTGATACTAGAATAATTGAAACAAAATTTAAAATAATGAATGTTTTATTTGTCTGCCTTTTAAAGAACAAAAACAACTTCTAGAACACACGCACAGTTTTTTTTAAATGATTACTAAAAGTTACAGCAAAATTGTTGCTGCTATAAAGAAAACTCGACTTATTATTTTATTTTTGGAGTCATTTTAAATTGAATCATTATAGATTACTCGAAACTTCTAGATTCTAACGAAAAAGTAATTAAGATGATATCATTAAAAAGGATGAAATTGAAAAGATACATCTTTACAAAAGACAACATAATTTTTACAAGATTGAAGGAAAATGCGTCAGTAAATATGCTTAACTGAGTTTGAAAGATTGAGAAAATTATTAGACATAAGTAATGATCGAGGAAATTTCCAATAAATAATAAACGGAAAATTTATAAAAAAAATTATTATCTTCTACATATTATCTTTATTTCTGTACCGATTATAGATTTATGTAAGTTTATATATTCCAAACGGGACTTTCAATTCAATGTGAAACTTGATTAAATATAATTGAAATCTTTATCTTAACAACGTTAATCATGTTGTTTAATCTTTATCCCTCTCTCTTTATATATTTATATACCGGGTGTGGCATAAAAATGCGCAAACTTCAAATATTTATAATAAAAAAAAGTAATGCTCGAAAAAAAATTGCGGTTTGCGGGAATATGTTCAGAGAGCCTTTGGAATTTGCTATTTCCATTCAAAAAAATGTATGCAAAAATGACCGATAGATGGCGCTCACACGTCATACCGAGACGGTTTATGCCAATCAGGAGAACAGAGCACAGTAACATTATAGTTATATATTAAAAGCAAACGATGCTCAACATGACCGCCACCACAAGGTATTAAACAAGTTAGGCGCGTAACTACGCCTAATACAGCTGCGTGTAACATGTAGGCATCGATGCCACCAACAACCAATTGAATGGCATCTTTCAGTTCCATCAAAGTGGCAGGAGAGCCCCGGTAGACACGAGACTTCAGGTATCCCCACAACGAAAAGTCCGCTAGTGTAAGATATGGCGATCGTGAGGGCCACTCATTCTTACATCCTCGGCTTATCACTCGGTCCTAAGTGAATGTGTCTAGGAGGAACGTCTTAACGGAACTAGCAACGTGGAACGGGGGACCATCCTGCATGATGGAAGATAACGCACGTCTTTGCTGCAAAGCAGGCATAACGAGATCTCGCAAAAGCCTAAGATAGTGTTCTGAAGTGACGAAACAGGTTCTACAACCGGATACAGGACAACGCTCTTCAAAAAAGAAAGGGCCTGGAATGAAGGACGCAGTGAAACCGCACCAAACAGTCACATGCGGAGAATGTAGTGGTTTTGTCGTGTACACACGAGGGTTTGATGTCGCCCAGATACGACTGTTTTGCGTATTGACGTCACCATGCAATGAAAAGTGGGCTTCATCTGTAGACATAATGTTCAGTAACCATTGTGGGTCACGTTCCATTTGTGCGAGCACCCATGTTGCAAAGGCTTGTCTTTTTTCGCAATCTTCTGGCAACAATTGGTGAAATGCCTCTATCTTGTACGGATGCAGTTTCAAGATTTTGTGCAGAATACGTCGGATCGACCTTTCCGGAATTCCTGTTATTTTACCTGCTTCACGTGTTCTGGAGCTTCCCGTTGAAGTCTCGGCTGCCATATTTCTCAAGACCCTTTGGACAACAGGGACGCGGTCAGCGCTGACAGATGGTCTGCCACTTCGTGGACGATCCTTTAATCTTTCCGTTTCTTCAAAACGGCGAACTAAATTCAATTCCCTTCACCGTTCGTAACTGTCGCAATGCATTTGTCGCGGATTCGCCGTTCTTATAGAATAGTTTAATTACTTATGCTCGATCCGGTAACGATAGCATCGAATCGTCTGGCTTCGAATGACAGATCCATTTCCAGCCTTGTGTTTATAGCTATGCTGATTCGCATAAACCGTCTCGGTATGACGTGTGAGCGCCAGCATTTTTAAATACATTTTTTTAATGGAAATAACAAAATCCAAAGGCTCTTTGAACATATTCCCGCAAACCTCAAATTTTTTATTATGATTTTTTGAAGTTTGCGCGAATTTATGCCGTACCCGGTATATATATAATGATATTTTAAACTCTTAATTTAATCCAAATTAATTTCCAAAGCTTTATCATAATTTAGCCGATTGTAATTTCATTCTCCTATTTCCAATAGCCAATTCCATTTTCTTTACTTGATTAATTCAAGAGAAGCTCTGTAAAAATGCTTACATTTACACTTTCACACCCTCCGCATGACGGGATAGAAAAATGTCCAGTAAGTACATTCTTTTTAACCCTTTCTAAGGCCTTGGGAAGTATGCTTCCCACCAAATTTATCCATCTTTATATGAAATTATGTAGGTTGGCATAAGCTCTGAGAAATTTTTTTAGAAAGACAAAAACTTAGATGTTTCATTTCTTTATCTCACACAAAATGATGTGTCTTGATTTGTTACTTAATTATTAATTAACCAAATTAATTAATTAATCAAATTAAATTTATCTAATAAGTTAAATGAATCCCTTTTCTTATTGTAATTTCAAGCCTAAAAATATTTTAACATTATATGATTCGAAAAAAAAATCACCCTTTAAAGGGTTAAAATATCCCTGTGTTTCCCTTATTTGTGATTGACATGCGTCAGAAATCCCTATCAGAATCTTAATAAAATATTAGCACTGTAAAAAAATATTATCCCTATCAATATCTCATGTTATATAAAACGAGGGATAATTTATTTCTCTCTCTCCCCGACTTCTGCTTTTGTGCCGCGCTATGGCGGACGTGCTTTGTCTGCGCCTTCTTGTAAATAAATCATGCCTGTCTCCCGCGAGAGAATAAAACGAACTTAAAAATACAAAATTTCTTCACTGCTTGTCGAACCTGCATTCTGCTTCACATAAAATATATGCTTACACACACACACACACACACACACACACACACACACACACACACATATATATATATATATATATATATATATATATATATATATATATATATATATATATATATATATATATATATATATATATATATATATATATATATATATATATATATATATATATATATATATATATATGTTAACATTTTTTTTAAGCAGAATCGTGGTCGAAGACAGAGAAGATACTTTCGAATTTTACACTTCGCTTTTATTCCATCCCGGGTGGCATAATTTATGTACAAGCAGAGCGACGAGAACATCAATAAAGAATGACATAAGAACGAAAAGGGGAAAAGCTAACAGAATATCTCTCTCCGTGATTATATACTGTGAGATTTTGATAGGGATTTCTCTACACTTGTCGAATTAGATAAGGGAATTATAGGGATCTTTAAAAAAAATTCCTTTAGCTGGACAATTTTTTTTATTCCTTCACTTGGAGTGTGGGAACTTGTCGACTGCAGCAATTTTAGAATTTGTGTTGAATTAATTAAATAAAAAAAAGGGGGAATCGGATCAGGAAATAAGAGAGCATTTTAGAATGAAGTTAATATGATCTAAATTAATTAAGCTTAAATTAGATTTTAAAATATCATCACAAGCACACACACACACACACACACACACACACACACACACACACACACGCACACACGCACACACGCACGCACACACACATGTAACTCTTGTTTACTAACTCATCATTAAGTGTTTCAAAGCAATTGGACAAGAAATTTGAAATTAAGCTTTCTTCTCAAGCGGCAGGCACCAAGAAAGGATTTTCTCTGAAATGTCAGGCGGAATCAAACTATGTAAATATTTAATATAATGAATAAATATATTGAATTTTGACTTTTCCTGGAATATCTTTTGAAAATATTATGGAACCTCAACTATTTTCACACCACGTTAAAATTCTAAGAATGAAACTGCATCTCTTGTATTTACTTGAAAACATTCTTTGGAAAGATCATTACGATGGATTGTAACGTCCTATTTTGAAAAAGAAAAAAAACTTAACTCGTTCAACTAAATCTCAGTTTTTTTTTTTTTTTTTTTTCATCTGAATATGCGAATAATAAATGAAATAATGGGGCACATTTTTTTCAGTTTCCAGTTATTTTTCATTTGGAAGCTTCAGATATTTTCAGTAGAAGAAATTGAAAAGTTTTAGTTATGTTTTGAAAGTTTCTATTTTTATCATTTAAAAAGATATTCATTTATATCCTTTTAGCAATAAAAGGATATAAAAGAACAAATAAGGGGAAAAATAAAGGATAAAAGGACAAAGGGAAAAAATAAAAGATATAAAAAGACAGATAAATAATTAAATAAAGTTTTATTTAAATAAATAAATTTTGCAAATAGAAATAAATGAAAGGGACAAATAAATTTTAATAATAAAGCAAATACAGTCCTTTTAATAACAAAAGTATATAAAGGAAAGAATTTATGTCCAGTTATTCAGTTCTGTAGTGGAATGATGATCCGTCCGGCGCCAATGTGGCGGAATGACGATCGTTCTTTTTCGTTGGGCGCCAATGTGGCGGAATGAAGATCGTTCTTTTTCGTTGGGCGCCAATGTGGCGGAATGAATATCGTTCTTTTTCGTTGGGCGCCAATGTGGCGGAATGACGATCGTTCTTTTTCGTTGGGCGCCAATGTGGCGGAATGAATATCGTTCTTTTTCGTTGGGCGCCAATGTGGCGGAATGAAGATCGTTCTTTTTCGTTGGGCGCCAATGTGGCGGAATGACGATCGTTCTTTTTCGTTGGGCGCCAATGTGGCGGAATGAATATCGTTCTTTTCTGTTGGGCGCCAATGTGGCGGAATGAAGATCGTTCTTTTCTGTTGGGCGCCAATGTGGTGGAATGAAGATCGTTCTTTTTCGTCGGGTGCCAATGTGACGGAATGAAGATCATTATGATACGTGCAGTGGAAGCAAGAGCACCCATGTTTTGGGGAACATTTCTTTAATGATCACATTTCACACAAAACAAACACCAAAACGAAGTGGCGATGTCTGATTAGGTACACTATGGGGGTGAGTACCTAATCAGACATCGCCATCTATTACCGAAAAGAGATGATAGAGTAGTGCAATTGCTACAGTTCTTTATTTATGGCCATGCAAAACAATTCATTATGATTAACTCACTTAATATTCAGCTTCAAGATAAAAGTGGAATAACGCTATTAATAATAGAAGATGTGTGTCTGTGTTGGAACAAATAATTGTTTCATCTAAAGCCACAAAATTTCGTTCATATACATTTTGGACTACACGAGAATAATAAAAGACAACGTGATAGAAGATAACAATAGATAATGTGTGTCTGAGAATGTGCTGGAGCAAATGATCTTTTATCCATAGCTACAAAATTTGATACATATACATTTTAGACGGTACGGGAATTATAAAAGATAATGTGATAATGTGAAAGATAATGTGCGCCTGATTGCGCATTGGAGTTGAATCACCGTTTTGTCTAGAGCTATCAAATTTGATTCGTACATATTTTAGATGGCGCGAGAATAATTCTCATTGGAATTTTATTTAATTAAAAATGAAACAAGACTGAGCCATGTATTTCGAGATAAACACTCGAAAATATTTTAATACGAAACTAATTTTTAGCTGTTTTGAAATTAAAAAAAAATATTTTGCAATGATATCAATCTAATCACTTCAAATTTTCTCTGAATTGCTTCTATTTTCTAAACGTTCTTTCTTTTGCTAAAGTTTAACAATAGAATTCCATTATTGTGATGTAATTCAGACCTTTTTCTTTATTTTTTAAAACTTTTAATCGCGTGATCCTCATCCATCGTTGAAAGTTAAGGAAAAGTGAATCTGCTAATTGTCTGAATAACTCACATGAGAAATAAGAATGTGAAATTACGTTATTGTAACAAATGGAATGTAATTTGAAATAGATTACTGAGATTCTTATTTAACTAATTAATAACACTGTGTCATAGAACTCGACGTCAATTACCATATTCTTCCTTTAATTAATATAATTATGAATACCAAATAATACATAACAGATTTAAATTGAATTAAAAACAAATAACTTTATGGGCGAACCGGCGGAGCACCAAAGGCAAATGCATGCAAACATCATGTGTTCATGCAAACATCATGCGTTGTCATGTTCGAATCCATATCGAATTCATTTATTCAATCCTTCCTTACTTTAGTTTGAACCCGATTTTCTAGCAACATATTCTGTCATATGTAAATATTAACCTAATTGTTACAATTTACTACAATTGTAGAAAATGTCCTTTGTTTGTGACAAAAATAATTCAAAAACGCTTTGAGCTAGACAGATGAATTTTGCATACATCTTTACAGCAAATTTGTAGATTTCTATCAAAGTTTGAGCAAAATCCGCTCAAAGGGAATATGTCAGTCCGGTTGTTCTAATATACGTTAATACGATAACTACAATCGATACATTTTGGGAGAAATTCAGCAAGGGGTTGATAAGTCTGTCAGTCGGTATGTTCAGAAACATGTAAACGCGATAATTTAAAAATGGAACTACATAAAAATATCAATTTTCGAATCGATTCAATATCGATTTTCATATTTGATTTCCGGATACTATTAAACGCATGCCAGTGTTTAATTTGTCAAGGATGATGCAATTGATTCAGCAAAAATATTAAAATTCATACCAAAAGTTAATATTTCGTAACTATTACACGGGAATCGAATGCAGTGCGTTTTCTGAGATTAAACCTTTATTAGAGAGAAAGTTTTGAGAGACCATTTTAAATGACGCATCTGACTAACATGATGAATATTTAATGTCAAGCGATCGAAGAATTTGATGTCACTATTCTATTAGGCAGATTCCTATAGGAAGATGGTTCTCATGAAGACATGACGGGAACATTGAAAATTGATCATGTTGAAATTTTCATTTAGTTATAACTTTTTTTATATTGAAGATAGAAAAATAAAATGAATGAATAAAATGAAATTAAAAAATTAAAAATATAGAAAAATCTAATTAGCCAAATGAGCGGCTCCTTAATAGGAACAAATTTTATATTTAAAATGTTTCTATAACTGCAATATCTAAGAAGTTGGAGGCTGAAAAGTGATTTTGAAGCCGTTAATTTGATTGCTTCTAACATCAACAATTTATATTATCAGGTAGTAATTTAGATGTAAAGGAATCTATCTTTGCCTTCCAGCTAGCAGAGAGGAATTTTTTTTGTTGCAATAATATTCTCGGAGGAAACGAGTATCAAGCGTTTTGTTAATAAACTCATCTCACTCGATCGTATTGGCTCTGGAAGACTGAGGTATATCTGAGTACGAATGACGGAAGAAAAATTTTCTCCTTCACATGTTGAAGTCCTAAGTTCAAAATATTTCACATGTAATTGCTCCTTCCTACAATGAAAATCATAAGAAATTTACATTTTTTGATAAAACAGAGATTCTTTTTTTTTTGATTATGAGGTTTGAGAATTTTAAACATTCAAATTTTTATGTATTGATTGTTTTCAGATTAATTTCTTTACAATAAAGGTGATATAATTTCTAATAAGTAAAGTGTTCTCTTGTTAATTTTTTTTTATGTTTTTGGTGTTTTCGATACAATTATAAAAATTGTTCATTTTCCATGGTAACTTTATTAACAGTATTTTTTTAACTTTCTCATATTCAAAATATAGAAAAGGACTTTTAATGATGACAGATTTGAACTCGAGATTTTGATGAATCCTAACTTTTCAAACCTTCCTGACTCCGAAAAACAAATTTTTGTCATTATGTCTGTCTGTAAGTCTGTTTAGCTTGATGAACACGATAACTTAAAAACACTTTGAGCTAGACGGATGAAATTCGGTGTATGATCTCAGATGACCAAATTTAAAGAATCCTATCACATTTTGAAAGAAAATCCGTCTGTCTGGCTATTTAAGTGAAACTCAATAACCACAAAACGCAAAGAGCTATATAGATAACTTTTAGCTACAGATTTAGCATCTACTTTTTAAATCCAATTTTAGCTCAAATATCGCCAAGGGGTTGTCCGCCTGTCGATATGTACTTTCCTATATAGGGCCGCGGTGGCCTAGTGGTAAGGTCTCGGCTTCGGAACCGGAGGGTTTCAGGTTCGAGACCCGATTTCACCGAAGAGCCGTCGTGTAAGGGGGTCTGTTGCATGTTAAATCCATCCTGACCAAACGTCCTCCCGCTGGTGTGGTGCGGTGTGGAAATTGGGGTGCCAGCTCAGGTGTCATCCTCGTCATCTGACCGCGGTTCAAAATTACGAGGTCCGTCCCAAAATAGCCCTAGCGTTGTTTTAAAAAAAACGGGACGTTAGTATAACTATACTAAACTAATCTTAAATCAATGAAATACGGATTGTTATACTTTGCATCAAATTTTGGTGTCAGTCGGCTGCCAAAATTATACTGTAGATTCAGCAAATAGATTCAGTTCGTCACTATAGACTCAGTAAAAATGTTAGATACGCTCCTAATATCTATATTTTGGAATGGTGAACGATAGACGTTCTACAATTTGTGGCCTTACCAATGATCCACAACATTATACGGAACAAGTAAAATATGATCTTTATCGAAGAGGATACGAGAAAATTTCGTGGAGACCACATTCCCTGATTTAACATACAAAGATTTACTAAAATCGTCATATTTAGGAAGAAAGTAAAATTAGCGATCGAGATTAATAGTTTATGATTGTTTTGAATTATTTTTTCTACATTACTAGTTTACAAAGCGTATGAAAGAAATGGAAAATGATGTGAAATGTTTCCAATTGACATCAAAATATCTGGAAATCTAGAATAGAACTTTATCATTGGTCTTAAAATGTTTTTACTAATAATAAGGGTAAGCAAATATCGACTCTGTATAAGATACAGAGTTACAGGTTGCAGGATATTGAACTCTGTGCAGGTTATTGAACTTAGAGCTACACATTTTGAGCTTAGTTTTGTACTCTTTCCTAAAATGTTTCTCACTAAAAAAAGTTGAACAAAGTTTTAATAATATTTTTAATCAAAAATCAATCGAATCACAAATATTTTTTTCCGAAATTTTGCAGCATTTTGTTGAATAATAATTCCTTTTCTACTAATTTCTCGTTTAATTAGTTATTTAATTAATCTATGAATTAATTTAAGTAATTTAATTTAACTAATTAATTAGTATTTTAATTTAATTAATCATAGTAAAGTAAAATTATTTTAATCAATGTAGAAAATTAGCTAAATTATGCAATAATTAATTAAATTAAATTAATAATTATTTTATTAATTTAGAAAAGCAATAAAATTCTTTAATAATGAATTAAAATGAACTAATTTAACAATTATTTTATTTTGAATTATTTGTTAAATTAATTGAATTATTTAGTAATTAATCACATCAATTAATTAGATTACATTACTTGTTAATTAATTTAATTTTAATTATTACTATATAAATTTTTTACCGCCATTAATAATACATGTATTTCGTTTAGCCAATCGATTACACCGGAAAAGCACGCCACAAACGAACCTCTACTTTAGATTACAAAACAAGAAAGTGATCAATCACAAAATTTCATCTATGCAGAAAAAAAAATATGTGGTTTTATTTTACTCAGAAAACAATAATGAATTGTGATAAAATGGATGTTCATTAACTTATCTTGAAAAATCCCCAAAACCTCAAAACAAAGCAAAGTTAATAATAGATAGGCATTGTTTCCAGATAATTGTAAGAATTCGAGAAAATTACTTTGCGAAACACAAAGAGAAAATGAATATTAACCATTATCAGGCAATAGAAGATAAGGAAAAGTGCGCGATCGGTTTTAAATCTGTTTTAACTTGGAAGAAAAAAAGAGTAAAAGATTGCAAATAGATTACAGGTTTTCAACTTTGAACTTAAGTTACTAAAATTCATTGAACTTCAGATGACTTAAATATCATTTTCCAACTGATATTTCAGTGTTTATAATCTCATATTCTGCAAGATTCTTGCTTCCTGTTGAAAGATACGTTTTGAAGATAAATTATTATTATTATTGATTTACTATTTAGAAGATAAATAACTATTTTAGTGAAATTTTTTACTAAATTGATGCATTATGTGTTAAATTTCGTATAGTGAGGTTAATAATGTGTGCATTTTATACAGCTTCCTGCTGATATTTCTGTTCTAATTTCATATAATTTATACTATAGGTATAAAACATTATAAAAAATAAATTTTATCCACAAAAAAGGGCGTGTATTAAAATTATTAACATTCACAAAGATAGACAGACAGTGATTCGCCAGTCCTTCGATGGATTTGCCCAAAAGTTGAAGTACTTTTAAAATTTTATGAAAAATTCACTTGTTTAATTTGATTCATTTGCCTTGCTGTCGTTTTGAATTATCATATTCGCCTGCATACGAATGTACAGAATAAATACCTGCGATTCATAGACTTGTCTCGAAATTTCCATGCAAAAGTGGAATTTGCAAATTTACAAATTTGTTTTAACATTACATACTAAATTTCATGCGTTCGATATTCTTTTATCCCTTTTTAGTATAATTCAGGAAAGGACTTTACTTTTGGACTTTTGAAAACACGGACATTCGTCCTGAAAGAAAGTAAAAGTTGTCTGTTTTAACAGCAGTTAAAAAGCACAGCTGCAATTTGACCATTTATAGTATAAACGAAAACCTCTTCCTCTATTAATAAAAAGGGAGAATGCTTATTTTTTTACCACAACATTGGCGTTCCATAGAACAGACTGTTAGACTTAGGATTACCGTATTAGGTACAAATACACTTTAAAAGGTAAAAATACGCGCATTGTAACATTTTTTATGTACCATGAATTGAATTGCAAAATTAGATATCAATAGAAAGAAATTGATGATCTTATATCTCTGATAATAATAAAAGAGATTGTATCTGTCTGTGTTGCCGCTCTACGGGCCAGATTATTTGACGTAGAGCTAACAAACTTGGCACTCGTATGTTTTGGGCTTCAATAATGTGGGTTTCAGGTGGATTTTTCTAGAAATTTAATTAATTAAAAATTAAACTAAATTTTGAAATTTCTCAATTTTCAAAAAAAAATATGGGATAGATTTTATTTTTTACATGTTAAAACTATCTTTTTAATAACAGCAGTTTAATTAATATACAATATTTTCCTGAATTTTCTTTAAAATATTTTTACATAATAATAAACAATATTCATTGTTACACTTATGATCAGGCCACTTCCACATTTTGGCATTTTCATCAAATTTATAACTGCTTGTTTTATATTGTTGAAATTTGAGAAAAAATTGTTAATAACCTATGTAAGTTCACACGAGGAGTAAGAAAATGAATTTATATTATTGAAAAAACAAAGATAAGATGTGAAACAAATTAACCAGATAATTTAATTTTTAATGGTGATATAAAACCGAAAATTCAATAGGAAGGTTCATACATACAGTAAGTAAAACAGGTGTAAGTTTATTAAAAAAACACAAGATTAATGTTTATCGCAATTTGGTATTTAATACATTTTCGAGAGATTCATAAGCATCAGGTTAAATGTAGTTAATTTGAATTATACACAATTATTACTCTTGACAAGCAACTTGATCGTTGGAAATATCTTGAAAAAAAAATGAAATTATTAAACATGCATGTATTAAGAATTAATGATTAATTAAATATGAGAATCTCCTTTTTATTATCTTTAATATCGATATTTTAAAATTTTTTTATGGAATGACAATAGGGTACCTATAATTTTCACTTTCAAAGATACTTTTTAGTTCCGTAAGGGCCGTGGGGGACCTGGTGATTACTGGAACCGGAGGGTTTCAGTTTCGAGATCCGATTCCACCGAAAAACCGTCGTGTAGGAGGGTAGGAAATCTATCGGGGCCAAACGTCCTCCCGTTGATGTGATGTGATGTGGAAGTTTCGAGAGGTGGTGCCAGCTCAGGTGTCGTCCTCGTTATCTGATCGCTGTTCAAAATTGTGAGGTTCGTCCCGAAATAGCCCTGTGTTGCTTTGAAACGGGATGTTAATATAACTAAACTAAAGATAAACTTTTTATTTTCTTCGTAGTTTATATGGAGATAAAGATAGTGAAGTTCAAGTACCTTAAATGACACCATGCGTTGCGTCAACACTTCATTAGGAATGTTAAGATGTTCCATGACAACATGGATATTTTAAAAAATGTTATTGACCGGATAATCACATCATCTTTCACAACTAATTTCACGTCATCTTTCGCAGAAATGCAAATTTGCTTTCCTTTCCTTATGTGGATTGTGCAGAAAGATAGTACTTAGTGTAGTTTTCCCTTTGCTTTTAACAATGGAAAATATCGCACAATCAAATAACTGACGAAATATTAAAAAGGGGTTGAATTTCATTGTATCATTTTAATTTGTAAAAAATCAAGTTTAAATATATTTTTTTAAAAATTGTCACACTTCAGAAAATACATTGCAAATGAATTAAATTGGTATCATTAAAATAATTTCCTAACCCCAACAATTAGAAAAAGTTGTACAACAATATTTTCTTGCTTTATTACGAAAAAATGCCAAACTCTAGCAATTTTTTAAGAAAATGTAAAATTCCAGAAAAAAATTGCTCCGACATAAATTTGTTCTGTCGAGCTCCAGCACACACACACATATGCACGCTCGCACACGCAGACAGAGAAACGTAGACATGTACACACATGCACGCACGCACGAACGCACACACATATATGCACGCACGCACACGCAAACAGAGAAACATAGACAAGTACACACATGCACGCAGGCACGCTCAGACAGAGAACCGCACGCACGCACACACACACACACACACACACAGGCAGGCACACACACACACACGCACGCGCACACACACACACACACACACACACACACACACACACACACACACACACACACACACACACACACACACACACACACACACTGTCTGTTATAATTAGTAAAGTCATAATTTCTTTTCAAGCTTCAAATATATTTAGTATGCGAAATATTAATTTTCCTTTAATATTCAGAATATTATACTTAATCTTACATACTTATTTCTCCACTTAATGAACGAATAAGCAAAGATCTAAATGTATATTATATGTCCAAATAATAATATAGTATCCTTAAATGCGAAAACTTCATGTAATTACTTGCCATGATGTCATTAAAGTGAGGTAGGCAGGACAAGTGCCCTGGGCCCATTACCAGGAAGTGTTAAATTGGGGAAAAACTAGTAGCATTAAAAATAATATTTTTCTTCAACTTTGAATCCCCAGAATTAAAATAAAACTGCTTCAAACAAAAATGAAGACTCCTTTCTTTCAATTTAATATCTTGATACCTTATTTTACTTTTCATTAGAGCTACTTTGAAAATTCCAAAATTCAAATCATTATTTGAGTTTTGCATATAAACAAACATTGTATCTGATATTGAAAATTAATTCATGAACGTTTTAAAATATTATTTTTTTAATAATCAAAGGCCGATATATCGCCTTAATATAAATAAATCATGCGAGTATTATTTGATAAAATCTAAGTCCGGAACACAAATTTTTGATAATCGAATATTCCTTTCTCCGTTTAACAGCAATAACAACAGAAAACGATTAATACTTTGACAGGGTGATAAATTTCATTAATAGAAAAAGTACTATTATTAAAAAATATATACATTTATATGATAAAAGATAGCATGCAGCGAATGACGAACCATTAATCGTTTGCTGTTGCCACTTTTTGAGTATGAGGACCAGAAAAAAACTCTGCCTCTCACCCCATCTGTATCATATCAGCGTTGGATTTAAAAATTTGTCTTCGCTCGGATTACAACTCTGTTATTGTAGCTCAGTTTCAGATCTTCAACTTATAATCATTTAAGTGCTGAACAGTATTTGATATTTAATAATTAATCTAACAAATTTAGAACAGTTACATAATATAATTAAATTCCAGGATAGACATAAATTTCACAGAAATTCGAAAAATTTTCATGTATTTATTCTTGAATTTCTTTGTTTTGATTTTTAAAAAATGATGCATTCTAACATCGTAGTCGTTATTTAATTTCAAAGAAAGGTTTTTGAATATTTAAAAAATAATTTCCTTATTATTAAGCATAAAAAGGAAATATTTTAATCAGTATTCTACTCGCATTTTTTTTTACATATGTTCAATGACTGTATATCGTTAGCTCAATAATTTCCTTAAATTTAATTCGAATGAAAATTTTCCGAATAATTTCTTTAATAATTCCTTCCTTAATTCTTCCGAATAATTTCTTCCTTCTTTCTTAAAGCGTGTCAAAACTTCTTGTGAAGGCTTTCTCTGGTTGCAATTTTAACTGAATCTTTCAATCTCAACTCTTTCATTTCTTTGGGACATCATACTGATATATCATAGAAATATTTTTTAAAAAGTTCCAAAATCGTTTCGCAAGATAAAAAATTGTTACTCAATATTTCGAAGAAAAATTTGAATATTTAAACGTAAAACCATTTAGTAAGAAAAACAACAAAAAAAAGTTTAACTGAGAAATTTGAATAATTATTTATGTAAAAAGTTTGATATGTTAGGAAAATATAAAACGAATATCATTCCGCTGATTTTGTCAGGAACTCAATAAGCCTGCTGGGATCTAGTACAGATGTTTTTCGGTACAATATGAAAAAGTCATACTTTTGTATTTGCCCTGAATGCCATTGTATGTAACTACGCTTCTATTTATACATTTCCACATTTTATTTTATGATGAGAATTAAAATTACTTTTTCCAATCCAAATTCGAACATCAAAGAAAATTTACTAACATAGTCAAAAAGCATAGTCATAGTAAATTTGTAAACTAAAAATGATAAGAAACATAGTTAAATAAATTTTCAATAGTATATTTATTGTAATTATAAAAACAAGTAACAAAAATTATAAATTAATTCATTTTAACTAGAAATTATGGAAAAAAATAATGCTCAAGCCAAACTAGGACGGATAAGAAGATTTTGCAAATTAGTTAATACTTGAAATGAATTATTATTTTGTATGTAAGTCGTTTTTTATAACCCTTTTAAGACACTAAGGCATAGATTGCACAAATTTTTCACAAAAATTAAGTTTTATATTTTCTCATTCCAGCAACCATACTCTTTTTAATTCATCTTTACAGGAAGTGGCGTGTTTCCGAACTTTTTTCTTAAGGTATTCCAATAAATTTTCGATGGAATTTGTATTAGGGCTTTGGGGTGGAGTGTTCATGAGGTGAGGGCAATTATATAGAAGATAGGAACGCACTCGATAAGCTTTATGTTTCCGATCATCGTCCTGATAAAAACACCAGTTTTTGCCAAGTGAAAGTTCCAGCACATATTATTTGAAATTTTTCTTTAAAATGTCGATATATATATTCTGATCCATTCTTCCTGCAATAAAATGCAGCAATTGAAAACGAGAAACTGTTATTAGGCCCTGGCCTGATCCCTCTATATGCTTCAGAATTCTTTCAAATATTTTTGTGCCAAATTCCTCTTTTCTCCATACGTAAGACTTGCTATCGGATTCAAAAATGTCAAATTTGCTCTCACCAGTAAATATGACATTTTTCCAAAAAGAAAAATCCTTGCTTTCAAGTTCCTTGCGAATTTAAGTCTTAGTATGGTTTCGCTTACTTATGAAAGGCTTCTCTCTGGCTTTTTTTTCCATTGAGAGTTGCTTTATGGAGCACGTTTTTTTTATTGTTGATGGGCTAAATTTTTCCCCAATTCCTCTTCAGCAATAATTGATAAGTTTGGTGCTCAAAGGAACGGAATCGATTAAATATCGATCATCTGCTTCTTTCAGAATCATATTGTGGGTTGTCTTAAGCTTATTTTCCGCCTAATTGTTGGTTTTGAAGCATTTTATGATGTCATTAACCATTTAACGACTGTCTCTGATATTTCTGGCACATACTTTCCATCTTGAGCCTGCTTACTAACCAATTTTCTTAACTCAATGCTCGTTTGGTTCATTTGCTATGATATTTTAATTAAATTAGTATTTAATTCCACAGTAAATGAAATTAAGAAATTCCCCTGAACAATTATAATGTTAACCAGTAAATGTGGCAGTAATTTTTACCCAGAGTTGCAATTATTTGGTGCTTAATTGTGAGATGTCCGAGTTTCACTTGCGAACTCATTTTCACAAATATTACTTTTATGTCTAAATTTTTAATTATAATTTATGAATTGGTTTTATTTTTAGCTGTACAATAAATTCACTGTTAAAAACCCTTTCACGTTTTTTTCCTAATTGCCTTTACTTAAAATATTTTGGCAGAGCAAGTTTTTTTCCTATGGTGTTCGAGTTTGACGACTAGTGACTGTATATATATTAGTTTTGGATACATTTGCTTGAACTGAGTTTTTGTAGCTGAATTTTGCATTATTTTGTGGACACTATTTATATTGCGTCAACGCTATGATTTAAAGCTAGGGAAAATGTTCTTTTCCCACTGGATAGGTTAATTCTTATCAATAAAGGCAAATTTCATCACAGAATTGCATTCTAGCATCTTGTTTATCTGTTTTGTAAATTTTATCATAAGTGATCAATTATTTTTTTTATCATTGTGATTTTATCATGCGTCCTTCGTTCTGTTTTGAAAAATAAAACTTGGAATCTTCTAATTTAGAAATCAGAAAATAAATTCGCACTGTCTAACGATAACCATTTTTCACGAGGAAAATATTGTTTAAGAGGTAAGACTAGAGTTTCTGTTTATTTTTCTTGTTTTCAAATTTTAGTTACTTTCTATTGATAAACATTTTTAAATTGAATTATGTTGTTTTGGTCAGTCAACATTTTGATAAAAATCATCTCTTAGTTATTGAAAGCTATTTACTTCACAAGATGATCGTATCAGGAAGTAATTAGTTCTTGAAAAATGTAGTAGTCGTAACCTTTCATCTGATGAACAACTAAAATACCAAACACATATTAAAGTGCTTAAATGACTGTCTTTTTATTTTTATATTAAGCGAATATTTCCCAAACAAACCATTCCAAACCATTTCACACAAAAGCCATGAAGTTTGAAAGGATAATAAATTTGCGTTATAGAGTTAGTTCCAAATTTGTATTTTATATACTTTTTATTTATATCTTTTTATATACGAAGAAATTTATATTTTATCTTATAAAATATTATTTGTATGAAAAAATGTATTTTCATATATATATATATATATATATACAAAAGTATTAAAATCAAATTAATAGGAAAATAAAAAAAAAACCAAATAAAAATTAAACCAAAAATATATATAAAAAAGAATCCGGCCTGAAGACTTTTTCAAGGGTCACCCTCAGGCAGGGATTCAAAGAAAGAGATTTTTCTGTGAAGGAAATGCAGACATTAGTCTAATAATGATTCCTCGTGACCCGAAAATCCCTTGAAATTAGGCCCAAGAGATATACCATTTTAACAGAAAGGAAAATACAAAACAACAAATTAGAAGAAAATAACTACTACTAAGTAAATATACAATAACAAAAATACCAATAAAAACAAAAATAGCACTAAAGGAAAAACGAAAAGGCAAGAATATACCATCTGCAGTCAAGGAAATTTTAAGCTATCGATTGTGATTCCCGCTTTTTAAAAACACTAACGGTAAAAAAAGCTAACGGTAAATTAGGTAAAAAAATTGTTATATATATATATATATAGTTGAATATGAAATTATGAACGTTTTGAAAATAATACTATAATGAATCCTGTCAGTATAAAGTAGGCAGACATTTGTGTATATTGTTTCTCATCTTGTGTATATTGGTAGTTGTTCTCCTCGCAATAAATGAGGGAATACTATGTCAATTGATTCTTATGTCTAATTTAAAGTACATTAAACCAGATTTTTGGACTGCAATAAAATTTTTGAAATCTGTGGTAAAAATAATATAGTAAGACTGATCCATGCTGCAAGTTACGTGAAGAATAAAATCATTCCCTTATATATGAATATGCACATCGAAAGATAGCCAACCTTAAAAGAGCCAAAATTTAATAAAGAATTTAAGTAATAAAACCTTATGCCAAAGTCCTTCATCTAATTTTTAACCTATTCACCGGATTTAGATTTCTGTAATGAATTAAAAAGTACATATACATTTTATACAGTTTAAAGTTTTGAATTATATTGTTCACACACAAACGTAATTATAAAATTATATTTCTTGTACATAATAAGGTTCAAAGCACTAATATTCATTAAAATCATAAATTTGAATTTTTTTTATGATTACTTATGTTCTTCTTTCTAATCTTGTGTAAGAGAAAGTAAAAATGGAATTCTCACAAAGAAACTTCGGACGTTCTGTAGAGAATTTCTGAACTTCCCATTTTTATATTCTTTGCACATGTGCTTAGTTCATGATTTGCAGAATATAACAAATGTAAAAAATCTGTCAAACTAGAATATGTTACTGAAAAATTTCGTGATTTTCATTTTTCAATCTCTTTATATATATGCTGAACTCATAATTCAAAAATTTGTAAATTAGTCAGAAATTACCAAATTTTTAACCATTTCTCCTGATTCATTTTTTCGACACATACAATGTATTTCAGAGTCAAATTTTGCTATACAAATTAAAATTGGTATAATTGAAAATCCTCCATCAAAAATCAGTCTCAGTCGACTTTTACCACAACATGTAATATAAATTTTGAGCGAAAGGAAATAATATATGTAGTTAAGTGCTGGAAAAGTTTTCTCAAGTTTGATTATGAAAATTACTTAACTAGAAGTTGAAATAACCATTGTTTCTTCCTTCATAAACATTTACTGACATTGTGTCATCAGAGAGGGAAAAATATTCTAGAAAGTAGTTATTATTTTTAGTAGGAAAAAAGACTCTTAGTTTATTTGCCTCTCATGTTTGTGAATAAGAGTTCCTTTCTTTAAGTGTAGTAAACTGTTTCAGGAGGAAGTTATAAAATACGGTATTCAGAGGAGACGATTCTGCTCAGATACCTGATTTTTTTATATTCTAAAATTTATTTGGCTTTTACCCAGTTACATATTTAATATTGTTGCTTATTGTTTTTTTTATCGCAAACACATAACATTCAACAATAAAATCATTCATATAGATATTATTTTCTTTATAAATGATATTCCTTTAAAAATGGTTTTCTTGTAATGATTTGAAATACTTTTCATTCGCACAAACAATCGTTTTATTTCCCGAATTATCCAGTTCGGAAAAATCTAGAACTTTTAAAACTGCTCCTATCCAGACGGATAGGAGCATTTCTAATAACTTAGAACTGCGCCTATCCGTCTTTGTCGACCAGCTGCTTGAACACTGTATTACGCATATCGATTATCTTTGATGAACTACATCTGATCACAATAAAACATTATTTTAAATTAAGCACTCAAAAACAACATATATCATTTTGATCTTTTATATATGTTCGAAAAATGGAAATATAAAATGAATTTAACAAATTGACTAACTATAAATGATTGCAATAAATAAATTTGGGGGTGAAATAAGCTTAGCGAAATCGGCCCAGTTGTTAAAACTGGGGTTTATTTTTGAAAGTTACAATTTGCGACAATTCTCCAAAACGCTGGGCCATTAGAGGGCGTTGACCGTTGAGGATGTATCTAGAAATCAGAAGTTTTCATGAAATAAGAAATAAAAATTAGCTACATTGGCGCAATAATTGTGGCTGGGGGAGTAAGTGAAATATTACTATTGAGAATATGAAGAAGAGTTTTTGAGATTTCTTTCAAAAATATACGGTGGCAATGAGTATGCGAGAACTGATGGCATTTATTGGGACCATGATCCATTAATTAAATAAAAGTTGGCGAAATGTAACCAGAAGTTGCATGGAGGACTGATTTGTTAGAGATGTCAATTATTTTAAGTATATATATTAAACCATTTATTGATAACGATTAAGAAATGATTCAAATGAAAGAAATTCCTAAGAATTAATCTTGTCCATCATTTAGAAAGAGGTGCAATTTGCATATTAAAAGAATAATGCTCGCAAAGAAAATTGTTGCAAGTTCATCGGTAATTTTATTGATAGCATCAATTTCCGTGATGCTTCTCCTAATATGAAATTTAAAAATATCGATAATAAATCTTATTCCCTAGAGCTTTTTTTAATACGTAAATTGCTTTCAAATCTACTTCATCTCATTGTTATGATGATCACTTAGCCATTTTAAATTCAATCATCTAGTTCAGAGATCATCAGAAATTCCGTTTAAAGATTTGCAGTTGCAAAGTTTAGTCATTTCATTCCGTTTGAAGGGGGTTTTCCCAAACGAATTGATCAAAGATAAAACTTGAAAGAATAAGTTCTTACTCACGTTTTATCTTTAGTTGAAAGTGCACACATTTCCATTCTAGGCTACAATAATGGTCATGCGTGTGTGTGGGGGGGGGGAGAAAGGGGAGGGGCAGATGAGAACTAATACCTTGAAATACATTGCTATATCTGCAAACATATTCTGTGACCACTATCTAAAAATTTGATGGAAACAATTTTCAAATTCATACTTTGAATTGAAAAAATAGTTTTTTTAAAACTATTTTCCACTATCCAATTTTTAATGTTTTATTATTTAATATTTTAAATAAGTTTTTCTGAAATGCAATACCAGTTGGTGCCACTTGCATAGAACCAAAATTTAATTAAATTTTGTCCATGAATTTGAAAATCAAATTTTTAAAATACCGAAATATCATATTATTATTATTTTTATTTTGTCATTGTTTGTTTCTTTCACATTGATTGGCATGTAATTTTTTTATAAAGTCCATCTAGATCTATACCAAACCGGTAAAGAACCACATGAGCTCTAGAAACAATTTCAAATTTCAGAATTTCTAAAAATGAATAAAATTTTGATTACAAATTCTATTTCTGCAAATATGAATGAAATTTTGATTACAAATTCTATTTCTGCAAATATGAATGAAATTTTGATTACAAATTCTATTTCTGCAAATATGAATGAAATTTTGATTACAAATTCTATTTCTGCAAATATGAATGAAATTTTGATTACAAATTCTATTTCTGCAAATATGAAACAAATCAGGGTAAGATTTTAAAAATGAAAGTGCCCTATATCCTCTCTTTCCTAATGAATATACCCATATATTAATTAGGAAGTATTTATTTTTATTTCCACTTTCAGTTCAAAATGCTAAATAATTTTACTTTTTAAAAGCAATAGATGCGAATTAATTAAAAACAAGAATTCAGTTATTGTTTTTAGCTAAATAATAACATATATTATGATCATGTATCTTTTATAAAACAATATACCTGGACGGTTATTCTGTAACTTATCTATGTCTGACCAATTGATATCTGTGAAATTAAGCTAAATAATAACTTTCCTTTTACATCAATTCTTCAAATAATTGGGATTGAAATCCAAATACCTTTAGAAGACATTAAAGAATATCAAAAAGCTCTTGATTAGTTTTAGTTTGAAAGACTTTCTATTCAAATCTACCTCTTCTAAAAATTTTGCCAGAACATTAAAATATGACAGAGATATCTTCTTAATAACAATTAATATTATAACAAGTAATATAATAATAAATAATATAATAACAAGTAATATAATAACAAGTAATATAATAACAAGTAATATAATAACAAGTAATATAATAACAAGTAATATTATAACAAGTAATATTATAACAAGTAATATTATAACAAGTAATATAGTAATAAGTAATATAATAACAAGTAATATTATAACAAGTAATATAATAATAAGTAATATAATAACAAGTAATATTATAACAAGTAATATAATAATAAGTAATATAATAACAAGTAATATAATATTAAGTAATATTATAACAAGTAATATTATAACATTATAGCAAGTAATATTATAACAAGAAATATAATAACAAGTAATAACAGCAGATAAATAATAAAGTTTGCATGAAATAAAGTGCATCTATATTTCAGTACAACTACATTTTCAACAATTAAATCAAATTGATATGAACATACAACGCCATTTTTGTAGGGTTTTTTCGTTCAGAATATTGAAGTTAAGACTGCATTTTAAAAATTCAGGGAATGATAGTTTAGAGACCTCTTGGATGGTCTTTACACATTAATGAAGGTTAGGTTTTTATAACTAACTGGAAAGTAATACAGACATTTATATTTTAAGAAATGATAGAGAAATTAGACATTTTCTACTATAACAAGTTGAAAGGAAATTCGCACAAATCTAAATCAAATCACTTTAACTCCACCCTATCGTTGAACACCTACAGGGTGGAGTTTATGTGAAAGTCAATTAATATAAGTTGAAGACATGTGCGCAAACATAAAATACAACAGTGCTGGCGAGATCTTAATTTATTGTCTATTTTGAGGTAAGGAAATTTTTATATTCTAGAATAGCATTAGTTTGTATGTTTTTGTCAACTGATGTTTTCGCGCTTTAGATTATCATTTTGGGAAACTTTACAATCTAAGTTTTAATCAGGATTTATCACATTAGGTATGTAATAATTTCCTTTAAAATGTTGATCATCTTTTTTTTTAAAAAAAACATGTGCAATCACACGTTGAAGGTCAAATGTAATTTAAAAATCTGACGATATTTTAAACTTGACTTTTTTAGTAGTGCTAATCGCAATACGCTATTTTTGTCTAAAACGTTTAAAAAAAAAGGAACAAAAATATATATCCTTGTTAAAAAGTGAAGTATTCAGTATTATCTATAGTATTGCATATAATTCTACTTTGGTATCTAGATATTTTCCTTTAAATGCCTGGCTTATGTCGCAAATTGTCAAATTTAGTGAAAATCAATAAAAAAATTTTCTTATAAAAAGAATGACTTTTGGATTATATATAAAAAAACACATATTGGTTCAGAATGTTTATTTTTCAAAGGAATTGTATGAATTTAAAACGGAAAATTAGTTTAGTGCTATTTTTGAGACACATTTCTTTATATACTTAGATTTTTGCTAGAGTTGGAATTTTTTTTATAAGTGAAACTATTATTCTTTTACATATAAAACAAAATCAGTGGGACTGGTCTTTCCAAAAACATTCTCGAATACATTGAAATAAAAGTATTATCATCCTATCGATTCTCGCGTAAAATTATGCACACTAGGCAAGTCCATGAAACGCCATGAATTCTCCTCAGATATTTATATTCATAAACTCGCACATGAGAGTTATCTGCTTCGTAGTATAGAAAAGAAAACCGATAACTTGAGTATTATTGGAACTCAATAGTTACGCATCAGCTAAAAATGTAAATGTAATGTAAAAAAATGTAACAATGTAGGCAACATTTATAAATATTTAAATTCTAGAATGTGCACCTTGGGAGTATATATATAAATAAAAATTGAATAAAGAATTTTTAAAAAAATTGAATAAAATTTATATATTTCGAATTATTAATAATAATTGATTACTTTCATTAATTACAAATTAAATAAAATTTTGGTATTCTTATCGTTGATCTGAAAAAATTATAACTGTATGATGATGATTTTATATTATGTGATTAATTTCCAATTTCGATATCCATTACTTTATTGGGGTATTATTATAATGCATGATTGATGCCAATTTTGTTGTCTTACAGTTTTTTTTCTATAATATTTACGATTTTTAAACTTGTATTTTATTAAAATTTTATTTTTTTTTTTTAAATTTTTTTTTTCACATCTTATTGTTGCTGAAAAAATATCTTATATTCGATTATTTTTTCTTCCATTGTTCGTAACTAAGGTGTTAAAATTCATCAATTCTTGCTTTTTTTAAAAAAAAAAAAAACATAATTGGGTGAAGTTTTAAGGATTTTTTCCCCTTTAGAATTTTATTGTAATTACAGGTTTTCAGATTTAATTTTAAACGGA
This sequence comes from Argiope bruennichi, assembly GCF_947563725.1. Classification (NCBI taxonomy): domain Eukaryota; kingdom Metazoa; phylum Arthropoda; class Arachnida; order Araneae; family Araneidae; genus Argiope; species Argiope bruennichi. The sequence continues at coordinate 16,839,945 of NC_079157.1, read as the reverse complement.
TTTGATTTTAAACAAACTATTAAACTCGGATGAAAAGTTTAATAGTTTGTGCATTTCTAAATATAAGTCATCTTTCTTGGATATATGATTGAATTTTATTTATTTCCATTATCTTATTGAAAATTCATTATTATTGCAGTAATCATTAAACAAATATTCTGTAAAATAGTGGAACAATCTGTTGTAAATATTCACGAGTATTTGATATAATTTTGCACATTTTCTAATTATCAGATTTATGCATCGATTAAAAATTTTCAGTAACAACGGGCTTTCTTAATGTAGAAAAATAATTCATGAACCGTTTTTTTTTTTTTTTTTTTTTTTTTTTTTTTCAGTTTTCCTTAAACGAAAATTAATTAGCATCAACTATGCATTTTCTTTTTCCCCCTTTTTATCAAAAAGAAACTTTATCAGTAATTTATCACTTTTTGACAATTTTGTTAATATTATTTGGGAATTCGTTACATAATTTCTTATTGATTTTAAATATTTATCGTTATTATTTAACTCCAATATATCCAATCCTGCATTTCTTAAACTAGAAGTTGATTAAGTTTTGATAAACTATTTCAAAGCATATTCTTTTTCTTTTCATGCACTAATTTTAAAAATATCACAATAAAAACGTAATTTTCGCTCTAAAATACCTCATTTTATATATTCATGAAAACTGTTTTGTTCTTAGAAAGAAGTCATGAAATGATGTATGCTTTTTAATGTAATACAATGTATATTTTTAAAAGTTTCATCAGATAAAGGCTTATTATTAAAAAGGTGGAACTAACATCTATATTTGGGATAGTCATAACTTAGCCACTGAACACGATTCAAATCTGAGGTATAGACTTCAAATAACAAGGATTATTTTTATTTTCTCGAACATCCAGTATAACTAGGGGGACTTTCTAATAAGCCTTTCTTCCCAAACACTACCTTACATGGCAATGGCGAACAATATTACGAAATATTAACCTTTGGAGTCAATTTAGGATTTTTACTTTGAATTTAACATGTCATCCTCGGCGAGTTATTTGGCTATTAATCCCCGTGATGTACCCAAAAATCGAATTTGTGCTTTAGACGCTTGTTTTACAACGGACTGAAAAAATTTTTTTTCACATAAAACTGCACTTGTAGTCACAAAATCCCATACCAAATTGGATGTATTCAAGTCAATGCATTTTTGAAATACCACGTTTACATGTTTCTGATAACACACACCAACAGACAGTCAACCCATTGTTGGATTTGGCCTAAAATTTAATAAATGTCTACGCTATAGGTGTTAAATCTATATACCGAATTTTATCTATCTAGCACTCTTCGTTTTGTAATTATTATGTTAACTTGTCTACGAAGAGCAGGACACACAGATTTCCTCTAAGCGGACTTTATTCAAAATTTGATAGAAATTTACAAATTTAGTGTAAAGACCGTATACCAAATTTCAAATGTCTAGCTCCAAGCGTTTTTGAGTTATCTTTGTCACATACAGACTGACAGACGGATGGACATTTTTATAAAAATGTATTTTTTGAACTCTAGGAGGTCTAAAACGTGGAGATTCGAGTTTGAATTTCTCTTCGATTTCTCTATTTTCTCTATAATGCGTATAGGAGAAAGTGAAAACAGAAAATATTGTAATAGTGAAAAGATTGGAACACGAGAGGGTCATGTATTTCAAACTTTCTAGAATTCGAAAAATATTTTTTTGGAATTATTTCTGTCTGTGAACACGATAATTAAAAACGCTTAAAGTTATATTGAAATATTTTGGCATATAGATTTTACACAACCTTTTTAAATCAATTTAATCGCATTTTTGACAAATTCCATTCAAAGAAAGTTTGTGAATATGACAATTACAAAATTTAACGATCTAAATAGAAGGAGATTTACACACAAATTTAGCATCTAAATTGAAGATTTTTTTCAAATTTTGAATTAAATGTGCAAAAATCATGTGGCTGTCTCAAGTTATGGATTAAAAAAAGGCACAACTCAAATATGTACATATGTATATGACTTAACCTTTTCTAGGGCCATGGGAAGTATGCTTCCCACCAAATTTATCAATCTTTGTATGAAATTATGTAGATTGGCATAAGTTCTGACAAATTTTTTTAGAAAGACAAAAGCTTAGATGCTTCAGTTCTTTATCTCACACAAAATGATGTGTCTTGATTTGTTATTTAATTAATAATTAACCAAATTAATTAATTTATCAAATTAAATTTATCTAATAAGCTAAATGAATCCCTTTTCTTATTCTTATTTCAAGCCTAAAATATTTTAACATAATATGACTAGAAAAAAATGGCCCCTTAAAGGGTTAAATAAATAGAACTTGATTGTGTTCTTGGGATTGCAATTGTAACTTTTTGACAAATTTGGGTTTCAGTCTGTCGAAAAAATACAAATTCTAAAAATACAAAAAATGCGTAAAAATACAAAAAATACAAATTCGATTTTCAGATATGTGTGTATTAACAGTAAGTTATTAATGGCCCGGAAAAAAACCGTCAAAGCTTGCATGATAGATTCAGTAAAAAATTTCAGGATTCATGCCAACGATCAATATTTCTTTATTTTTATTTGCCAATGTCACGCAAGTTCGTTAACAGTAATAATTACATTACAGTACATTAACAGTAAGTACATTAACATTACATTAACAGTCAGTCTTAGCAATCTTATCTAAGGTTTGTAATTTTATGCGGGAAAAATTGATTATATCATTATTGGAGAAGATGCGAGCAAAATTAGGAAGGCGACTCCCTCCGAAAGTTTCTGGAAAATAATGAGTGTTAAGTAATGGAAAAATATATTTTCTTCAACTGAACAGCGTTATCAAGTATATTATAAAGAAACTTTATAAACTCTATGTTATTGAGAGGATGTTGAATTTTCACTACTTCACAAAACGATACAATATCTGAACAAGTAACTTTTTATGGTGAAAGAAATGTTAGAAATTATTACTTTTATAACTTGATAAGTTTGAGTAGTACTAAGTCCCTTATATTTTGATTTTGAATTTTTTATATTGATTAAAATTTTTTATTTGCTTAAATACAAAAGTAATTTCTTAAACAATAAGTAATCACTGCTCTCAAAATTATAAGTCGCCAAATCCTTAATTTCTGTCTTTAAAATACGATCAGCATTTTTAAAGAAGACGAGAAAAAGGTTTATATGTAACAAACAAACTACAGCAAGGTGATTCATCTTAACTTCCGCAGCGAACTTAACTTCCGAAATTATTTGTTGAAAAAAGAATTTGATAAAACAAATGGCAGCTAAAGCTACTGATCAAATGAAAATGAAATGCAGTCAAACACGTGCTATTTTTTTTTCAAGGATAAAACTGCTGGCTGTGTATATTTGTTACAAGGTGAACAACCCCAGAGCTATAAACTTTGATAAAAAAAAATCCACAGCAAAAACCAACAACTTTTTGCAATGAATTTGAAAAAAGTTTCCTTCACAGAGAAGCGATCTTAGTAACTCACTACCGTTAAGAAATATATCCAGACATTTTGATGTGAGTGATTGGAGATGGCGCTAGAAAAATGATGAAAGGCATAGAACTGGTCAAATGTAGAACAGACAACACCCGTAGGCTAAAACGTGATACCTGTTCACGTGAAATCGTATGTTTCCTTTTGGAATCTACGTGGAACTTTTTATAACAAATTTTTCGTGAAAATTATCAGTTCCATTTGAATTGTTAATGCCTTAATTATCATTCGACGTTTTGCAATCGATTTTTAAGATAATCGATTGCAAATCGATTAAGATCCATTTTCATAATAGACTAACGGAAAGCAGACCAGGTTCTTTGGATGCTGCTGTTATGTTATTTAATGCCATCTGTCTTTTCGTCTTCTATCAGCTCTCTGATTTTCTAAGTTAGTGTTTTAAAAATTAAAAAAATTCACGATTTCTTTAACAATCGAGAGAATTAAAGAAGATTGATTCGTAGATAGCAGAAAACATGATTTGTATTTAATGAAATTGCGGTAAATTTAATTAAATACAAATCATTGATTAGTAAAATTCCGAAATATATATTGAATTTCAAGTGTAGACGATCTTATTTGTTTGACATTAGAACATTCAAAACTGAGTTGCTAAAAGCACTTTTCATGGTTTCCCCCATTCTGGTTATATATTCAGTCTGACTGAGTAGAAGTTTTCACGCACTGGTACTCAAGAAATTGAACCAAGAATATATTTGCAAGCAGTTTAGGATTACAAACGACATGGAGGTCAATAGATATTGACAAAGACTGCAGATACAAATAAAATGGAACAAATGAACAAAGAAAGCTATAAAATGTTTTGATTTATTTGCTGTGTTTCTGAGATCACAATTTAAATCATATAATACAATTGCAAGCGTTTAGGATTGCAAATGTCATAAGAAAGGGCAATAGATATTGACAAAGATTGTAGATAAAAACACTGAAAATTACTAAAACTTTAGATTTTTTTGCTGTGTTTTTGAAATTACAATTTAAATCTTACGATACAGTTACAAGTGATATACGATTTCAAATGGCATGGGAAATAGATATAAACACAGACTTTAGATAAAAACTCTGAAAGCTACAAACACCTTCGATTTATTTGCTGCATTTTTGAGATTACAATTTAAATTTTACAACATGTCCATTTTTCTTTCAAACTTTCTAACACTTTCATCGGGAAAAAGAAGAACCTGTTTTCGAATCTTCTTTTTGTTGAAATTGCTTAGGTGGCCTTTGTGCACAAGCAAGACCGGGCACGTCTGAAAATAATTTTTGAATTTGAATATTTTCTAGCAATAAAAAATAAAATAAAAGTAAATATATCAATTTTAATCACATGCATAAAGTATTGATTGCTAAGAAATCAATATATATGCAATGATATTTTAATTATAATTTCAATTTAATTAATTTCCAAGATTTTTTCTTAATTTAGCCCATAGTAACTTCATTCTAAAAATATTCTCTTATTTCGTGATCCAATTCCACTTTCGGTTTAATTCATTCCTCTGTAAAACTAATGCGCCATCAGTACTACGTATCAAATGAAAGTGATACTTCATTTAATATGTTGCCCTTGTCAAAGGTCATTCCATCAGCACGTGGCCGGAAATCCTATGTTATATAAGACTAGTGATCATTTGTTAGGCCCTTTTTGTCTTCTGCTTTTGTGCCGTATTGCGCCTTTTTGTAAATAATCATGTTTGCCTTTCGAGAGAGAATAAAACGAAATTAAAACTGCAAAATCTCTTCATTGCTTCGAACCTGCATATGTTACATATTATTTAGCCGACAGGATTCGAAAATATTACATATATATATTTGTGTGCTTCATAATCGGATGCGAAGTCCTATCTTTATTTAATGCTTATATTGAATGATTTATTGATGTGTGATGCCGATGCATTATATTCTCCTTTTACGGACTAAACTGTTTTGATTAGAGTGTTTGCTAACATTGTGGAAGAGATAATCCCACTGCGAGGAAGCGAAACTTCTAATGTTATTGAATATTTATTAGTTCGAAATGTAAGTAAATAATATGTACTAGCAGCCTTACGAGATCAAATTGTTTATTTAGATTACTGACGATTTACGCTGTAAATGATCTGTATAGAACGTCTTTTTTTAAAAAAAATTACCTTATTATTTGATGCCACTGAAAACTTTAATTCAATTGAAGCAACTTGTTTCAAATTAAAAAAGTATACATATTATGAAAGAAAATCAAAACTGAAATGAATGCAAAAGTACTCGATTGAATGTTTTGATAGAATTCCAACATATAATTTAAAAACATTAAGTATCAAATTAAACTAAACAATATTATTAAAATAAAGGAAATATATGGAAGTAAAATTGATTTTATTAAAAGATAATTTTTGAACCTTAAGGTGTACGTACACACTTGAAGATTTTTTTTTAAATTTTAACTTTAAAAATCCAATTTTTTCACAGTAGGTTATTAATATATGTTTAAACTCATTTCAGTGAGAAAAAACCATATTACACTAATTATTAATTAATTAATTAATATTTAATGAGCTAATTAGCATATTTTTTGAAACATGATATCTTAAATTCTAATTTGTACAGATATATAATTCTAGTTGGAAATTATGCCTAATATTAGTCTTCATGTTGTCTGCCTCAATCAAGTTATAAAAATAGATAGTTATTTGTTTACAATTTTTTCATCAACGATGAATAGAAAAAGCGAGATTTTTTCTGTAATTTTAACATTTAAACAGCTATTAAAAAATTTATTTCTATAAATATTACTTTGATTGAAGCACAAAACATCCGCTATTTCATACAGATTGTTTTGATATATAAATAACTGTATTTAGTTGATTTATTGTTGAGTTATGATTGTTTGAATGAAGCAACATAGTGGGAAAATATCATTCTTCATAAAATGAGTTTTAAAAACACCGTAACTAGAGTTTTCAATGAAAGTAATTCAAGAAAAATATTTATAACTCGAGAAATATTTGAAATATTGGCAACATCTTGGTATCGTTTGAAAGCTAAAGGATCAGACAACATTATTAAGCAATAAAAAAATATTCGACATTTTGAACGATTCTCGAAGTTTCTAGTGTGTACATGCACCTTAAAATAATACAAAAATCATTTTTGTTCGGTAATTGCTTTGGAGAATGCGCTTTTTTCCCTGGGAAAGTAAGCGATTACTTAACTTGCGAAGATTAAGCCCATTTTTGCGCTCGATTAAGTTTCCTATTTAAAGCTTATTTCTCCACTCTTTTTATATGTTCTTTCCTTTGACTAAATGGAGTTTTGATGACACGGTGAAATATTTCATAACATTTCTAATGACACTTTGCCATTATTAACTTCCATGAAATATCTGAGCGAAGCACTCATTTCAATGCAGATGTAAAAATGCTTAATGAAGCGATCTGAAATTCATATGATAATTTATTTTCATTTAATTGTTGCCATTCGACGATATATAATAATAACAATTTCTGTACCATGTATGCTATCATTTTGTATATAAATGTATACAGATTTCTTAAGCATTTTGCTAATTACATGACATTTCTATTACAACTTTTGGTTGTTAATCTGTGATAATCAGATTTAAGTTATTTGTAGCAAGATCATAGCTTATATCATAGCACACCTTCTATTGGATTAAATAATATAAAGTAACTTATAAGTAGCAGAAAACAATTAGCAAAAAACAGTGAATTTCGATATGCTGATAAAAATATCATTTAATTTAATCAAATAAATAAATAAATGCAAATGCTGTTTTGAAGATTTTTGTTAAATAAATATTAAATGAAATGATGTATATAAAATAATTAATTTTGAAATGGAAATCAATTTATTTAAATGTGAAACAATAGTAAATACATTTGTGAAACAAATACATAGTAACTACATTTTGCTCATTAAGTAATGCTAATAAATGAAGAAAATGTACTGAATTTCAGGTTTTTCCTAATGAAGAACTTTTATTGCTTATTTAAATACAAATGGAGCTCTGGTAGCTCTTTAAAAGTGTTATTTTATTATCTTACGTTGGTTATTGTATTTGTATTTAAACATATCAAAATGTATTTGGGAAAACATATACTATTTTATCATATCAAAACATATTTGTATTTTAACATATCAAAACATATTTGTATTTGAACATTTCAAAATATTTTTGTATTTTAACATATCAAAACGTATTTGGGAAAACATATTCTATTTTAACATATCAAAACATATTTGTATTTTAACATATCAAAACATATTTGTATTTGAACATTTCAAAATATATTTGTATTTGAACATATCAAAACATATTTGTATTTGAGCATTTCAAAATATATTTGTATTTGAACATATCAAAATGTATTTGAGCATATCAAAACACATTTGTATTTGAACATCAAAACATATTTTTATTTGGACATATTGTATTTGAACATCAAAACATATTTTTATTTGGACATATTGTATTTGAACATCAAAACATATTTTTATTTGGACATATTGAATTTGAACATATCAAAACGTATTAGTATTTGAGCATATCAAAACATATTTATATTTGAGCGTATGAAAAGACAAGAATGTTAAGATATCTTAAAAATTATTTATCGATCATTTGTTTTTAATAAGGGCACAATATTTCTTTAGGAATTGATAAAAAGATTGCACTATCAAGCACTAGACTTTTGAAAAGGACCGAGCATAAAAGAATTAAAAAAAAAATCAATTGGGCTCTTTAAGCAATTGTGATTTTCCTAGACATCTGGCCATATTGAATGTCTTAATTTTTAGGGAAAGCTTATTAGTGGTTGTTGATTTCAAGAATTTATAACGAACAATACATTTTCAAGCCATTGTGCAATTTTGAAGCAATTGTTAGCTCCAGTATTTTTAGAATATCTCGATATTTTCCGAGGGTTTTTCATTAACCATTTCGTAGGTTCCAGAACAAAATTTGTCGCAAACAATTGTGATGTGATTATAACAATGTACAAGTGAATTTAAACCACAACATCAATTATTTTCATTCAATAGGTGTTCTTTTAGAATGTTCTGAGAAATAACATTGTAATCTAATCGATTTACTGTGAAGATGTGATGGTATCCTTATACTAAAAACAAAGGAAGGCGGACAGTTATAAAGTCTTTTGTAATACTTTTATGAAAAATTAAACATACAGATAAACTTATTAATTTATATTCATGAGTTTTCTTACATTTTTTCCGGGAAAAAATTCATTGTAAACATATGAATCACAGTTTTTCTCAGCTCACTGAATGTAGTTGAAGTATTTGTAAAGACAGTTTATGCTATTTTATTCGCAAGGTAAAAGCAAAAGGACAGAAGGACAGTTTCCTTGTACGACCGCTGCAACATGTTAATCCACGTGTTGTGGCAGAAATTCTTCATTGTTTGCAATTCACGCGCATGCGCGTTTAAAACTCAATACACTTTTTAACAGACGATCCAATATGCTTATCGAGTCACGTGGGAGACGACCTAGAAGTATTTTTTTTTTAAGTTGAAAGGAGTTGAACTTCCGTCAATGGAAAATGTGACGCTTGTTATCGTTTTTTTCTTTTGTTTTTTGTTTTTGTTTAGTGACGTGATAAATTGATGTTCCCAATGAATTTATTCGTCGGTTACAGATGATAAAATCAAAAAGAAGCTACACATAAATAGTCTTACTTAACAATATTTCTCATTCAAAATTTTAGAAGCGGCGGTAGTTTGACATTTTTATTGAATTTGCACACCGTATAAGAATTAAATATTTACTTTTTATAAAAGGTAAGTTGAATCTTCTTTAGTGCTTTTGTGGTATAAAAGCTCCAGAATTTAATAAAAATTTAGATAAAATTTTATATTAAAATGTCATTATCATTTTTTTAATTTAGAAATTTATCAAATTTTATAAAATAATATATGAAATTTTATTAAAATAGTTTCATTTTATTTTAGTATGATTTTGTACCAAAATTTTAAATCTACAGATTTATTTGTAATTCAAAAATATTTTTTCACGGAAAACTTTTTCCTCAATCATATAAAAAATAATTTAATATATTTCAACTAATATATTAATATATTAGTTAATTATTGTATTTTTAAATATATATTATTGTATTTTTAATATATTATTGTATTTTTAAATATATTTCAACAAAAACTTAAAATATTATCAATAATGTTTGATCCTTTTTAGTGCGTATGTTTGGTAATTTTCATTATTTTTAAATGATAAATAAATTAAATTTTCTTTGCAATTGTTTTCCTTTGTTAATTTCTATATAATTTTTTTCCGAAAAATTTTAACGGAAGGTTATTTTAATCAAATGTAATATTGTTAAAAACATATTGTTTTTTGTTATATGCTAGCATTTACATTATTTTATTATGCGAATATTGTGAATTTTGTTGCAATATCCAGTAAAATCTATTCTCTAATATGTGCTGAGAATATTTTATAATTACGTCTAGTTGCTTACATTTTCTGGCATTTTTTTTTTACTTGAATATTGAAACTCAATTATTTTTTTAAATTGTTATAAACTATCTTTTCTTATAAGCTTCAGTTTATTTATATTGCAATTATTTTTATTTAAATGAAACGTTTACCTGGAAAAAATTATCAAATTGTTGAAAAGGAAATGTTATTTCTTTTTATTAAAAGAAATTTACTGCAAACACTGCGATATTTTAAATAGCCAGGCAATGCTCTTTTTGCATTTATATTTAAATTTTAGTTTTTTGTTTAATTGGTTGCAGTTAGTAGTTAATTCACTGTTTTTGAAATTAAATTCACGAAATATATCATTTTTATGTGTAAACAAAAATTATTTTTACTTTTATATGCAATAAAATTCAGCTATTTGGGGGAAAAAAGGAAACTTATTCGATTAAAAACTGTTTTTCTTTAAAAATTTTTATTACATATTTATTTATTTAGAATCAAAATGCACTTGAATTACAGTTTAGCAGTCCAATATGTTTTTTGATTCATTTGTTTTAATCATGCATGAATTCAAAGAATTTGAACTATTGTGTTTTTTATTAAAATGTTTGCTAAATTTTAAAGAAGAACATTTTAAATTATGAATAATCGCTGCATTTCTAAACAATTCATTCTAGAAAATTTTCATAGCAAATCCTATTTAAAAAATTGTTATGAAAATGCATTAGAATTAATAATAATCTAACATTAGAATTAATAATACTTTAACACACTTTAATATTTTTTACCGATAATTTTTTAATTTTTTTTGTTCTAATAGGTAAATTTTGGTAAATAATTCCAAGAAAGAATGAAAAAAATTTAAAAATAATTAAAATATCTTAATTTATTTAGTTAATATTAAAATTTTTTATCACATTATATCTATTGTTTACTGTCGGAGCTTCAATTCTTCACGTTTATTAGAATACCTTTAGAAAAAATAATCATATTACTAAGATATTATCATGATTTTACCAGTACTTTCAAATGCCGCACCTGTATAAAGAATTAAAAAATGTATATGTGTCTTTGCATATATAGGAAATATATATAATTCATTTTGTATATATCTGAAGAAAACTTATTGATTCTTGCTTATTTCTGTAAAATAATATTTATAAAAATTGGAAAATAAGCACTGAGGAACATGCTATTTCTTATAAATAAGTCTATTTCGTAATAATACAATATTGATAATGAGATTATACAACTGTTTTTGCTAATTGTCATACTGAAATATTATAGATTCTACTATCGAAAAATAAACAGTATGTTGTTCTAATGTGTAACCAAATAACATGATAACACTTGCAATTGGAAATTACCGAAGCAAATATGTTTTATAACATTTTAATTGTTTGGAAATAGTGACAATAAAAGCCACGTGTTCAGTGTTTCGTGCCGTACTATTTCCTTCAAAAAGCACGTGAAACTCTTTTTCATAAGTTTTCACATGTTCTGGAATATTATGGACTATTGTTTTCTAATCGATAAATTCTTTCAAATATATGAATGTGTTTTGTAAAATATGTTCTGGAATAAGAAACAATTCTTATGAAGTCGTCTCATATAAATTTTAAAAACAGAGCAAACTTATTCAAAACTAGACTGTGTCCCGTACGTAGTGTATTGTGACTACTGCCAGGTATGATTTTGCTTTGTTATGCTTTAGAAATTTGTGGAATCGTTGATTTTCATACCAAAATCAGAAGATATTTTTTTAAATTATATTATTTCAAAATATACCATTCGAAGCAAATAATTTTTAAAGAGGAAATATCAAATAATCATCTTTTAAATCACCAGTAAGAAAATATTATTTTATAAGAAAACCTCACAAAAATCATTAATTTGTAATTTTTGTTACTATAAAAATAAAATTTTATTTAATTTGAAAATATGAAAATGTAAAATATATTTTCTTAAGGAAATATAGATTAATATATAGAATATAATTTCCTGCATTTAAAGTAAAATTTGAATCACATTTTAAATTCTTAAACTGTTCATTGAGGATGATTTCAAAAATAATTTTTCAGACGAAATTTGACTGCGGAATCATTGATATTCATACTAAAATCAGAAGATATTTTTTATTGTATTATTTCAAAAAATAAAGATTAGAAAGAAATAATTTTTAAAGAAAAAAAAATTTTAATAATCAATTAGGAAATTTTTTAAAGAACCAAACGAAACATTAATTTGTAATTTTTGTTGCTATAATTTTTTTTTATTTTATTTCAAAATTTGAAAATATAACATATACATTGTAAATGAAATGATTGATATATCGAATATTATTTGTTTCTTTTAAAGTAAAAGTTAAATTACATTTTAGATTTTAAAACGATTCTTTGAAGTTGATTTCAGATAGAATTTTTCAGACGAAATTTGACTGTGGAATCGTTGATATTCGTACTAAAATCTGAAGATATTTTTTTATTGTATTATATCAGAAAATGACGATCATAAATAATTTTTAAACAAAAAATTTATTTATTAAAAACCAAAAGAAACATTAATTTGCAATTTTTGTTATTACAAAAATAAATTAATTTTGTTTCAAAATTTGAAAACGTAAAATATACATTCTAAATGAAATATAAACGTAAAATATACATATGTAGAAAAATATCAATTAAAAATAAAACTTCATTTAAATTTTAAATTCTAAAACGATTCTTTGAAGTATTTGAAGAATAATTTTTTTTGACATTGTTAAGATTTAGTATTTTATAAGCTTAATTTCTCAAACTAATTCCCAAAGAAAGAATTTTTTCCCGATTTTCTTTCAGTAGGAAATACTTAAGAATAATGAAAAGTTTTAGATTTAATTTTACCAGATATAGTCTTAGAAGTCTCTCAACTCTGTCAGAAGTTTGACTCTTCTCAAGAGTAAAAAAATTGGGTTAAGGCCTCCGTATCACTTAAATGTTATCACCAAAAGAAACAGAAAATTCAAGTAAGAGACAAGAAACTGGAGCATACTTATTTAATAATTGGAACTTCTCATTATTACAAAATAAGTAAACTGATAAAAATTTTAAAATTTAAAGAAAGTTGAATCGATTGTTCAAACGATAATATAAGTGTTGATTAGGTCACTAATAGTGTTTATTATACGATAAGTCTTTATTAGGTCAGGTAATAAGTGTTTATTATACGATTAGAAATAAATTTAAAAACAGGGCGAGTACTGTATGAAATAGGTGACCTAAAACAATTTTGGAAAGTAAATTTTTCATATAAATTAGAAAGAAACTATTAAAGTTTTCAAAGACGAATAATATAATTCTGATTTTTTAAATACAATCTTTTTAAACCGTAGAGATTTTAAATTTTTATTTGAAAGAATTATACATCGATTAATAAATTTATTTTATTCTTTTTATAAGGTTTAAAAATGAAATTGTTCAACTTTGAATAGATATTAACCAATATTTAAAAGCATTTTAACTCTGTAAGATATTTGAAGGTGTCAAATTAAATTTTACTTCTATCCCATTTATCGATTTAAATTAAGTCTATCATTAAAAAAAAATGTGTTTTATATTTGTTATATCTATGTAAACATTCGATTCTTATTTCAGAACTCAGTTCTTTAAATTGCAGTGATAACTTTTACTAAATTTATACAAAGATTAAATTTCCGATAGAGACAGTGATATAGATTTTAGATTAATTTCTCATTGTTGGATGGCAACGACTGAAGCTAAAAATGTTTTTCCCTACCAAACTGCAGTATTTGTCCAAAATAAGTTTTGTTGTTGTGTTGTGTTATGACTTATGGCACTTTACGATTTAAGCCGAGTGAGCGTCTTTTGTTTTTTTAGTAGCGCTAACTAGGGTCAAGTAAAATGAGTTTTAATCCATATATTAATACATATATATGTATTAATACATATATGGATTAATATGTGTATTAATACATGAAGTTTCTTGGTGTTACCTTTTAATTTTTGAAATATGACTTCATTTCTGATTGCTGTGTTGAAAATTTCTGATAAATACATTTTTATATAAAAATAATTATTATTGCGTCTGTTGAAATTTTTATATCTTGAAACATATACGGCTATGCACGAGTGTAATTTCACATTTAGAAGGACATCTTTTTTACAAACATTTATATTTCATTGTATAGTATTATAATTAATGTTATAAGCAGTCATATTCCCTTTTCGAATATTAATGATATATGAATTCCTCTCTGCTTGGATTCTTCTTTTAAAGTTAGTATATTATGATGCTTTTCAATTTCTCCTTGTTATCGATCAGTTTCTTTTTCAGTTATATCCTTAAGTCTGCGTTTTTACTCTTCTGCAGTTTCTTTTCTGTTTAAGAAACTGCAATATTCCATTCTGAATTCCTTTTAGCATTTGCTTGCATTCTGATTTATCTTACTCTTTTGCTTTTTTGTCGCATTCTTTATTTTTTTAGTTTCTGTTCTCATCCTTATGTTATTTTCTCCAGTTTCGGATCATTTCGTAGCTGAAGATTTACCATAATAAAACCGTTTTTTTTAGATTCCTTGTTTCAAATTCCCTTTTCCATTATATGTGGAGGGTGTAGGAAGAGAAGACAGTAGATCAGCGGCACAGTAATAATGGTTTTATATCACTGATCCACGGACAGAATTTTATCTGAATAAAGCGTGGGCTGAAGAATCTTTAGAACGAACGGAACATCGCTGTTTAATTCAGTTATATTAACGTTCAGGTTTAAGCAAACACTAGGACACACCTCCTAATTTTAAACAGCGGCCTGGTGACGAGGACGACATCTGATCTGGCATACCTTCTCTCCAAATTTCAGTACCTCAGCAGCGGGAGGATGTTTGGCCCGATGGATTTAATATGCCCCAAGCCCGCTTAGACGACATTTCTTCGGTGGAAGCAGATACCGAACTTGAAATCGAGACTTTGCCCCAAAACCACCGCAGCACCGAAACGAAATGTTACAAAATCAATGTAGATTGTTAGCAGTATGAATTGCCACTGTACCGTCAATTGTTGAAAAGAGCAGTTTCTTGAATTCATATGTTTTAAATGATGAGACGAATTTTATTTAACTACCGATTAATTTTATTACAACCGATTAATTGAATTAAATGTGCATCTCAAAACATTAAGGGATATAATGATTCATACAGTCCCTTGGTCTTATCAGTTATATTTTGACAAAAAAATCTTTCTCAGCTACTAAAACTGATAAGAAGAATTGAAAATCAAAATGGATAGAGTTAAAAAGCAATGAAAATTTTTATTTCCGTTACAAATAAATCCACGACGGTAAGAAGGATCTTAAGGGACTTATAAGAAGCTTAGATTTTTTTTCGAATGCTTTGAGTAAAGAAATTTTACTACCGGTTTATGAATATTTTTAATGCATAACTATTTGTTTTATAAAACTTCTTCCACTATATTTGCATCAAACTTCTATTTATTAGTCATTTTATTTAAAGAACAATTCTAATTTGCCTGTCATAAAAAAGTTTGGGAAACTCAACTACTCGTAAAGTGAAGTGATAACACTGCCCGAAGACACACGGATAAATAAAACTGAATAACCAAACCGCCGCAACAGCAACACTGGCGGGAACTGGGGTTGAGTCCTAAAAACCATCACCGGCCACGCTACAGCCCTTCCATAAAGAAGTACGTCCCGTCATCGATGGGAGGAGCCAGACCCCCCCTTTTTTACTTGTAGCCCGCCCCAGGATGGTTAGATCCAACCACCATACCGAAAGCATCTCATCCTCATTTCGAGATGCCCCTCCCCTCCGAGGGATATACTCATAAAGGGGAAAAAAGAAGAAACAAAGCGATATCTCTTTCTGAACGGAAATAGTATTTATGTCTAATACAGCGAAAGCTAACAGTTAACTGCAAACGAAAATTTAAATATATCTTCTACGGTTTAAAATTTTAGCTGGTTATAACATAATTGCATTTTAAATTTTCTTTAAATGAAGAAATTATTTTTCATTTGAATGATTGCTTTTGAATTATAATGGCGGCCATACGTTTTTTGTTATGAATGTTTCTGTTTGTTTATTTCTATTTTGTTTGTAAGGTTGAACATCTGGCAAAAGAATAATTACATATATCATCCCCAGTGTAAATACATTTCAAATTTTAACTGTAAATTTATATTTATTTTAGGTCTTCAAAATCTCTGATTATAATTGCATTTTAAATGTCACTTTATTTTGTATTAAAATGATTTAATTTTTCTATCATATTTTTTGATCGTACGAACCATACTGTGCTTAAATTATTATTTATATGAAAGTTGAATATTTAAGCTATATTTATCAACAAAATATAAAAAAACAAGACTTAATAATGATATTAATTTCATCGGAACGTTTTTATATTTTCGAATTGTCTCTTAAAATAAATTAGTATTTGAACTTTATTCATTTTAAGCGTTTTTGACTAAGTTGGTTTTAAATATAAAAAAAAAGTTTTGTATTTTATTTTGTGTATTTTAGAGCATTAGCGAATTCTTTACTAAATATGATTGATAAAACCGCGGAACTATATAATTTTTTAGGAACATATTTATTGTTTGAAACAAAATAAAATATAATTCTACCTGTTAATTAAAATATTTTTCTAATTTGAATTATATATCTATCTCTAACACTCTTAGAAATTAGCTATTGTGACAAGTATTTTATAGATACATATATTTTATATACATATACATATTGGCAAGTAATTTATGGATATATGCGTAGATTATATTGTAAGAAGTGTTTACAAGTACTTTAAAGAGATAAACCTATTTATTTGGCCGAAAAGTTTTTTTGTGATTGCGACTGACTTTGAATTCAATGAGTTGTTTACATCCCAAATGTTGCAATTAATTATTTATTGATTAAAGATAAAAATATCTTTACGTTGCAAAAAATATGAAGATTAACTCATGTTTTTTTTTCAGGAATGTTCAGATAACGATAAATTACACAACATTTTCACTCCAAAAAATATTACTAAGTGTAGCAATTTTTATTTAAATTATCTATTATTTTTCTATTATCTTGATAATTATCTAAATATCATCGGGTGTTTTTTCAAAATAATAACTTTTTTTACGAAAAAAAAAAAAAAAAAAGATGCAACTTTTCATATTCTGCTTTCCATAATAAAAAAATAAAAGAAAAAAAAACCTATCTTGCGCCAAGTCAGAAAACTCGCCAATCATTGAGATGATAAAACATTTTAATATAGCTTGAAGTAACTTTTTGATGAGTTTTGCGTAGATGAACTTTGTATTATTCTAATTATTATCTTTAACAAACGATAAATCGAAACTGTTTGTTGATATGTTATTGTTGTTTCTTATGGCACTTATCATAGACAAGCCCGCTGACAAAACTCGGCGCTTTTAACCTGAGAGAGCGTCGCTTGTTTCAGTAGCGCCATCCAGGGCCAAGAGTACGACTTAGCTACTCATGCGCCACAATCCTTTTTACGGGGCGGACTTCATTTATGCATTTCATTCACTCGCCCACAGATCGTAATGTGAACCTGAATCAAAGAACAATCACCTCTGAACCAGTACCTCCAGTCGTATTATCTCGACATGGAGGACTTTATGGCCACGACGGATTTATACGTGCACCTGCCACCGCATACACGGGGAGTCTCTGTCGGCGGGGTTCGAATTCACAACCCAAATTACGAATCCAACTCCCTCCCAACCAAGCTATCCCGGCCTTTGTTTGTTGATATGCAGGCAAAAACTTAAACCTGCCGTTGGCTTTCATGATTATTAAAGTTTATTGAATTTATTAGCAAAAATGCTTTTTGTAATAACTATTTCTACTGGAAGTTTATCTGAAACTAAATTTTATCACCCATATATTTCAAATAAATGTAAAATATAACGGGAATAAGTAAGATATATTTTTTTTTAAATTTCGGAATTGCATATTGCCATAATAACCGCTATGTAATGAGTCCTTAAGAATCACTAAATATTTTTTTAATAATGTTAGTAAATAAATATTTATAAGGCTTAATATTCTTTATCCCATAGAATTCAGATATTAATGAATCCTTGAGTGAGTAGTTGTAAATGAGTATTTGGGATATTTCTAGTACTCTTTAACACATTTTAATTAGAAATGAAGCGAAAAGAAACAGATAAATGTTCAATAAAAGAAATATTGTCATACGAAAATCGAAGTTGCACCAATTCTGTTGATAGTTGGGATGGTACGTCATTAAGAACATCAACATCCATTATCAACCCGTGACTAACTTTCTTAATTCTTCCATTTAAGAGCGGATTTACTCAGAATTAAGCACTAATAATTATGATTTGATTTTGAGGGTTTCAATGGTACGATCTATCGCTTTAAGAACATCAACATCCATTATCAATCCATGACTAACTTTCTTAATTCTTGCATTTAAGAGCGGATTTACTCAGAATTAAGCCCCAATAGTTATGATTTGATTTTGAAAGTTCCGATGGTACGGTTTATCGTATTAAGAACATCAACATCCTTTATCAACCCGTGACTAATTTTCTTAATTCTTGCATTTAAGAGTGGTTTTACTCAGAATCCCCTCCCCTAGGGGCATCTCTAAATGAGAATGAGAAGCTTCCTTCATGGTGGTTAGTTCTCGCCACCCTGAAGGGTACATGAAAGGGTTTGGGTCCCAGAATCGCCAACGACTCGCTACACACGTTAGCAGGCAAACGTCAGAGAAAACGATGTATGTGCGCCATAAAAAAATGATGTATGCTCTTTGTTTTCTAAGTTTATTTGCTGAAACACAGCTTAAAAGTACACAATCTTAGGTAGAAAATTTATTCATTTAGAAGACGCGTGTCTTTTTCCGATTTATTTAAGATATCGGATACATTCTATGGCCTCGCTGCGAGTTACAATGTACAGTACTCTCCCGATTATCCGTGGAATTGGGTCGCGCGGCCGCCGCGGATAACAAAAATCGCGGATAATCCGAAAAAAGCTAAAAACGGGTATAGCAAAAGAGAAAACAGTCATTCCAACTTTGAAAAATCGTTTTACATACAATAAAACGTAAAATAAGCAGCAGGAAATGTTTCACTAACGCTTAATATTTTAGTATATCACTCAAAACTAATCTAAAATGCATTTTGTTCATGAAAACAGAAAAGTGCTTTGTACTTACGAGAGGCGCCAAGGATACACAGGAAAATTAATACATATGTACTGTTTTAATACTGTAATGTATTATGTAATTACAAAAGCATAACTGTAAAACTACACCTTTTTGAAGAAATCAGTCATTTGTGTTTGCTTCTTGCTTTGGAAGCATTTTCTCTTTGCTTGGAAGCAAAAAAAAAAAAAAAAAAAAAAAAAACTTAGAGTGGCAAGCGCGGATAATCGGGAGTCTACTGTACTGTTTTTACACGCGTGGCAGTGAATTTCTTGCCACCGCATGTGGTTAAGACATCGTAAATTAATCAACTGTATAGCGTCTTTCATAAAAACTCTTAATCTGAAACTATGGCAACTCAGAGGTAAATTTCACAAATGCGTAGAAAGCTGAGTAGATTTACTGAGTAGAAGAAACGGGATTGTTCTCTTTATGCATCGCTTGATCCCCCCCCCTCTCCCACTCGCTGGGAAAATTCGTAATTGAGGATGAGAAGCTTCCTGCATGGTGGTTGGCTCTCTCCACCCTGAAAGGTACACGAAAAGGAGGGGTCTGGCTCCTCCCAGGGGACGTAATTCCTTAGGGAAGGGTTGCATCATGCCCGGTAATGGCCCTTCGGATTCAACCACAGTTCCTGCCAGTGTTGCTGTTACAGCGGTCCGGTCATTCAGTATTATTTATCCGTGTGCCTTCGGGCGGGTTGGAGAGTCAGTGATATGACTTACTCAGAATTAAGCCCCAGATTAAGATTCGATTCCAAAGAAAAAGGATCTATTCAGAGAATTTTTCTCCTGAGCTTTTATTTCTTCAAGACATTCTTAAAGCGACAGAGCGATCTATATGAATTATCAATAGAATTGGTATTGCTTCAATGAACGGCATTTATGGGAAAATAAAATAGAACATAACGCTGAATCAAAGAAATACAAAGATTTCAAATGTAAGCCAATGTTTATGCCAAGATGCCAAATTTATGTCAATTATTCCGTTATAATCATAGTTCAGCTATAATAATGTAGTTGTCATTATTGTCAAAACCCATCAAATTTGGCTATGATGTTGAAATTCTAAATTCCCTTTATTTCAATCTACTTACGTAATTTTTCAAAAAAAAATGTCCAATATTCTCAAAAATCTTATAATTTGAAGATTCTCTCAAGCATCTTTTACCTTTTCATCCACAAACGCAAAAATATTTGGTATTTGAAGAATATGTTTTAATACTGCTTGTATCGAATTTGATGTTGTTTATTGGAATTCACTAGAAATATTCCTCTTATTTTCTTTGTTTTATATTTTTAGGAAATCAAAGAAATTATAATCTGTGAGGATACCGAAACCATTTCTTATATTCCTTGAAAAAGCAACCAAACTTTCAAAAGGGATTCTCAGTGGAGGCAATATGTTTGAGAGGAATCCTGCGACGGCAAGAATAGGCGAGGAGATCTTGCCTTTCGAACTGGGATATCTTCCTGAGTATTTTCAGAAAAAGGCAGCCGCGGAGCTCAATGAGACACCAGACAGGAAAGAACAATCACTTCGCCAACTAAAAGAATTTTTGAAAGGTAAGAAAACCAAAATATAATAATAGTAATTAACTGCCTCTGGTAATCAGCCTGGCTATTTAGGCTGTTAAACGATTAATATGGGACGATGCATACCTTAAAAATTTTACCTTAATAACATTTTTACAACATCTATTTAATAGAATGAATCTGGTGCAAACGACTGTGGATATAAATTTATAAAATGTATTTTAGAATTAAAAGTGGAAGTGAAAGTCCTTTTTCCGAATAAAATACCAAACAAAAAGCAATTTCTTAAAAATCTTAAAATCGGTAAAAGTGAGTGATTGAATGTTTTGATGTATTTCACAATAACATTCAAAATTGCAACAGACTGTGCATTAAACTGAATTTTAAAAAAAATATAAATTTAAAAAAAATATAGAATAGACAGTACAGAAATGAATTTGATAGGATTAAAAAGACAACTTCTTCAGTTTTAAGATAATAAAAAAGTAATTTTTTTTAATAACAGTTTTGAAAAATGTAGCTGTCGATTTCCATAAAATAAGTCACAACGATCTTGTAATGAATCAGCTTCTTCCTGGGTGACCACTGTGACATTCCTTTTTCCCACACTCGATAATGTACATTCCGGGCCATTCTTCATCAACGAAACTCCCACAGTGTTAAGTGCCTCCAGATTGCCAAATGGAAGACCCTCCTTTTAAGTACGGTCATCTGGCCATTTAGTGCTAATCCAGATAAGGAACCACACGTGCGTTTCCCAGGCAAATAAATCGTGTCTTCGAAAGGCGACAGTGTCAAACACTCCAGATGTCCTGCATTTTTCCCATGGTGGAGGGTGAATCATCAATGGACATTTTCCCACGGGCGACCAGAGACGATTCAGGTTGTTCTGAACGGTGATTGGGTAACAGGGAGTCTGAGAGGAAAATAAAAGGTGAGATTTTTCGGAAGAAGACGGAGAGGAGCTTCGTGTGAACCAAGGAGGAGAAGCTTCGGGTGAATCGGACTTCTGCGTAGAATTCCACCCGAAGAAAATTCGGTGGATTCCGAGAGCTACCCCCGGAGTAGCCTAAGACGCCAACAGCCTGTTAGCTGTTCTTGTAAAGTTGTTTCCTTCGAAATGGTTCGAGGAACTATTCTTGTGTAATTTTCGTGTTGTAAATAGCATCATTCATTTAACCTAGATTAGAAAGAGTTGTTTTTATGTAATAAAGCTGTAAATAAAAAAAATTTGATCATATCGCTACCTGTTTTTGGATCGAGACTTTACAGCTTTAATATTTGGTGGCAGCGGTGTTGATAGAACTTTGCGCGGTAAGCTATCATTAGCTAACTGGACTTGCGTTTCAGACTCAGAGATTTCTAGTCTGAGAAAACTTACAATATCTAGGTTAAAGTTACTTTTAAAAAAGTTGCGTGGTAATTGCCAACTTCAAGATCGACGAGTGGAACTCAAAGCGAGGAAGAATCGCTGAGCTGCAAGAGCGTACTGACCCAAGTTAGAAAGGAATTCTCCAGCCGCAAGTTCGACGAGTGGACTCAACTTCGATTGGAATTCACTCTACCTCCAACCTGGTATCAACCAACCGACGAAGTGTTCCGAGTCTCCTGCACACCGGTGAGTGCTTCCTAACTTTCCTTTCTCTAGAGGCAGTAAATTTATTATAAAAGTAACTGTCGGTCACTGAAGTAAAATTTGAAATTTCAGTGTAGCATTTTAGAATTGGCTATTAAAGCAATGCAGTAAAGAAATTTTTAATTAGTTGGGACTAATTATAAAGATTAAAATTTTGGTGTACAAGTTCTGTTAATAAGTTATAGAAGTAATGTTAAATTGTAGATGCTAATTAACTTGTAAATGCTAAATGTAACCACAGGTTTCAGTGGCTGAACCAAATGCATTCGATGAATGATAACTTTGACTTTTTTCGAATGTGTATTAGATGAAAAATTGTGTGACAGTTTGCAGTAATTAGTTGAATAGAAATCTGCTGATTTCAGTAAGTTATTCAAAACTGGTGAAATAGTTAATAGAATTTATTTTGTGTATTGTATAAATCAACTGTGTTTTATGTGTATTGTTGATACATAAAGGAGTTCCTTGTGTTTAAAATCAGTTGAATTTTGTGTAGCTTAAAATATTTTTTTTTGAGAGTAAGATAGCTAATCAGTTTGTAAGTAGAATTAAATTAAGAAATGGCTTTCTTAAACAGAGCGTTAAAAATAGATTTATTCTCCCTGACGGAAGAATTAGGGATCGAGACTGACCCCTCAAATAAAGTAGTAGATCTGATCAGGAAAATTAAAGAGTTCCCAGATATTGACTTCGTAAAAGATAGATATGAAGTTATAGTGGAAGAACGAAAAACAGAGAAAGAGCGCGTAGAGGCAGAATTACAAGCTGAAAGGCAGCGCGAACGGGAATTTGAGTTGGAGCGTTTAAGAATATCTAATTCCTCGGAAATTAATAGCTCACATTCAAGCCGAAATGAAAATTCTAGACCGCGAAGAGATATTAAGCATTTAATGCCTAAGTTTGATAGTAACCAAACTGATATGTCAATTTATCTGACATTACTAGAGAGGCAATTAAAAACCGCCGAGATTGACGAGGCTGAATGGGTCTCTCAACTACTGTCATTATTGCCGTTAGATTTGGCTCACATCATAGCGAAAGAACCGGAAGACAAAGCTCAGGATTACGAGCATATTAAACAAGTTTTGCTGGAACGATTTAAGATAAAAACTGAGACATATAGGCAGCGTTTCGTGAGCCATCAGAAAAAACCGAACGCATTGTGGAAGGAATTAATTTTTGATATGGAACATTTCTTAGATGGTTGGCTTTCGGGATCGGGTGTAACGGATTTTACCGGGCTAAAGAAATTGCTAATCACCGACCAGATAAAAAAACGCGTCCCGAGCCAGATAAGAGACCATTTTCTAGACGTATGGTCGGAGTTCGTGGATCCTTTTGTTCTAGCCGAGAAACTGGACCACTACGAATCGGTGCGGACGAAATCCAACTTTGTAAAATTCCCCGAAAGAAAAATGGTTGAGAGAAACAGACCGTTTTCGCCTAAGAAAGAAGAGAAGTATAAAGCGACGGAAAGAATGGCAAACGCTAAACCCAATGAAAATAAATCGTGGAGGAATTTAGCCCCACAAAGGAATTGGAGGGGAGACAATTTTGATCAGCGGAAACAATTACAATGTTATGAATGTCTGTCTACGACGCATTTAAGGCCAAACGGCCCTCAATTAAAAAAGAATCAACCGACAGAGCAGATAAATCACGTAGGAAGCGCGCACGAAAATGAATTATTTGCTCCCTATATAAGTGAAGGATCCGTTAACGGATCGGAAATTAAAATTCTCCGGGATTCAGGCGCCAGCGTAGATATCGTTACACGAAATTACGTCTGTAATGCAGATTTTACCGGTGAGGTAATTTGGGTGAAACAACCATTGGACTTAGATTTGAGGTGTTTGCCTCTGGCACGTGTAAGGCTCAATAGCCCAGAGTTCGGGGAGGTCGTCACAAAGGCCGCTATTGTTGATTCATCTCTCGATCAAGGAATTTACCTTCTTAGTAACGCCACGGCCGAGTTACTTAACAAACGTATCAGTATTGCCACTGTGAATGCTGTCACTACTCGTTCAAAGGGGATGGAAAAGCAAGGAGAATAGAAAGCGGGACAGGAGGGAAGAATGAGATAGAACCTGAAATGCAACTGAGAGAAGAATCGTTACCACCCATTGAGATAGGGGAAGGAGCTGAAGATTTATTCACTCCGTTCAAGATAACTCAAGGAGAATTTTCAAAGGCTCAAATGGACTGCGGAACCTTGGAAGAATGTAGGGAACGCGTTAACAAAGGACATGAGGGATTTAAAAAGGAAAAGGGATTGTTTTTTAGGGTAACAAAAGATCATTTAGAAACCCGAGATCTCAATTAATTGTGCCGAAAAAATTCAGACCGGCAATATTAGAGATGTGCCACGAGTCGACGTCGGCACATCTGGGGGTAACTAAAACGAAAGATAGGGCCCTAAAATATTATTTTTGGCCAAATTGTGTAAAGGATATCGAGAATTACGTTCGCTCGTGTGATCCTTGTCAACGAATCGGTAAACCAAGGGAGAAGACAAAGGCCCCTCTCAAATTAGTTCCCGTTATATCGGAAATTTTTAGCAAATTAAATATTGATTGCGTAGGACCATTACCCATTAGTGAGAAAAACAATCGATATTTGTTAACGGCGATGTGTATGTCTTCAAAATATCCGGATGCAATCCCTATAGAAGACCTTACGTCAATCACAGTGATAAATGCTATGTTAAACGTTTTTAGTAGAATGGGGTTCCCCCGTGAGATACAGTGTGATTGGGGTACGTCGTTCACTAGCTATTTAACCACAGAATTTTTTGATAAGTTCGGAATAAAAGTCACTCATTCATCTGTGCGGCATCCCCAGACAAACCCGGTAGAGCGTTTCCACAAAACCATTAAGCGACTTCTAAAGGTACTATGTTTAGAGTCCGGAAAGGATTGGGAGAAAAATCTTCCCGCAACTCTGTTAGCTTTGAGAACGGTTACTCACGAGAGCACAGGATTTAGCCCCGCTGAGTTGGTTCACGGAAAAAACCTAAGGACTCCAGAAGTGCTGTTATACGAGCACTGGGTAGCACCGAAAGAAAACGAAACGGCGGTAGCCAAATACATGTACGACTTAATAAACCGCATGAGACGTTGTCAGGATATAGCAGTAACCAGGATGTTGGAGACGCGAGATAAGAGAAAATTATGGTATGACAAAAATGCTGTCCATCGCCAATATAAATCCGGTGATCAAGTGTTGGTGCTCGCAGCATCTATGCCGAATAAACTATCAGTACAGTGGATAGGGCCAGGCGAAATTCAATCTCAATTGTCGGAAACGAACTATATAGTGAAAATGACAGGAAAGGAGGCCAAGCCCCAAATTTTTCACGTTAATCTGTTGAAACCTTACCATAAAAGATTGGCGGAGGTGAATCTAGTGTTCCACGAGGAAAAAGTGAATGTGGAGACGGAAAATGATTTAGAGATCGCATACCCGACGGGAGACGTAAACGTGTACGATTTCGAGGAAATATCTCGAAGTAGCAACTTAGAAGAGAGGTTAACGACGGAGCAGATTGGGGAACTCAAAGAGTTGTTACATAAACATAAAACAGTTTTTTCAAATAAGCCGGGAAAAACCCATCTAGTTGAGCACGATATAGAACTGATCAGTAATCAGCCGGTTCGGTCGAAGCCATATCGCACATCACAACGCCAAGCCGAAATTTTGAAATCGGAAATAAAGCAGATGTTAGATCTGAAAATAATTGAAATGGGACAATCAGACTATACATCACCAATGCTGTTAGTAGAGGCACCGGGAAAGGCCCCAAGACCTTGTATTGATTACCGAAAATTAAATAGTGTAATTAAAACTGAGTACTTCCCCTTGCCCAATTTAGAAGAGCGAGTAGAAAGAGTTTCCGCCGCAAAATTTATTACGGTACTAGATCTAGCGAAGGGCTACTGGCAAATTCCAATGACGAAGAACGCAAGTCGGTTAGCAGCGTTCGTAACTAATTTCGGGACGTATCTCCCTCTAAGAATGCCATTTGGATTGGTGAATGCGCCATATTTTTTTAGTAAGATGATGGCTGAGATATTAGGGAATTGTGAGAAGTATGCAGTACCTTACTTAGACGATATTGCGATCTATTCCGAAACATGGGAAGAACACTTGAAACATGTTGACGAGGTTCTTAAAAGAATAGGAGCGGCAAATCTAACCGTGAAACCATCAAAATGTCAGCTAGCACAGAGCCGGACGAAATATTTAGGACATATGGTAGGAGATGGCGTTCGAACACCAGCCGAAGCAAAAATCAAAGCAGTGATAGATTTTCCTACCCCCAAAACAAAAACTCAGATACGAGCTTTCCTTGGGCTAGCGGGTTATTACGCACACTATGTGGAAAAATTTTCTGTCATAGCCGCACCTTTAACCAACGCATTGAAAGGTAGGATGACGAAAGAGCAGATTAGATGGACGCCCGAATGCGAACAAGCATTCCAAGAATTAAAAATGAGTTTGACAAAAAAAACCCGTCTTGCATGCCCCTGATTATACAAAAAAATTTATAGTCCAAACTGATGCGTCGGATGTAGGGATGGGAGTTGTAATGTCTCAATTAGATTCCGAAGGCAAGGAACATCCTATTTTATATCTAAGTAAGAAATTTTCAGACGCGGAAAAGAAATATAGCACTACTGAAAAAGAGTGTGCTAGTATAGTATACGCCATAAAGAAGCTTAAATTTTACTTGGATGGCCAGCACTTCACTATTGTCACGGACCACAATCCGTTAGTTTGGCTAAAAAATAATGCGGGTAACAACCCTAGATTGATGAGATGGTCATTGGCTTTACAACCATACAACTATACTGTCACACATAAACCGGGCAGTAAGCACCAGAATGCTGATGGTTTGAGCCGCTGTAACCTTTAAAAAAAGGAAAATCTAGTGATAAATTTTAATGTGTAAACGGTATTTTAATGTGTAAATAGTGTTTTAATGTAAATTGTTTTTTAAAATGTATTTGTATTGTATAATTGCCTCTAAGAAGGGATAGTTGGTTCCACGACCCAGTAGTGACTTTCGTCCAAGACTGGACAAAAGTCCCCTTTCAAAGGGGGGGAGAGTTGTAATGAATCAGCTTCTTCCTGGGTGACCACTGTGACATTCCTTTTTCCCACACTCGATAATGTACATTCCGGGCCATTCTTCATCAACGAAACTCCCACAGTGTTAAGTGCCTCCAGATTGCCAAATGGAAGACCCTCCTTTTAAGTACGGTCATCTGGCCATTTAGTGCTAATCCAGATAAGGAACCACACGTGCGTTTCCCAGGCAAATAAATCGTGTCTTCGAAAGGCGACAGTGTCAAACACTCCAGATGTCCTGCATTTTTCCCATGGTGGAGGGTGAATCATCAATGGACATTTTCCCACGGGCGACCAGAGACGATTCAGGTTGTTCTGAACGGTGATTGGGTAACAGGGAGTCTGAGAGGAAAATAAAAGGTGAGATTTTTCGGAAGAAGACGGAGAGGAGCTTCGTGTGAACCAAGGAGGAGAAGCTTCGTGTGAATCGGACTTCTGCGTAGAATTCCACCCGAAGAAAATTCGGTGGATTCCGAGAGCTACCCCCGGAATAGCCTAAGACGCCAACAGCCTGTTAGCTGTTCTTGTAAAGTTGTTTCCTTCGAAATGGTTCGAGAAACTATTCTTGTGTAATTTTCGTGTTGTAAATAGCATCATTCATTTAACCTAGATTAGAAAGAGTTGTTTTTATGTAATAAAGCTGTAAATAAAAAAAATTTGATCATATCGCTACCTGTTTTTGGATCGAGACTTTACAATCTACAACGACTATTAAGCCTACTTTTGTGCCTTTCTGTTTGACGCTTGCTTCTTGAATACTTTTACATATTCTTTCCTCCCACTGAATGGAATTTTTTGTGACGTGGCGAGCCTTCTCCAGAGTGTTTCTAATATAATTTTTGAGCTAATTAGTGATGTGTTGAATCAAGTGCATATGTAAAAATATTGAACGGACCTATATGGAACCTTTTTTTAGTGAGTTTATAACATTTTACTGTCACCATTCGATAGTAAATAATAAGAGGGATTTTTGTATTATATACCTTAAAGTTTTATATATTTATATATATATAGATTGCTCCAAATATATATCGATAAAAAAGCGATCAGGAATGAATATATATTGTTCGAGAACGATATTCATTGGAATTTATTATTTTCAGCAAAGCTTTATGTAACAATACACAATAGTAATATTGTTTTATTACATTTTTCGAGTAATTTATATAACGCAAACATTAAAAGAAACTCATCCGAAGTCATTGACACACTTATTCAAATTTTTTCAAGGGCCGCGGTGGCCTGGTGGTAAGGTCTCGGCTTCGGAACCGGAGGGTTTCAGATTCGTGACCGATTCCACCGAAGAACCGTCGTGTAAAGGGGTCTGTTGCACGTTAAATCCGTCATGACCAAATGTCCTCCCGCTGGTGTGGTGTGGAGAGGGGGTGCCAGCTCAGGTGTCATGCTCGTCATCTGACCGCGGTTCAAAATGACGAGGTCCGTCCCAAAATAGCCCTAGTGTTGCTTCAAACGGGACGTTAATATAACCAAACAAATTCGAATTTTTTTCAAACTAGAAATAAACACTACACGTAATATTAGAAAAAAAAATTTCAAATTTGATAATTCAAAATAATTTTTACAAATGCTAACAGTAATAATTTGGAACCACATATTTTCATAAATCAATTATTCAATAAAGTAGAGATTTAAAAAGTTTATATGAAAAATTAAGGAAAAAATAAAAAATATATAATATTCTTAAACTGGATGTTATTCCTTCTTGTGCATAATGATAAATATTAAATTTTCATCATATTTTAACCCTTTAAAGTCCCATTTTTTTCTAGTCATATTTTGTTAAAATACTTTTAGGCTTGAAATTAGAATAAGAAAAAGGATTCATTTAGCTTATTAGATAAATTCAATTAAATTAATTTGCTTAATTAATAATGAAGTAACAAATCAAGACACATCATTTTGTCTGAGATAAAGAACTGAAGCATCTAAGTTTCTGACTTACTAAAAAAATGTGTCAGAACTTATGCCAACCTACATAATTTCATACAGAGATTGATAAATTTGGTGGGAAATATACTTGCCACCGCCCTAGAAAGGGTTAAATTATGTGTCAAAGTTCGGAATGAATTTTTCGATAAACGATCGAAAATGTTTATATTTTTGATTATTTGCATAAAAAAGATTGAAAAATCATGTATGAAATTAAAATACACCAGTTATGTGTCAAAAGTTTTTAAAAATTCGGAAAAAGAGCTTTTTTTTTTGCTAAAAAGAGGCACAAAGCAAAAACCTTCTAATTTAGATGTTTATCAAATGATTTACTTAACATTTTGGAAATAGCTTAAGGAAAAAAATTTCTAGTTCCTGAAATAAAAAAAAAGTTATATTTCTATCCATTCTTTAAATATTGCAGTTCGACCGATAAACAACACGAAAGTTTCAATTTTTTTTCACATTGTGAAGCCTTAAAAAATATAAAATATTTCTATGTTAATAGATTACTTTTTCTCTAATTCAGAAGCTGCAGAACATATTCGGAAATTATTATGCCAAATTTGAATAAAAAAAAAGCATTAGATTCTAATTTATGAAACTTTCCGTAAGAAAATTCTATCATATTCTACAGGGTGTTTATTTAGTCCCGGACCCATTTTGATGATTAATAACTCATAAAATAATAAAGATAGATTAAAATTAATAACATAAATGGTTAAATAGACTCAAAAAGTTTCATGACCCTTGTCAATGAACTTTCACGTGTGCCCCCTTCGTCGCACGGAGAATATCAAGTCGATAGTCAATTTCACGCCCTGTAGCGGCAAGCATGTCGGCATCCACAGAGCCTATTGCGGTTGTAATTCTGGCTTTTAGGTCATCAATGTTCGACACTCTCCTCCTGAAAACGTTGGAGGATCTTTTTGGTAAATTCTGAAATTTCTCTGTGCTTGCACTATCGATTTCGTTTCTATGAACCACCATAAAATCTGTGCTTTCTCTTGTGGTGTATGCATTCTCATTAATATCCGCTCGAATAAAACATCACATACAAAAGTACTACATGGAACAAACACATCAAAAGTAAACATAACATAGCAATAGTTGCCAAAAACAAAAGAGAGAAAAATGCAATTAATAAGCAGACGATATTTAGAAAAGTACAGATATTTAGGCTGGAAAATGAAATTATCTGAAATTAACCACACGCGCAGACGATATTTACAAAAGTAAAAATATTCAAACCTGAAAAGGAAAATATATGAGTTATTCCATCGATAAATGCCATAAGTTTGTTTATATCTTCATTACTTTATGAGTTATTAAACATCAAAATGGGTCCGAGACTTTATAAACACCCTGTATATTTGAGAAGTTAGCATCTAAAGATGAAAAATGGCATCTAAATGTATGCAGATGAAAATATGAAAAGCAATATTACTTACCAAAAATGTGACTTAGACATAAAATTCTAACGGTTTTTATGAAGAAACCTTTTCAAACATTAAACTAAAAAAAATCGTAGTTTTGTAAAAAAATCGATTTTGAACATAATCACTCGCCTTAAAGAAATTTTTAAAAGTACACAAATGTTACGTTTTTGCCATTTTACTGCATTTTTTTTTTTTTTTTTTTTTTTTTTTTGCATTAATGATTTTCTGGTTTAAAAAATTATTCATTATTTTTTGGAAAGTTTTCAGTTTATTTTTATTTCTTCTTTTGCTTAAAAGGATGAATAATCAAATTATATAAAACTACCAAATTGACGTGATTTGAGCTGGAAAAATGATCGAACAATCGAACAATGGTAATTGAGTAATTGAACAGTTTGTGGTTTTGATCTAAAAATGTACAGAGAGGGGAAATCAGTTCTTTCGGATTTGGATGGACTAAACCTATCATATGATTTATACAAATAAAACGTAGCTTTATTTAATTGGATTAGATTCAATGGAAAAATTAGTTATTCCTAAATGCAAACTATGCTTTATTTCTGATGCTATAAGATCAGCAAAATGTGTCGTAATTACAAACAGACCATTTAGAATGCCATTTCTATGAAATGAAAATTTAAGGTATCTAACTCGGTTGAAAACATGAATATATTTTTTTTTTTGCAGTTTTAATAAATAAATAAATATAAAAAAAATAATATAAAAAACAGGTACGTTTCTGTTTCCAATAATATCATTATTTTGTCCCTATATGAATTAGAAGAAAGTTATAGCAAACTAAAACTTATAGCATGAAAGTAATGCTTATTTATAAGCATTTAAAAAGTTTAATATTATTTTCATAAGAACGAGTTATTACCTAACTGCTGTACGAATATCATCATATTTTAAAATATAATCAATATATTTTAATGAAATTTATAATTCGTTATGTTATGCAGTAATGTAATGAATTATGGATTTGATGTCAAATGCTCTAGAAATGGATTTTTGATTGTTTAATTTAAATATTGTTGAAAAAAATTCCCAAATTTTACAGATAATTTCATATATTACACAGAAAAATGTTGAATATAATTCTTAGAAAATTGTTAGTTACATTGCAAGATTCGTTACACATGCACTGTTATAAAGAAATATGAAAAACTGCAAATTTTTTTTTTCTAGAACTATCCTAGTTTTTGTAAATAAATGTAAAATTTACAACAGAACAAAATATGCTTTTTCTTCAAACGCTACATATATATTCAAATAATTTAATATCATTCTTTTCTTATATTAATAAAAAAAATCATATTAGCAATTACACACACACACACACACACACACACATACACACACACACACACATACACACACACACACACACACATATGTATATATATATATATATCGGATATCTTAATGACAAATTGACCAGGTAAAAAAATGCGTTAATCTGTTTTTGTTATTATAAAATTTCATTATTGTGGCAGAACAAATCATACATTTCAATATATATTTAGTACATAATATAAATGGCTGCAAATTTATAATCGTAATTTTTATTTTTCAGTTTGCGAAGAATATAACGTGAAAGTATTGCAAATATTAAAAATTTTGGAATTAATTTTATGATAAATTTCATGAAGTTTGAACTTTTTCCTTTCAAAAATTCATTGTTTTATGAAATGTAAATAATCTAAGTGAAAGTTAAGTACTATCTGCAAAAAAATTGCTTTCAGTTTAGATAACTTGACGTCATTTTATCATCCATTTAATTTCGATTTAAAATACTTTAAATTGCAGACAACGATATTGCTAATGTTAGTAATTTTATTAAATTTCCGTTTTTAACGCTAAATAACAGACAATTCAAATCTTAATGACAATAATATTTTACAATTCGACATCGATATGTCTACAAAAAGATTTTGAAACAACTGCAAAAGAGATAAAATATGCGATAAATCTATAAAAATAAAATTGTTGCATCATTTAAACATTTTTGCTGCAATAAGCAGAAGCAATAAC
The DNA here is from genome assembly GCF_947563725.1 of Argiope bruennichi. Classification (NCBI taxonomy): domain Eukaryota; kingdom Metazoa; phylum Arthropoda; class Arachnida; order Araneae; family Araneidae; genus Argiope; species Argiope bruennichi. Next base: position 16,807,009 of record NC_079157.1, on the reverse strand, counting down.
CATTATTTACGCTCCGTTCCAATATCTTTATCTATTACTGATATTGAAAATGAAATGCGTTCTTTCTATCTTTATTTCTCATCAAGTGCTTTCAAATAAATTCAAGATAAGGCAGAAACGAAAGGAAAAAGCATTTCACTTTCTCCGAAAATATTTGCATTTTTTAAAGTGCTTTGTTTGGATTAGGAAATGTTTATGTTGTGCTGCAACCAGTTATTTAATACAATTTAAAGCATTTTGAAATTAGGGCTTCTAGGCCCGGTTTCTTAACACTTTTAACCATCGCCAAGATTAGAGACACTTTATATTTTAAAGTAATTGTATCTCCATTTTCAAGCTTATATTCCTAGTTTTTATTGCTTAACTATTAAAATTCATTTCTCGATGCAGTTGGTGCTAATATAAGATCAATAAAACTGGTCTCCCAAAATTTTCTCGCATACTCACTAATATACTTGTCATGTCAGAGAACTTTTTACTGGTGTACACTAGTTGCGAAATATGAAATTTTGGCTTCAATTTAGCATTATTACGGAATCTATCGTGTCACCCTTGGCGAGTTATTTGGCGATTAATCTCTGGCATGCCATTAACAGCATCAGAAAATTGAATTTGTGTTTTAGACTCGTCTTTCTCCACCGATCGAAACAAAAAAATTGACGCAAAACTACAAATTCCCATACGAAATTTGACATATTTAAGTCATTTTTTTCAATTATCGCATTTATCTATTTCTGAAATTATAGGCCGACAGACGGTCAACCCGTAATCGGATTCAGATCAAAATTGAACAGGTGTCTACTCCATAGATATTAAATCTGTGTACCGCATTTTATCTATTTAGCTCTCTTCGTTTTGTAATTATCTTGTTAATTTATATTCGAACAGTCGGAATTGCGCTGGAACAGATTATAGAGAAAATTTGATAGAATTCTGCAAATTTGGTGTAAATAGTGTATACCAAATTTCAAGATTCTAGCTCAAATCGTTTTCGAGTTATTTTGTCACAAACAGACAAACGGTCTGAAAATGTGTTTTTTAAAATTATTTTACCATTGCCATACTTTCTCTATACTGCATATACGTTGACGTAAAAAATCTTACTATTATTTATTATATGAAATTAAGATATTTTCGTGTTTTTCGAAGACATTTTAGTGTCCACAGACATATCCCCATCACGCTGATTTTAGGTGTGCTGTATGTGTGCATTTGTGAGATGTCAATAAACGGCTACTCCGCCCCGTCCGTAGTGCATTTGAGTAAATAGAATCATTGGAACACCGGGATCTATAGTCAAATTTAAAGTCCATCACAGGTCGAAATAGCAACTCTCGTTGGAATTATATCCCGTCATTGGTAAGGATAGTCAACCCCACACCATTTATGTATTCACTAGAGTGGCGAGAACCAACCACCATGTCTGAAGCATATCTTCTTCTTTTTGAGGTGCCCCTTAAAGGAGCGTTTGTGAGATGGGCACTTGCTCACAGCTCCGGAATAGAATTATACATTCAATAGAAATTGCCATTTTGTTACCAAGGGCAAATATTTCTTTCCAAATATTTTGGCAACCTACAGAACACAGACCTGAAAGAATATCTTCTCTTATCAAAGCCAGGGGAGGTTCAAAAAGATTAAAATTGACAAGATATTCGAAATATTTTTTTCACTTAGTAAAACACAATATCATCTAATCATTCGTCTTTTGAAACTGAGCTCTTGTCCTTCAAACAAAGAGTATTTTTTTCATTTTATATAATCAGCTAATGTATAACAGGAATATTATATACAATATACTTTTTATCTATTCATTTATATATTATGAAGTTTAAAGTTTATAAAAAATGTCCGTATACGTCTATGACAAACCAGCAAAAGGGAAATGAGCTCTAGACATGGAGAAATGATATGATGTTCAAATATATTCCCATTCCGGCAATTCCTTCTTTTTAATTTTATGTACTTAATGCAAAAAGTATTTAGTAATATAATAAGGGTATTCAACCGGCGTCCTTGCATAGGGGTAGCGCATCTTCCCTGTGATCTGGGAGCCCCGGGTTCGAATCCCGGTTCGGGCGTGGTTGTTCTTCATCTGTGTTTATATCTGTGAGGTGTGTGAATGTGCCCCCCCCCCTGTAAAAAAGGGCTGTGCAAGTGAATGTGTGAGTTTCATCTTCATATGAGCTAGAAGTCAGACTTCTGCCTTCGGGTGTTGAGGTGTCTTTACTCTCATAAGCTATTGCACCCTCTTTCCGTGCTAACGTGGACGCGACGTCATCATCAATAGTATTTAGTAAGCATGGTAGTAATACAAATTGGTATTTTTGCAAATTATTTAATAATTTATATTTTTGAACAGCTGACAAGCATACAAGTGGCTTTATATTTGACGACGACTTTCTGATTCAGTTCCTGAGAGTCAAGAAATATAACATGGCTAAGGCTTTCTCTCAAATAAAGGCGTATATTACTCTAAGGAAGAAAAATCCACAAATATTTCTCAACCTTAGCTACGAATGGGTCGTGAGGACTTTGCAAGACAGAGCGCTAACTATCTTGCCTTATAGATGCCAAGACGGTTGTACAATCATCTTTATTGAACTTGGTAAGCATTTTTTCTCCCTCATCAATTCGAACTACTGTGAAATAAAATTTGTATTATTCATTTAAATAAAATTGAACTGCAGAATTGTTTTATAAACCCCAAACTACTATCTCTCTAAAAAAACTTGTCATGCCAGAGAACGCCTGCATGATATCGTCATGCAACAGTAAAGAAATATTAACTTTTGTCGTGAATTTAGCGTTTTTACAGAATCTATCTTGTCATTCATGACACGTGTTTTGGAGTTTAATCCCTGGTATTCTGTTAATAGTATTCGAAAATAGAATTTGTGCTTTAGACACGTTTACCTCAATCGATTGAAACAAAGGTTTGACACAACACTATACATATAGTCACAGAATTTCATCCCAATTGGATATACTTAAGTCATTCAGTTTTTAAATTATCGAGTTTTCATATTTCTGAAATGACAGACCGACAGATAGTTAACCCGTTGTTGGTTTTGTTTCAAACTTTGACAGGTAAAATATTACTTAAGTAACCATACCGGGGCCCTAATCCTCTTAAAAATAGGATCCTTACGCCTTCACACACTTAGCCCACCAATCTCTCCACTGCCGGAAACACTCCTGGGAGGCTTCTTTTGGAATGGTATTCATCTCCGTTGTCGGGTTCCGCATTATCTCTTCTCCTCCCTCAAAATGAGATCCTTCAACAGCATCTTCAATTTTAGATTTAAAAAAAATAATAGAAGTCGCAAGGAGCAATATCTGGAGAGTTGGGAGGTTGGGAGATGACTGGAATTCCGTGTTTTGCCAAGAAAGTCCGGATGAGGCAAGAAGTGTTCGTCAAGAAAGATCTGACGAATGAGTCGGAGAATTGTCATGATGCAAACGCCAGTTTTTCGTTGTCCAGAAGTCTGGTCTTTTGTGCCGAACTGCATCTCTTAATCGGCTTAGAGCTTACTGATAGTATTCTATTGTCACTTTTTGTCCCTTCGGTGCATATTCGTGATCGTCTCCAATGATGTGCGGCCATTTTTGAATCGGTTAAACCACTCCTTCACTTGTATTACCCCCGTAACAACGTCTCCAAACATTTGATGAATCTTGCGAATTGTTTAGCTTTGAGAATCACCAAGCTTTTGACAAAATTTGATGCAGTTCCTTTTCTCAACTCGTTAATCATCTTGAGAGACATAAAAAATCCGACGAACACTTATAACAACCTCACTCAGACAGCAGCTGACAGCTTGTCGAATACGGATTAAAAAAATTCAAGAATGCGCATTAAGTTGTCTTTTTCCATTATGCACTAGGCGCCGCACTAGCATCATGACCTTACGTAGGAAAACTCAAGGACGGATGCTTCTTAGACAGGCCCCGTATCTTATTCAACGAATTGATCAAACCTCTCGTAAGAGATAGAGTAAGTATACTGGAGTCCTAAATAACAAGTTGGTCAATCAGTATGCTAAAATTTGGTGAATAAGTGTTTAGACATTCGTGCTCTGTATTCTTTCCATAAAGGACTTGAAGGCTAATAAAAAGTTTCAAATGGATGTTAAGGCTTATTTCACATCACTGCCAACAACTTTCTTCGAAAATGGATCTATCCTGCTCCATTTATAAAACAATTATCTGAAACTTCATGTCGAAAAGTAAACATGAAACGTACTTCTCAGTAACCAATTCATTTTTTTCTTTTCACTTTATTTTTTTATGTCCCATTTTCGATTTTGGGGGAAAATAAACAACCTTTACAGTTTAGTTAGTATATTTTTTGCTGAGCTTTTCATAGCTTTATAATGTTTTTTTTTTTTTTTTTTTTTCAAATTTTTTTTCAGATAATTGGAATCCTGAAACATTGCCCATCGAACAAGTTAAAAAAGCATTTGTGATTTACCTTCTTCAATCCCTTCGAGAACCCATGTCACAAGTCAATGGTATCAAGGCAATTATTGATGTAAAAAGTAATCCTATAAGGCATGTGAGATACTGCACACCAAGTAACTTGCATCTTATCTACTATGGCATCCAGGTAAATACTCAGAGAATTTTTTTCTTTCATATTTTACAAATCATAATTTTTTTTATTATTCCCATAAGATGCTTCATAAATTAGTCTTTACTTAAAATATTTTTTAGAATATTTCATAAACTGCTAGATTGTATTGACATTTGACATAAATCTGTAATTCCAACGCAAAAATAAATTTCAATTTCAACCATCTTTTCCCTATTTATTTAGAAGTATCAGTTTATACACAAGAAACTAAAAGCGGATGTACTTAATTTAAACAAAAAAGAAATTAGAATTTTAATCTCAAATATCATAAAATAATAGTGTTGCCATTTTAAAAAGAACCATTTATTTTGTCACCGATGTTTTCACATTACTATTTCTGTTCGTTTCTAAATAAACCTCAAAAATTTATAAAATTATATCAATTCAGTACAAGACGCGAGATGCTCTTATTTAATTTCAAACTCAAATACGCAAACGAACTCGAAAATTTAAAGCTTTTAAAATAAAACTTTATAATATTTTTAATTAATTATATAGCGAAAACCGATTCCACAATTAAACTCATTATGCATTTCTTTAGGAAATGCATGGTAAAAATAAATTGCATCAGCCATTGCATAGCAAATTTTTAAAATAAATAATAATTTCAAAAAATAGTTTTTTTTAAAAAAATAATTTTTAAAAATATTTTTTAAAAAAAATAAATTTTAAAAAATTGATTGTATGGAATTAAAATCTGATACCACAAAACACGAGTTTTTAAAAGAACAGTTTTAAAACCTTGTGAAATTATTTCTCCGCGGTGATACACTCCAATATAATACCATACCATGCGATGATACCATATTTTTAACTAATTTTAAACTAATTAACTAATTTTTAACTAAATAAAAACATAAGTAAAATCTTCTAAACCATTTGTTAGTAAGAATCTATTCCTAAGAAATAACTACGATTCATATTTCATGGCTCTAGGTCTAACGATCTTCCCTTTAAATGTATTTGATCGATTTCTGTATCAAACAGTTTAGATACAGTAAATCAGTTTTAAAATATAACTTTTTTGCTGTTCACCTATTTTTGTTACTTCATCAACTATATATGCCAGAAATCAGATTGGAGCATAATAGAAAAAAAATTATGCATCACATTCAACATTATGTAATATATTGATTATTGCAAATACAGGGTGATTCAAAAGAAGAAACAAATTTTAAATGTTTGTTTGTAATGAATGACAACAGATAGAGACACATATTGTACATTACTAGACTTAGAAAATCTCGAAAATTTATTTATTTTTTCGTTTAACCTCGGTAAAATGGATGCAATGTTTCGTTTATGAAAAAAATTAAGATGCTTCATGAACATTATTCTGTATGCTGCAGTATACAAAGAGTAAGCCAATTTTTCCAAATGTAGCATGCATTTTCTATGTTCAAAAAAGGGCCATCTCATCATTAAAAATTTTTCAGATAGTATAAGAAATTTTTTAGAAAAAGGTTGTGTAGGCAAACGAAAAATTCTTCGCAGAATAATTGTCCTCGTATGGCAGGTGAAAATGTTTTGCATAAAACTTGCTTTCAGACGTCACCGTATGAAATTTACAAATGACATCTTGAATTTCTAAATCACCAATATAGTATTTGCTAAAAACATATGCTTTCTGCTCTTCAATATCTGTTAGATTAATTGTTAGACCATTGAATTCATTAATTATGGATCAACTACTTCATTTCTGACAAGAAATGGATAATGTGCCATTGTCTCATAATAAACAGAAATCAAGATAAATGTATGGAATAAAATTTGAACTTTCATCTATCGTTGATTAATTGTGGAAAGTTTGACCTTTCCTCTATTCAGTGAAAATTTGTGAAAACCTCGAACTTTTGTCTATCATTGATTAACTTTGACCTTTCATCTATTCAGAGATGATCGTGAAAACTTTGTACTTTTATCTATTCAGTAATGATGGTGAAAACGTTGAACTTTTATCTATCATTGATTAACTTTGACCTTTCATCTATTCAGAGATGATCGTGAAAACGTTGAACTTCTATCTATTCAGTAATGATGGTGAAAACGTTGAACTTTCATCTATCATTGATTAATTGTAAAAACTTTGGCCTTTCACATATTTAGTGATGATTGTGAAAGCGTTGAACTTTAATCTATCATTGATGAATTGTGAAAACTTTGACCTTTCATACATTCAGTGATGACCGTGAAAACGTTGAACTTTCATTTATTCAGTGATGATTGTGAAAACGTTGAACTTTAATCTATCATTGATGAATTGTGAAAACTTTGACCTTTCAGACATTCAGTGATGACCGTGAAAACGTTGAACTTTCATTTATTCAGTGATGATTGTGAAAACGTTGAACTTTAATCTATCATTGATGAATTGTGAAAACTTTGACCTTTCATACATTCAGTGATGACCGTGAAAACGTTGAACTTTCATTTATTCAGTGATGATTGTGAAAACGTTGAACTTTAATCTATCATTGATGAATTGTGAAAACTTTGACCTTTCAGACATTCAGTGATGACCGTGAAAACGTTGAACTTTCATTTATTCAGTGATGATTGTGAAAACGTTGAACTTTAATCTATCATTGATGAATTGTGAAAACTTTGACCTTTCATACATTCAGTGATGACCGTGAAAACGTTGAACTTTCATTTATTCAGTGATGATTGTGAAAACGTTGAACTTTAATCTATCATTTATGAATTGTGAAAACTTTGACCTTTAATCTATCATCGATGAATTGTGAAAAATATTGCATTTAATCTATCAGTGATGACTTGTTACTAATCTATCAGTGATGATTTGTTACTAATCTATCAGTGATGTCACTCTTTTTTGTCATTCATTAGAAATAAATGTTTTCAATTTGCTACTTCCTTTTGAATTACCTCGTATATTGTTAATTTAAAAAAGAGCCTTTAAATTATACTAATTTTTGATTCAATGATCTTTCCAGGAAGTTTGTCCCAGCAGGTATAAGGAAGTTCATATAGTAAATGATTCATTAGCATTTAAAGCTGCCTGGTTCATTATTAGACCATTTCTATCAGAAAAGATAAGGAAAAGGGTGAGTATTTTATTGTGTTTATTGCTTTTAATATCTCAGAATGCAATACAGGATAATTACAAATTAATCATCGGACTTAAATTCATATATTTCAACAAGTTTAAAATTTTTGACAACAGGAAATCCCTTACAAAAAAAAGAATATATTAACCTTCTTTTGGAATAATTATGCCCGTATGTATTTATCCAATGAACCCCAAGGAGGATGTAGTATGTTATTTTCACCTATCTGCATTTATTCTGAAACTGTACATGATACATTTTGAGGTGTAATACAGGATTCAAAACCTTCCAATCATATCAGTGTTAAATAATAAATTCATAAATAATGTGATTTATTGATTTTTATGGTACATGCTGAAAACAGTCTGTAATTCTCTTCACAGCATCTTGTAAGCCATTTAATTGTCTTCATTCACGTAAAAAATCCACGTCCTTGAATTGACGAAATAGTAGACTATTTTTCTTGTCCAACATTAATGTTTCATATTTTTTCGGAACAAGCAATGCAGATTTTGCATTTTTTTAAACACAAAAAAAAGTCTTATCTTCGTTTATTTCCATTTTGAGAAACGCAATGTCGAAAATAAATCCTTTTTTTTAACTGTTCAATACTCAAATGGGGTCATTCTGATAGGTGTCTCAGGTAGAAAATTGAAAACAAAGGCGGGGGACACCTGTTTGTTTATCTTCCGATAAGTGCAGACAGGAAAATTCTTATTTTCAAGTTGCATCAGTTCAGAATGAAATATTTGTTTTATGCAACGTGTGACTTGCAACGAATAACGAATATTCCAGATAAAGCTAGAGAACTAAAAACAACGAATAACGAATTGCTCCAGATACGGCTCGAGAACACATGACTATACTTCTACTGAAATGAAGATCCTTTCGTCAACTAGTATGATGGCCACCATCATATAGCATTGTAAGTTATCACTAAAATCAGAGGTAGTGGTCTTCCTCAAACTTTCTCGCATGCTCTCAAATAAACTTATGCCAAAGAATGCCTAACATAGCATTGGCGCACAATAGTTACGGAATATTAACTTTTGGTGTGAATTCAGCCTTTTCATTGAAAATATCGTCTCATCCTTGGCGAGGATTTTGGCGGTAATCCCTGGCATATCTTTAATAATATCCGAAAATCGAAACTGTGCTTTAGATGCGTTATTCTCTATCGATTGAAACAAAGATTTGACATAAAACTGCATCAGTAGTCACAAAATCCCATACCAAATTTGATATATTAAAGTAATTGCGTTTTATAATTATCGCCTTTACATCTTTGTGAAAGTACAGACAATCAACCCGTTGTTGGATTTGGCCCAAAGTTTGACAGGTGACTACACTGTAGGTGTGTGGCGGATGGTTATGGGCGAGGATAGAACCTGGGACCTTGTGGTTCGCAGTTCAGTAACATAACCATGATACAAAAGCAATTGCCTGTGTTTCGTAGCTGTTAACTGGCTTATAAGCTCTTCACTACAGGCTCTCCCTTCAGTGAGTCGGAGGTGAGACGAACGATATGGCTGTTAAGTGGTGATGTATTAGCTGTTGCTTCTAATGCGCCTGTACCCATTTGAGCATTTGAGTAGCGCCAAGCGTGTGTGGGTGAGTGGTTGCTGTTGCGTCAAGTGAGTCTGACGGCTTTGTGTTGCTGCGGCCTTTTTTTGTGTTGCTGCGTCAAGTGAGTATGACGACTTTGGGTTGCTGTGGGTCGATGGCGCCACAACAGCTGTTCGAAGGTTGAAGGTTCATCGTCCGAGATCACCGTGGCGGATGGTTATGGGCGAGGATGGAATCTGGGACCTTGTGGTTTGCAGTCCAGTAACATGACCATGATACAAAAGCAATTGCCCGTGTTTCGTAGCTGTTAACTGGCTTATAAGCTCTTCAACACCACAGGTGTTAAATTTGCATACCGAATCTCAATTATCTAGCTCCCGTCGTTTTGTAGTTATCGCGTTAACTTATATTCGAACAGCCGGACAGACAAACTTCCTCTCAGCAGATTTCACTCAAAATTTGACATAAATCTGTAAATTTGCTATAAAGATCGTATACCAAATTTCAAACGCCGTTTTTGAGTTATCTTTGTCATAGAGTGACAGACGGACATTTTTCAAAAGTGAGTTTTCCGAACTCAAGGAGTCTAAAACGTGGACTTTCATTAAAGTCTCGAGTTCGAATTTTTTTGCGATAAATGTACTTTCTCAATATTACGTATATAAGAAAGTTTAAAAAAATGAAAGTTGACTAATATTTTGAGACAAAATCGTATTTTTGAATCTAAGTCATTCTTATACGTATAATGCCATTTTATCACAATCCTCCCCCCCCCCCGTTTATAGCTTCAAATCTCAGGTAATTTTAATTTTCTTCTTTTTAAATATTTATAATAATTCTCAATTTCCATTAAGAAATTTTCAATAGTTTTATGATTTAATATTGTAGAATAAACAATTTTTACTTTCATATGCTTAAAAAATAAATGAAGAAAGTATTGTCGTCATTTAAAAGAATCGATGTTCAATTTTAGATGTTTTAGAGTTCTTTTAATCTGAAAGCATCCATTTTTGAAAAAATTCCAAAACATATGAGAATTGTGAAACTCAAAAAATGTGAGATATGATTGATAGAATTTAAATAGAATTTTGGGTAAGAGATCCAATCTTATATGAAATCTTTTGATTCCCATTTTGCATATGGAAACAATAATTCAGAAATACAACAAACTACACAGTGAAAAACTATCAGAAATCGATATGCATAACACGTATCTAAAATTTTCAATATGTATTTTAAACAAAATGTATTATAAAGAATAATTTTTTCTTATATAAATAACAATTCTATTTAAATTCTATTGTTAGTTATATTTCAAAGAGTTTTATTTTTTAAAAAAATTTATAATTTTGCTCGTAAAAGTGCAATTTGTAATGCATTTCTCCTAAGGTGCTAGAGTTTTGAAATTTTGTACATATGTGTAATAACTCGATGTTAATACTCCTTTATAATATTTGATCTGTTCATTGATTATTTCCTTTAATTTGGAGATTATGATTCCAGAACCGTGTTATTACATGCTAGTAAATCTCAATATATATATATATATATATATATATATATATATATATATATATATATATATATATATATATATATATATATATACAAAAGTATTAGAATCAAGTTAATATATATATATATATATATATATGTATATATGTATATATGAATATATGAATGTATATAATATGTATATATTCATATATATATATATATTCATATATATATATATATATATATATATATATATATATATATATATATATATATATATATATATATATTGAATGGATGAGAAATGAAATCAATGACTAAAAAAAAGAAAATAATTAATAATATTTATTTTTCTTTTACTAATAAAATTTTTTTTATTCAAACTACTTTTTTCAATAATTATTCCAGATATTCTCATCATATATTTAATTTATGTTATTTAAATTAGTTTTTTATATTTAAATGCATTTCATAAGTTTATTTTGCTTTTTACTCATATAGAAAGTCTGGAAAAAGTATTATAATCGTCTAAACATTCGACGAATCTCCACGTTTCAAACCTGCCTGAGTTAGAAAAACACATTTTCGCCTTGTATTTATCCGTAAACACGATCATTCAATAACTCTATGAGCTAGACGGATGAAATTTGGTTTTTGAATTTTAGACCAAATTTACAGATTACAGTTCTGAAATAAATTCAGATGAAGTCTGTCTGTCGGTTTGGTTTCTTGAGGACAAATGAACTCGGTAACTACAAAGCCTAAAGAGTTAGATAAACAAAATGTGACACACCACTTTAGCATTTAAAAATGTTTACTTTTATTAAAATTTAAACCAAACCTATCTTTTTGTGCTTGCACATGCATGTAAACGCGATGACAAATTAATGGAATTTGGTATGTGATCATGTGACTTCAGTAGTAGTAATGTGTCAAATTTTCATGTCAATTGATCAGAATAAAGGCATCCTAAATACTTATACATTTGATAAATTCAATAAAAAGGCTAGATGAATGCCAAAAATCTGTATTTCGCAACTGTTATTCGCTAACGTCATGTAAGGCATTCGCGGTTCTACCTAACTTCTACAATTTCATCCAGTAGAAGGGGGAGGAGAGGGCTAAGACCTTTATTGGAGAGTATGCGATAAAGTTTCAGGGAGACTATTCCAGCTGATTAATAATAGGAAAGTGAAAGACAAACTAGGAACAACAAACAGCTTGATATGATTGATAGAAAAGTCACTGAATCTTGCAATAACATTCGAATTGTTATTTCTAATTATTATTTTCCAAGAAAAGGTAAATATTACTACAGTATTCAGAAATAATTCACTAAAAGAAAACAACAACAGATTAATGACGGAAAAGTTCTTTCATTCTTGATAAATAGTTATTTACGGGATAGCTGTTTTGAAGTATTTTATTTGTGAGACGTTTATTATGTCTAACAATTTTATTTTTATTGGTTAAAGAGGTAAAAATATAACAGGAATAATTGGTCATTAACGATGATTTTGTCCTGTAAACAACTTCGTTTTCAATTAAGGAGTTCTGAATGTCTCAAGAAATATTTGTGTTGACGCTTTATAAGCCAGATAACAGCTTCAAGACATGAGTAATTACTTTTGTCTTGTGGTCTTGTTATTCGGCTGCGAACCATCAGTTTGCGAGTTCGGTCCTCGCTATCGCCAATAGCAACATATCCATAAAATAGAAAAAATAAATGTTTTATTAGCTGTTCACATCCTGTCTTTGTCTTATATTGAGTTAAGGGTACAATGGACTTTGAAAATAAAATTTCTTATTTTCGGACATATTATTTTGAAATTTTTATGACAATTTTATTACATCAGTTTGATGATGTTAAAAAATGTTCATCAAAATTCATTGGTAATTTTTATGGTAAATATTAAAAAAAAAATTTTTTAATATAAAATGTCAAATTGTTTCATGCGTATTAAAATAATAAATAAATCTATTTTTTCAGATATTTTAATTCTATACAATAGTCTGCATGTTTAATTTTATTGAAAATACAATTTTTACTTCAAAACCTTGAATTATTTAACAATTTTTGAAATAAAAAAAACACCTTGTAGTATTTATTGCTCGAGATCTTCAGTAAAAAAATTCTAAAATTCATAAATGATCTGTTCATACAAAATTATATTGTTATATGCTTATACAGAATAGAAAAACCGTTTCAAGGTTGTAACTAAAAACTTAGACTCCTATGGAGTATTTTAAAACTTCAGTCAGCACTTGAAGAAAAACGCAGCTGTGTCATACTGCAGTTGTCTAAATGTAAAAAATGAGAATATATACTAATATCAATAAAAAAACTCTTAACATTCAGCAAACGAATAAGCATATCAAAATAATTATTTTTGCAAACGATTACTCTCAATCTAATTGTTCCTAAAAGATGGCAGTTTGAGTCGATTTTTCGCATTCTCATTTTCCATTGTACCCTTAAAAAGTAATCATAAATAAAGTAAGCTATTTGGAGACGATTCACGAGGTATTATTTTTCAAACCATTCAGACAAAGGGAAAATGGTTTATAAAGAATATCATCATTCAAGTTTTCATTACAATGTTCGATAGTAGCACTTCAAGTCTATTTTACGAAGAGATTAAATAAAGGACCATTTTATGCTGTTGACTAAAATTTAATAGATATTTTCAAAAATGAACAAGTTCTGAGAGGTTACATTTCAGTTTTTAATTTTTAATTGAATTTTTATACATTCGCTTGCTGAATTTAAATTTAAAATCTTATTTTTTACAACTTCAATTCTTTTATTTCATTTATTTGCTTAAAAAATATGTTGAATATGTATGTAAAATTTGTTCTTTTAGAAACATAGTTTTTTTCTCTGAAGGATAACATAAATAATCAAGACTGATTTCGAACACGCTTCGATTTATCTCTGTGACATTAGTGAGTAATTAGTTAGAGATCGAGTTCTTCATTTTCTGCTTTCTCATTATTTGTACATAACATCTATGTATTTCCGATTGAAGGTATGTTTACTCTAAGTCAGTTGTAAATTTCCAGTCCGCATGCGCTGAAAGAGCGGACAATAGCAAGTTCTTGACTCGATGGGACAAGTACTTGCTACTGTACAGTTTTTCTGCATGCATGGTCTTACTGGATGGATTGTAGCTGGCTGAATGTAAATGGCTGTAGCTACTTACTTTAGCCAATTATAAGATTTCATCAAGATTACGCATGCGTAGAAGAAATATTGAGGGTCTCCTCGAAATGAGGATGAGATGCTTCCGGCATGGTGGTTGGATCTCGCCACCCTGGAGGGTACACTACTAGGTGGGGGATCTGCCTCCTCCCATCGATGACGGGACGTTCTTCCTTCGGGGAGGGTTGTACCGTGGCCGGTGACGGCCCTTAGAACTCAACCACAGTTCCCGCCAATTGCTGTTGCGGCGGTCCGGTCATTCAGTTTTATGGTTTAAATCCGTGTGCCTTCGGGCGGGTCGGAGAGTTAGATGGTTGCACATATGTTGAAAGAGCAGACAAAAGCAAATGTTTGCCTCGACGGGGCAAGCAGTTTTTGTTGTACAGTTTCTGCGCATGCGTGGTCTTATTGGATGTATTACAGCTGGCTGAATGAAGCCCTACTTCACTGCAGCTATAAGAGGAAGGCATTATAACTTTTTTCCACTTTGTTGTGCACTCTCCTTTAAGAAACAATAAATCAAATCGCGTTTCATCACAGGCCATATTTATATTTTTGCACACATTTATAATTTTGACTATTTCTAAATATATTCACAGCGTTATATCATGATTAATATTAATAAATGCAGAATGTTATCGTGTGTCTATCAATATGAGTGTTGTGCAGTGATGTAATATCCTTTTATTTTGTTTAAAAATATTCACATCAATAGGGAACATAAGTCTTTTTCAAATGACACGTCAACATAAATTGTCAGTTGAAAAGATACGGTGAATAATAATTTTTATAATTAACATAATTTTTATTTCAAAAGACAAATTGTAAATGTAAAAATAAGTATAACTATTAAATAATGTTTTCGTGTTAAAATATCTAACAAATACGAATCAAACATGTAACCATGAATTGTTTTTACATCTTTATCCATTTTATTGCTCTTATTCAATCAGTAACCTTACTTCTGTCTTTGGTGTTAGAAATGGGAATAGTTCCCTACGTTGCTCTTACCTTAGTATTAAGATCTTCATTATTTTATCATTTAATTATGATGATCATAATTAATACCTTTATTAATTATGATCATACCATAATTATGATTTTATTACGATCATCATTATTTTTCTATTAATAATTATTAGTTATTTTCTGAATATTTTTGAAAAAGTTGAAGAAATTTTTGCTTTGTTAAAAAAGGTAGTACATAATATCAATTTCATGACATATTCTTAAACAACTTTTTAGAATCTAATTAACTTTTTATTATCTTGTTACAATAGAATATTTTAAAACAGCAATATTTGCCTATTATAATGAGGTGTCTATTTTGTCATAGGGAATAAAAAAAACGTGAAATACTGAATGTTGGAACTGAAGCTGTAATATTATTTAATGAATGCTGATAGAATTTTAGAATGGCAAATTTCATTTTTTATGTATAGGATATTGTTCTACAGTTGTGGTCCAACAACTAATCTCTATATCATTGGAGATAGGCATATATTTCCAGTTTTAAAAACACCTTGTGGTAGAATGTAGATTATTCTGATCCGTGCAGATGGAAGCAACAGAACATTTGTTTCCAAGAATATTTCTTTTAATAATCATATTCACACTAAACAAACACAAACACAAAGACAAGACATTCATGCGCGCAGCTTAACAAAACAACATATCATCTCATTTTTATTACCATCGTAATGCACTATGGGATGGCATATGGGTTGGCCTAATCAGGCATCGCCATCTAGTATCCAAAAGAGAAGATAACAGTAATGCAACTGCTACATCCTCCCCCTACAGCGTCTAAGACCTCTAGGCGATGTGGTGTGATTTTGGATATTTTTCTACTTAGATAGAAAAGCCATTTTTAATTATTGAAATGAGATAGGAAGTTAAGCAAGAAAACTTGAATATGAAGGATCAGTTACACACGTAGCCTCTGTTTTGAATATACTAAAAAATAAATAAATAAAGTAGGCAGAACACAACTTATTTAAATCTCCAATATTTTTAAGGATGCAAAATAATAATAATAATAATAATTCAGGTGGGAGATAGATATATTTTGAGCAATGGGAAAAAATATTTATGTTCAAAACAACTTTATGCGTTTATATTTTTTAGATGAAAGCAACACATAAAGACAGAAATTAAATTCAAATTATTGCAATTGTTAATTTTAACTGGAAGTATATGTACATACTTAATAAAAGAAAAGCAGATATACCAAACAATTGCAAGTAAATTTGTATAACAACAGAAAAAGAATTAATTTTCAGAATTCTTAACTATAAAAATAAAATTCTGAGAATCAGAGATAAAATTGGACATTTTATACGATTAAAAGATGGCATATTCTGAATTACTCTAAAAATAAAATAAAAACATCAGCACAGTTCTTTCATAATACCAAAATACCATGCAGCTGCAAAAAAGAAAACATCCAGTACTTGTTTAGAATTATCACTTTGGTTGTGGCTGAGATTATGAATACTTAATGAGACTTGGCGCATCGCTCAAGGGCACATAATATGCTATGAAACGAGAACAAACAGTTTTGGTTTCTGTTCGCAAACTTACCAACCAAAAAAATATATCAAGTAAAATAAATTAATTCGTGCTTGAATAAAATACAGAAACACAACAACTTGAAAATAAACACATAGAATACCTTAATATTTAAAAGATATGTTCTTACGCATTTCCAATGATTGAGATCAAATAACAAAATAATACAGATATTTCAATATATAAACTTGCAACGATGAATATGCTATGAAAATAGAAATAACTTAGAAATTATTTAATATTAAATAGTATGAAAACATTTCACAGAAGAATCTTGGTGTATTCAAACATGAAGAAAGGTTGTATTTCAACGAAAAAAATGCTGGATGCCATTGAAGTTAAACAACAAAAAATGCAGAAGTGTTATGACACTTGTCTGAGAACAGATATAGACAGGCACGATCAACACAAAAGTGATAAATTTTTTCATGTTGTAAATTTGAAAAACACACACACATTCTTCACTGGATGCAGACTGGAATGCAGATTTTTGTTGGAGATGCAAAATAATAAATTATTCTCGGTACAGAAGCCGACGTCCCGTACAAAGTTAGGATTTTAAACTGAATACTGAAGTATTCCTTAGGACATCGAAGAAGCCAAGATGATAGACGCTGATTCATTTTTGAGGACTGATGTCTGGAACACAATGATGGACCATTCTCGCTATGAGAAAATGACATGTGTCAGGACGACACGTTCTCGGGATGTGAGAAATGACGACATGTGTCGGGACGACACGTTTCCTAATTTGCTGGGGGCTGGGAAAATTTTCCAGCGATTGTCGGGACGACTTCACTTAAGTTTCATCATTTCATTGGAACACAATGATGAACCATTCCCGGGATAGGAAAAATGTTGACATGTGTCAGGATGACACATTCTTTTAATGAGAAAAATGATGACACTCAGAAATTCTTTTTCGTTGGGCGCCAATGTGTTGGCGGGAAAAGTTTCTTCTGATCGTCGGGACGACTTCACTCTCGTTTCATAATTTCCATTAGAAATTCTTTTTCATTGGGCGCCAATGTGGTAGCGGAAAAATTTTCTTGTGATCGTCGGGACGACTTCACTTTCGTTTTTTCAGAAATTCTTTTCCATTGGGCACCAATGTGGTGGAATGTGGATTATTATGAACCGTGCAGATGGAAGCAACAGGCCATATGTTTTCAGGAACATTTCTTTTAATAATCACATTCACACTAAACAAACACAAACTCAAAGACAAGACAAGACATTAACGCTCGCAGCTTAACATAACAGCATATCATCTCATTTTTATTACCATCGCAATGCACTATGGGATTGCATATGGGATGGCCTAATCAAGCATCGCCATTTAGTATCCAAAAGAAAGGATAAGAGTAATGCAATTGCTACAACCTTTAAATAACAAAATGACTAATAATATTAAACAACATGAATTTTTTTTAAATTTTTGCTGCTTGAGTCAATAAATATACAGCTAAAAAATTATGAAAACTAATTTTTATAAAAAAAATCCTTCGTTAATATTGACTATATTTTATGAGTCTTAGTAAAATGCTTTTGATTTTTAGTTATAAGTTATCTTTCAAACTCAAATATTTTAACATTATTAATACAAAGGATCCCAAATATTCGCTTAGAGAAACTACAACGGGAACCCTAGACGCCTGGAAAACATTTCTCCCTCTTTCGTTGTTATTGATTGAATACCACAGACGCATGCTCCGTTCATTAGATACATTTGACCAATCGGTTTGGAGGACACAGATGTTTTCTGAAAACTTTCAAAAGATGCCAGAGCATTCGTTTGATTCAGGGTCATCACTTAACTGGGATCCTCTTCTGTATATTATTTCTTTAAGAACACAGACTGCCATTGCGGTTTTTTAAGTCGTAAGGCATTTTTCTTTTATTTGAAAGAGAAACTCAATCATCCCTTTATTTTGAGGTATTTTCATGATCTTAGAAATGAGGGGGTTTCGTTTCGTTTCCTCTTCTGCAAAAACTGCATCATAGTCCATTGGTTTAGCGTTCCTAATCCCGACAATGCCAGGACCGATTGGAGATATGTGTTGCATTCAAGGAGATTTCTTTAAAGGAAATCAATGTAACAAAGTACTATAAGCATTATATAGTATATTTTTTAAAGTAGTTAATAGTATATCTTATGAATATATCAAAAATTGACTACTCCAACCCACCCTGCGGCACATGAAAAAAAAAAAAACTGACTAACCGGACCACTGCGATAGCAACACTGGTGGGAACTGTGGTTGAGTCCTAAAGGACATTACCGGTCACGGTACAACCCTTCCCACGGGAAGTACGTTCCATAATCGGGGAGACCTTTTTCTACCTACCAGAGTGGCGAGTACCAACCACAAAAATCGGAAGCTTCTGATATTCAGGTTTATTAAAATTGAACAAATTAATTAATTGCTCTTGTATCTGCAAAGAAACACTGCTTTTTAATTTTTTTAACAATATATGAAGAAAACTCATTATTACAAAGAATATATATATATTTTTTATGAACTTTCACTTTCATATGTATAAATAAATATGAATGAAAAAAAAATGTGAAACCAAACATTAATTACTCGTTATTATTTTTTTGTTTCTGTTTTTAGGTAAATTTCCACAAGAGTTCAGAAACTTTACTTAACTTCTTCCCGAAGGCAATTCTGCCTAAGCATTTTGGAGGTGACCTTGAAAATTATCAAGTATGGGATTGGTTGAAGAAAGTGACGACACCAGAGAAGCTTGCAACCATTGGTGGAATAAAAAATTGGCCTTCTCAAAACGACAGACGTCGATCTACATGAAGAACGATAATATTAGGCTTATCATCTATCTTTTCCTTACTTCTGTACATTTTAAGAAATTCATGATAATATTTTAAAGCTTTATTATGCAGTGTGCTGTAAATTTATGTTCTTGAAAAGACAGTTGTAGAACAACTTTGTAAAGAAGATTAAGGTTATTTAGTTCCAATCACCAGATGTTCTTTGAAATTGAGTTGTTTCTAGCATTTTATTAACGGACATAATAACGTTTATCAGAAGAATTTTCAAGTTAGCAATAATAAGTACTTCGATCGTTAATAAGGAACTACAATAGATAAATGAACATTCAATAGTTCGAAGACCACTGTGTTAATAGTTAACTGATAATTTAATGATTTTAAATATTTATAAATAATATTTTTCATTAGTTCTCTTTAACATAAATAAGAAAAGAAAAGAAAGGATGGTAGACTTTGGTGAGCCTCAGAGATAAAATGGAACCAAAGAATTTGGAATTTTAAAAACATTTTTTTCATTTTGGCATTCCTTGGTTTGGAGTACATTTTATGTAGATTCATTCTTATGTGATATTCACTGAAATGTCTAAATGTTTGTGTAAATAAGTGTAAGATAAATGTTGAGAAAATAATTATGTGATGCTTATGTCTTTCAAAGTAATTAGTATTTGCCATGACATTTAATCTTTCGCTGCCATGTTAGGCTTAAAATGCCTCTTCTGTAAAACAGAGTGTATGTTTTTAGTATAAAGAATTTCGTCATTACTTTGTCTTTTGTTTACTGCTTCTTGTGTAAACATTTACTTTTATTTGGTATTCACGAACCATTTAAGTGGTTATATAAATGGTTTTTTAAAATTTAATTATGTGATATTGATTTCTTTTGTGCCAGTTGAAAATATTAGATTTATTACCATATACTTTCTTTAAATTCAAAATCCATCATTTGCACAACGCATGATTGCCTTAAGTATAATAATTTATCTAAACGAGATTTTGAACTCCATATAAATCATTTATGATAATATTTGTTTCACTAAAACTATCATCTTTCAATTGGAAAATTTCAAATAGTGCCACTAAACAGACAATGTAAACAATAATTCAAAGCAAATAGTGCTACAAAAGTTGACACCAAACTTGAAATAGTTTATAAAACGAAACTTACTATATTAGGTATTTCACCCTTTTTCGTCATGTATTTATTTGCTCTATGCATCTGTAAGAAGCAAAACTAAATCTCACAATTGTTACATTCATCGCTTCGAAATGTATTAATCTCAATCCTAATATATATATATATATATATGGATTTCCAGCCACGCGCCAATTCAATACACGTGGTGATCTTTGACACCTTTTCAAGGGCACTGAAGGGATCACTTTCATTTGAGAAGTAGTACTGATGGCGCATTAGTTTTACAGAGGAAGTAATTAAACCGAAAGTGGAATTGGATCACGAAATAAGAGAATATTTTAGAATGAAGTTACTATGGACTAAATTAAGATATAACCTTGGAAATTAATCAAATTGAATTAATCAATTAGAGTTAAAATATCATTATATATATAATAAATTATCCTATTATTTTCATATAAATTTAAATCAATTTGCATGTCTATATCATCATAAAATCTTAGTCTGAAATATTTTGTTTTGCATTCTACATATTTTTATACAAAGTGAATGCATACAATTTTACATTTTTATAAATATCAGTTAAAAAATGAAACTATATTTATATTCCGAAATATATTAATGTATTATATAATGTATGCATACATCCAAAAACCGCTATATTATTAAACTTGTACAAAACATTTTATTATTAATGGTTTAATACAATTAAAAAGTACAACGGTGTTGTATACTATTGTAATGGAATATTTTTGAAAACTCCCGGCGTCTCAATTTGGTCAAATTTAAGAATTGTATCTTTCCTGTTTCTATTTCAATTTCTATTTTAAGTAATTTGTCTGAAAATTTGAGAATGTTTGAGTTAAAAAATTATTACAAATTAAAAACAACTTTATTAATACAGGAAAAATTATGTATACTATATAGGTCTAGTCATGAATAATTGATAAAATGACGAATTCAAAAAAGTCTATATTAGTTTCTAATGCAAAATATTTTGATATTAAAGTTTTATATAAACAAATATAATGATAAGTGGAAACGTTTTCTATATTTGAAAAATCATGTCCTCTCAGTTTGTTCAAGAGAAATAAATCCAAATATTATATACTTTATCCAAATATTATATTATATACTTCATGCAATATGTCTGAAGATTTATGAATTTTTGTTTATTTTTCTAACATCAATACTAAAATTGCAATTATTATGAAACCACTCAATACCTTTGTTTTATTTCTTTTGAATATGAGATGCTTACATGATGTAGGCTAAAGCAAAGTCATAGAAAGAGAAAACATTATTTCATTATGCACTCAATTGGGAAATATTTCCTGGACATTGTTAAATCAAATGAACTTTTCATCAGCTGTTGCCATTAGGGCTTTTATTGTAATATGCAAATATATAGGAATGATACAGTGAGAGAGAGATGCGGTGCTCAAGCATCGGTCTTGGTATATAACTTAGAAGTTTTAAATGGCAAAACGGGATTATGTTAGCTACTTTCAGCTATTTCAAAAATTTCTGTTACTATTCCAGCTCGTTCTTCCACTGAACTCTACATAATGTTGTCAACAAAGTCGGAATACCGATTTGTGTTGGATAATCTTTTAATAAAAAATCACTATTCCAAAATCTTTCAAACAATTTTTGAGCAGGCCGCAAAGCAAGAGCAAAACCGAAGAGTTTTATGCACAGTTTCAGTTTTATGCCTTTTCAAAATTCATAAAACCTTACATTTCAAAAATGAGTCTTTTCAGGATTCATTTTTGAAATTTTGGTTTGTATTCAAAACTATATCGATTTAATCGATATTCAAAGCTGTACAGATAGAAAATACTTTTACCTTTGAAATGCAAAGAACGCAGCCAAACAAACTATCAGTATTTGCCAATCAAGAACACTCTATTGCCATCTATGAAAACCAAGGATGAATTTTTGAAATGTCCTGATATATTTTAATAATATTTTTAAATATTATTATTGTCTTAGTTACTGCGTCAATATTCATGCATATCTCAGCGATGTCAAATATCTTTTGAGCTCGTTATTGCTGCTACATAAATATGAATAAATAAAGAATATGTAGATAGACCAATCAAGCCTTAGACATTGTCATATAACTTATATATTAGAACAAGTATTTCTAATCTCCTCTAAGCTTCTTCAGTGCTCATTACCGCTATTGCTGCTATACATATAATTAAGAGCAAATATTAAAAATTTGGAAGCAAACCAATCATGCTTTAAAATATAGAAACAGAGTTTCGAATTTTTTTTAAGATTACTGAATGTTCATTATCATTATTGCTCTTATATAAATAAGAATAAATATTAAGAGTATGTACATAGACCAATCAAGACTTAGACACTGTCATATTACTATAAATTAGAACAAGTGAACTATAACAATTCATTACTGTTGTTGCTGTTATATAACTAAAAGCAAATATTAAAAATTTGTAGGTAGACCAATCAGGCTTTAAAAATTATTATGCTACGAAATATAGAAATGGCTCCTATATAAAGAAAAATAAGTATTAAGAATATGCAGATAGTCTAGACAAGTTTTAGGCATTATTATATTATTATATATTAGAAGAAGAATTTCTAATCTCTATTCTTCTTTTATTTGTAAGTAGACCAATCAGGCTACTTTATTATGCGAATTATTATGCTACGAAATATAGAAATGGCCCCTATATAAAGAAGAATAAGTATTTAGAATATGTAGATAGTTAGTCAAGTTTTAAACATTATTATATTATAGAAGAAGAATATCTAATTAATTTATATATTAGAAGAAAAATTTCCAATCTCCTTTAAGCTTTTTCAGTACTCATTATCTTTATTGCTGCTATATAATTAAGAGCAAATATTAAAAATTTGTAAGTAGACCAATCAGGCTTTAAAAATTATTATGCTACGAAATATAGAAAGGACTCCTATATAAAGAAGAATAAATATTAAGAATATGTAGATAGTCAAGTCAAGTTTTAGACATTATTATATTATTATATATTAGAAGATTAATTTCTAATCTCCTCTAAGCTTTTTCAGTACTCATTATCTTTATTGTTGCTATATAATTAAGAGCAAATATTAAAAATTTGTAAGTAGACCAATCAGGCTTTAAAAATTATTATACTACGAAATATAGAAAGAGCTCCTATATAAAGAAGAATAAATATTAAGAATATGTAGATAGTCAAGTCAAATTTTAGAGATTATTATATTATTATATATTAGAAGATTAATTTCTAATCTCCTCTAAACTTTTTCAGTACTCATTATCTTTATTGCTGCTATATAATTAAGAGCAAATATTAAAAATTTGTAGGTAAATCAATCAAGATTAAAATAAAAAGAGAGTTTTGAATCTCTTTTAAGACTTTTGAAAGCTCATTATCGTTTTTTCGGCAAACTTTCAGCAAATTTTTAATAATTATATGGTGAGAGACAATTGAAAGTTTAAATATTATTTTGCTACGATGCTTCCAACTAGGTGTTCGAATCTTCTTTATTGTGTCTTACAAAGGCATTTATTGTCTTACATTATAGAAATAAATGCATTCTTATTTAATAGCAATTTTTGGGTTATTTATATTTTGTTCACGAATGCACGTTTCAAAAGAAGGGAGGGAAGACTGAAAGTTGCTAAGATAAGTTAGCTTACTTTTAAAAAAAATATTTTTTTAAAGAATTTTAAAATTTATTGTGCTTATTCAAAAAAATGAATTTTATGTGACTGCTTTAATAAAAAATAAAAAATATAACAGAAAAAATTGATATTTTTTAAAGATTATAAAATGCAACGAAGCAAGTTCCATTTGGAATTCATTTAATGATTGACTGACAATTCCTTATCAACATATTTTCAAGCAATTTCACGGCAATTACACACATTCTTTGAACTCATGTAAGAATTTAAATAATTACACATCCAAATAACAAAATTTTCATATTCTCGAGTTAATCACATTATTTTTTTGGTTAGTTAAAGTAAACCATGAAACTATTATTGAATTTTTATGTAATAGTATTTCAAAAGAATATTCTTGACTTTATAGACAATTGAAACAATTTTTAAAATTTCAGAACATCTGCAGCTATCTTATTTAACTCATAGCTATTTTAATAATATGTGTCGAATTAGAAAGAATTTTCATTCTTTAGTTCGTTTTTTAAATTTAAAAAAAATCCTTATTTCTCATTAACTTCTGAGTATATGATAGAAGGAAATCTATTTTTACATTATTTAAAATTAAATAAAAAACTTTAATACCAAAAGCTGTAATATCAGATTATTTTTTCATACAATATTTGATACATTTAATCTTTAATACAAAGTTTTATTTCAAAAATATTTTAAGAATATTTTAAACTAAAACTTTAAATTGTTTTAATTACCAGATTTACAATAAATACTCTTACAATATTATTGAATACATTTTTCTGAGTGTACGTTATCAATGTTTTATAACTAAGAGAAAATATTTAAAAATAAAATAAGGATAGAGGGAAGAATATAAAAACATGATCATAAATTTATTTTCTAATTTTGAACCTTGTTTTTAGTGCAGATAGACAATAAACTAAGAGATAAATAAAAGTTAAACTAATAAAAAAGGTTATGAAAATATTTAAAATTTCAAAAAAAAAAAAATCCTAAAAATATTCCATGAAAAACGGGTTTTGATAATAATAAAGGACTTAAAGAAGAGAAAACAAACTAAGATACCACAGAATATAAATTTATCAAAATTACAAATTGAAGGAAAGAAAGAAAAATTAAAATAATTGCAAATTTGCTAAATATAACATTCATAAAATATTAAAAGAAAGATTTTAAAAAAAATATTTTGTAGTTTCTGCTTTTTAATTTTATATATTTATTATAATATTTAGAAATCTTGAAATTTTTCTCAAAGTTGCTACGAGATGGCGCCACGACATGGAATCACAATTGAATTTAGTTAATTGGTAGGATCCTAGGAGAGCCCACACCCTTGGTGTGAATTATTTTGATTGGCGATAATTGCTCAATCTTGGTAACCCTACTTTGATACACTAGATATGGTAAACCTAAATATTTCTGGAATTTTCGTATTTTGCCATTTTGTTGGCGGGCATTTCGAATTTCGTCATTTTTGTTGGGCACCAGGCGGGGAGTATGGCTGTGTGTGTGAGGGAGTATACCTTAAAATTTTTTACTTTGTTGAATGCGAAAGGTAAGAAAGAATTGATTGAATGGTATGAAGGAAGGATTAATTGCTTCAAATGATGAATGTCCTAAATGTAATGAGCTTAATTGCTTCGAATTATGAATGTTCTAAATGTAATGAGCGAATGGGATTATACGAGTGATTATGTTGTGAATGAATTGAAATTGAATAAGAATACAGTTGTTGATTGGTTAATGTTTTGTCGAGAGGTTTGTATGAATGCGATTGTGAAATCAGATGTAAATTAAGTTTCGAAACATCAAAATAGTCTATTGTCACTGAAAAAAAATAGAATAATGATCTTTCTATTTTTATAAACAAGATTCTAAACTAATCACTTCTCTGCAGATACGTGATATTTAATGAGCAATTCTTGTATGGATATTTATTTCATGCATCTCGGAAAGGTTTTAACGATTTGAATCAAATTTAATATTCACATGAGGTTTTTAAGTTTATATATATAGGTGATTTTCCTGAAAAGTCGAGATTTTGCACACAAAATAAAACATTTTTTTTTAAATAATCAACTATTAAAGCTCAAGAAATAGAACCACGAGTCTAAGTAGAACCTAAAGAAACCGTGGTAAACGATATACAGGAATTGTATACGTTTTGTACAATATTTTATATATACAAGAATTGTAAACGTTTTGTACTATATTTTATATATACAAGAATTGTATACGTTTTGTACTATATTTTATATATACAAGAATTGTATACGCTTTGTACTATATTTTATATATACAAGAATTGTATAAGTTTTGTACTATATTTTATATATACAAGAATTGTATACGTTTTGTACTATATTTTATATATACAAGAATTGTATACGTTTTGTACTATATTTTTTGTATGCAAGAATTGTATACGTTTTGTACTATATTTTATGTATACAAGAATTGTATACGTTTTGTACCATACTTTATGTATACAAGAATTGTATACGTTTTGTACCATACTTTACGTATACAAGAATTGTATACGTTTTGTACCATACTTTATGTATACAAGAATTGTATACGTTTTGTACTATATTTTATATATACAAGAATTGTATAAGTTTTGTACAATATTTTATATATACAAGAATTGTATACGTTTTGTACAATATTTTATATATACAAGAATTGTATACGTTTTGTACCATACTTTATGTATACAAGAATTGTATACGTTTTGTACTATATTTTATATATACAAGAATTGTATACGTTTTGTACCATACTTTATGTATACAAGAATTGTATACGTTTTGTACTATATTTTATATATACAAGAATTGTTCTTTAAACGAGTAATTCTTGTATATATAAAAATTTATTTATTTCGTGTATCTCGGCTCACACGATTTGGATCAAATTTGATATAAGGTTTTCTTTTTTAAGTTTATCCATATATGAGTCTTCCCTGAAAGAACGTGATTTTCCACACATACACGCAATTTTTTTTATAACTAACTATTACAATAAATTATATCGACGTCCTCTTTGACGCGTGAGCCGTGCAGTATAGTGAACAGAACAACGTGGCTGACGTGTGTTCTGGGTCCTCGGTTCGAGGCGGGATTTTTGGTTTAATTTTTACTTATGTATTTATATTTAATATTATTGCTTTTTATCTGTATAGACATACACACATAGCAAAAATGATGCTACCATTTTTGTATTTTATAATTCATAATTTTAGATTTTGTATTTACATTTTATATGAATGTATTTATTTGGAAAGCAGACTAAGTTTTTTAAATAGATCTGCCTGCAACGTATTAATAGCCAGTTGACGCAGGTAGACGCCCAATCGAGAAATCTGCTCCTGCTTTTATTCCATTTAAAGTAGAGAACTTTAACAGAATTGGTTTATTGACAAAAGAAAATCAATATTGTCACGTAGATACTCTAGTGCGGAACTCAATGACACACACAAGAAGCAGAGCTAAACCAATTTATTAACTGAACTCTGAACTGAGAACACAATGACTGACAAATCTTCTGCTTTTATACAAGCAGGCAAAGTTCCAGAATACTTTTCTGAAGACAATAAGAAAAGTCTAGAACACTTGTCTGGTAGACAAAAGAAATGTCCAGTATCTTCTGGAACATGAAATAAAGGAAAATATAAAATCAAGGAATTAAGTATTCACATATACTAGAACACTTGTCGGTATTTTTGGTTTAATTTTTACTTATGTATTTATATTGAATATTATTGCTTTTTATCTGTATAGGTGTTTTTCTGTATAGGTGTTTTTATCTGTATAGGTGTACACACGCACACACACACACACGCACGCACGCACGCACGCACGCACACACACACACACACACACACACACACACACACACACACACACACACACACACACACACACACACACAAACAAACTAACCATTAGAGCAGCCTTTTTTCTAACTGCTCTCATGCTGACAATGTCACATAGCACCTTCTCGGACCCGATTTCATTATGGCAAAATTGAGTGTAAGTACAAAAATATAAGTAATGACAGATGAACTGCAAAATGCATATTATAATATAGCAGATTGTTTCGAATAAGATGTTCAACTAAGCGCATTCATGATTTTTTTTTATATATTTAAATGACGAGTTCATATGTAGGTAAGATGGAAAGATATTCATATGTAATCAGTATGTGATTTGTATCTAAATATTCTCTTCGAGAGAAAAAATACACCATAATTTTACAACAAGAAGAAAAAAGAAGAAAAAAAAACTGCCGAGCTAAGTTTGGTCTATCTGGTACTGAAATTTATTAAGTTAAATAAAAGTGTTGGAAATGAAGAATGAAAATTTAAAGACTGCTTAGTAACATTGATACAATTGCAAATTTTTTTTTCCAAATATGTGGAAAACGCGAGCATTCGCTTATCAGTTCTCAGCATTCCTATCTATTTATGATTAGTTCAACTATCAGTTTTAAACCAAGTTATTTATCTGACTGTCGGTTCAAGTCGCTTTTAAGATGCAAGATCATGCTTTAGCTTGGATGAGATCAAACAGGTAAGTGATCTTCTACTATAACGCAATTAATTCTTTTGCTAATCGAACTATTTTTTTTGAGTAGAGCTAATAATAATAAAAAAAAATTGTTCAACTTTGAAAATTAGTTATAATTAAATATAAATATATAAAATCTCACAGATATTAAACAATGAAATTCTTTTTCAAAAAAATGTTGTTCCTAGGAATGTTTGTACACTTGTCAACAACAACGAAAAGACGGTAACTTATTTATTTTCGCATCTTGACAAATTTGGTGTCGATGGAAATGATTCGAGAAGACAGGTTTATTGAGAAAGAAAAACTGATTAACCGATTTAATTAACATAGTTAATTAATTACTATCTCGAAATTTTTTCATTAGGGCTACCACTTTTTTTTGCTGAATTAATTTGTCGTCGTGAAAGTAATCTCTCAATAAAATTTTATGGAATTCTGATGATAATTTTGAAAGATAGAAGAATTTGAATACTGATTTTTTTTTCAGTCATAAAAGAATTTTATGAACCGTCGGCAATATCTCGGAATCTATTATTTGTTTTTGAGGGAAATTTTCAATCACCTAAAGAAAATTGTCATATTTCATAAAATCACTAATTAAAGGCATAAATAACACACATTTAATGTTTTTCATGAATTTTTTTAAAGATGAATGTAGAAAAAAGATAATTCTAATATAGTAAAATTTTTTGCAGGGAGCACAGGTGACATATCAAAATACCGGAATTGAATAAATTGTGCTCCTAGCCCAAACAGCTTTTGAAATTTCTACAAAAATTGGAAAGTTCCCGTGTCGATTTGCAACGCTGACTTTCTCAGAGACTGAGTATTAAATTTATTGATATTTATAAGTGTACTTTTTATAAAGCAAGAACTTTAACGGTCATTATAATACTGCAGTTATTTAAATATTAAATTTATTTTCAGGACAAGCGATTTTTTTGCTTTCTTTAAGAAAAATGAATTTTTTTTTTCTCACTCAGATGTCATAAAATTAGATCGCAGCATAGATTGACTGTTGGAATGTTTAATTACTTTTTTAGTCTTTGCCGATAGTTACCATTTACAAGTAAATAAAATAGAGATCTAAGGATATGTGTACCATTTCTTACCATTCAATAAATTCAAGATAAAATACGAAAATTAATTAGCACCTGTATCTTATACACTTATGGCGCTCATTCATAATTTTCTTTAATTAGATGGAGAATAATTTAAAAATATTCTTAAAATAATAATAAAATATCCTTAAAACAATAATAAAATATCTTTAAAATAATAATAAAATAACCTTAAAAGAATAATCTATAAAATAATCACCTCTTTGCAACTGCGTTTATGATATAGTAACATTGTTTTTCAATGCTAATTCGATATAACAAACACCGACAATTTTATTGGTTTAAAATGTCTTCATAATCGCCACTCACCGCCATAAAAATGAAGACATATGTTAATTTAAAATGTATGAATATTAAATGGTGAATTGATTTTTAAAGTTATGGAAATGCTTCAATATTTAAAATAAAATATATATATATGTAAATTTTTTTTGGTTGAAGCAGAATGCAGGTTTGACAAGCAGTGAAAAGACTTTGTATTTTTAATTTTGTTTTATTCTCTCTTTAATATACATCTCGGGAAAGCAATTTATTTACAAGTAAGCGTAGACAAGGCCTGTCCGCCACAGTGCGAACAAAAGTAGAAGTAAGAAAAAGCGCGAAACAAATGATCACTATCTTATATAACATGGGATTTCAGGCCACGCGCCAATTCAATACACGTGTTGACCTTGTGAAGGGCAACGGAAGTATCATTTTCACTCGATACGTAATACTGATGGCGCATTATTTTTACAAAGGAATTAATTAAACCGAAAGTGGAAATAGATCAGGAAATAAGAGAATATTTTACTATGGGCTGAATTAAGATAAAGTTTTGGAAATTAATTTGGATTAAATTAAGAGTTTAAAATATAATTACATATATATATATATATATCTAAAAATCATACTCATAATAGGTTTAACGTACAATCGAAAACGTCGTTTACTAAACAATCACAAAAAAACTCGTACGTTATCTACCTCAAAACAAAGTTTTTGTTTTGTATTATCGGATTGCTAATGTCACTCCCTTTATTTGAATCCTAGATTCTACACAATAAAGTAGATATTCTTAACAAAAGCAAGAAACTAACAACCATTTTTTTTTAAATAGACATCTTTTTTATTTATGGAATATTATGACATCGTTGCCACTTTCGATAAACTAAAAAAATTGTAACAAAGTTGCCATTGACTTAAAATTTTGAATTACAAACCTAAATATAACAATATTGAAGATAAAAAAAATTATCTTTTTAATGATACTAATGTTTTAACCAACACATTTCTATTTTTAATGATTCTTTTAAAAAATAATTTAACCATATTTATCAGCAATTTAGCTCGCACGAAATAGAGATAAAATTTAACCTGCCCGAGAACGCTACGCATGAATGGGGAAAAAAATTAGCTTTTATCAAAGAGTTGCCATCACATTGACAAAAGCTCAAATTAAAAAATAAGTTGAATATTATTGCAAATGAAATTTCATTTTTCAAAAAGTAAATGCAAATTTTACAATATGGATAAATTTGAATTGTGTTGTTTGTTTCTGTGAATTTGAGTTGTGTTGATTGTTTCTGTGTTGTTTGTTTCTGGGATAAACACGCGAAAAAAGTCTTGCTTTATTATCAACAAGCTGAAGCTATTTAGTTGAACTTGAAAGTAGTAAGAGATTGGGATTTATAGCATCAATGACTGTTATTCTCTGCTTCCATGTGTAGAGAGCAAAAAAAAAAAAAAAAAAAAGTTTTATCTATAAACAAAAGACAGCGCGCGCACACAAAAACAAATTGAAGTTTCAGTCAGTTAACTAATATTTATTCAATATACTACTCTTGTTAGGTTGGCTCTTTTGGGCTGGAGTTTCCACAATAAAATTAAGAAAGCAAAAACAATTTCGGAGCGAAATTTGGTATGCATACATAAAAAGACCCGCTGAAACAAATTATATATATATGTGTGTGTGTGTTTGTGTTTATTGTTATTTTGTTATTGTATTTTTACTTTTTTGTAATTATTTTCTTCTAATTTGTTGTTTTGTATTGTCCTTGCTGTTAAAAGGGTATATCTCTTAGGCCTAATTTCAGGGGATTTTCGGGTCACGAGGAATCATTATTAGACCTTTTGTCTACATTCCCTCACAGAAAAAAATCTTTTTTTTTAATCCCTGCCTGTGGGTAACCTTTGAAAAAGTCTTCAGGCTGGATTCATTTTTTATTTGGTTTATTTGATTTTCCTATTAACTTGATTTTAATACTTTTGTATATATATATATACAAAAGTACTTTCTGTAATAGAAAAAAAATTGTGATTATAGTTGATTAACTACATTTATTAACTCAGTTAATCATTCTGTCTATCTGTCCGTTTAATCCCTTCTCATCAATAATAAGTTTGTGAAAGATGTAATGATAAATAATGAAGTTATAGATGGTTTTTATTATTATTATTATTATTATTGACGACGATTGTGCTGTTCGTTTCAGTATCCTGAGACGACAAGTTTTCGGTAATTCTATCTCATTAAGGGGCGACACAGGGAAGGATGAAAGCATTTCCGGAAATCTTCGTCATTCTTTGACCTTGATTTCCGTCCAATTAGAAACTTTATAGTTCAATATTTTTTTCAATATTTATTCACGGTCAGAATCGGCACGATGCACGTGTGGTGACGCTTTATAAGCCAGATAACAGCCACGAGACATGAGAAATTTCTTTTGTCTTGTGGTCATGTTACTCGGCTACGAACCCAAAGGTTGCGAGTTCGATCCTCGCCTATCGCTGATAGCAACACACGTATATGTGAGTATCGTGCCGATTCTGACTGTGTTATTTTATTTTCATTCAGTCCACGAGTAATCCGAGTTTACTTTTTTGTTAGATGTAAATGTTTCCTCCTTTCATCTTTCCCCTCACCCCTATTTTGAAGAACTGAAACCCACCTAACGCATGCGCAGAAGCGCGAAGGGTTATGGAATCCATTGGCAAGCAATACATGAACCGTCCTAAAGGACACTAGTTTCAAAACAGCAAAGTTCTATAAAGCGTGCAAACGACCAGTTATTAAGTTTTGCGCTAAAAAAATGAAGTTGCGCAATTTATAACTTCGTTTTTTCTTGTAAACTTATCAGATATTTAACAGAATTTTTTTATAAGATTCGACATTGGAAGAAAATCACATAAGTAAATATCTGATGGAAGAATGAAAATTATGTGAATTTCAGGGCAACAATGTCACGTATTGTTGGAAATCAGGCAGCAAATTAAAAGAAATTCCAGAAAAATCTTTTCTCGGTGAATAAATTTATATTTCGAAAAGGACGATACTTTCAATTTTGAAACGACACAAAATTTATTTTGGTGCGATTATATTTTCGGGAACAACCGTTATCATTTATATAATTAAAATTTAGAGAACCTATAGATGGTCAACCTATACATTCATCTTTATTATTAGTAGAGATTATAATTTTTGACTGAATTGCAAAAAGGTTTATACGCAGTATTAGTTTTTTATATACAAATGTAAGTTAAATATTGTTTTAGTGGTTTTTTTTTTCGCAAACTATTATATTTGACAAAATGATGCTACCATTTTTGTATTTTATAATTCATAATTTTAGATTTTGTATTTACATTTTATATGAATGTATTTATTTGGAAAGCAGACTAAGTTTTTTAAATAGATCTGCCTGCAACGTATTAATAGCCAGTTGACGCAGGTAGACGCCCAATCGAGAAATCTTCTCCTGCTTTTATTCTATTTAAAGTAGAGAACTTTAACAGAATTGGTTTATTGACAAAAGAAAATCAATATTGCCACGTAGATACTCTAGTGCGGAACTCAATGACACACACAAGAAGCAGAGCTAAACCAATTTATTAACTGAACTCTGAACTGAGAACACAATGACTGACAAATCTTCTGCTTTTACACTAGCAGAGGCAGTTCCAGAATACTTTTCTGGAGACAATAAGAAAAGTCTAGAACACTTGTCTGGTAAGCAAAAGAAATGTCCAGTATCTTCTGGAACATGAAATAAAGGAAAATATAAAATCAAGGAATTAAGTATTCACATATACTATGAATCGCATTGTCTCTAGCGGGATTTGAACCCACGGTCTCTTGATAGACCAGTGCCATGACCATTCGGCCATGGAGATTCGACTGTCTTTCTTCAATGCTGCGATATTTTTCATACTTTGCGTAGTTTTTAATAACTTCATAGAGTAAAATATTTATCATTTCATGTTTTAATTATGCCTATTCATTTATTGAAAAATAGAAAATAAATAGTTTTCATAATTTGAGTAATTTTTAATAATTTCATAAAGCAAGTCCTTATCCTTTCAAATGTTACTTATGTCTAAATAATAATATGAAAAAATGGCAGATGAAGAAAGTTCAATCCTTTATATGGACAAAAGTCTATATTATGTATGTTTTTAATAACTGTATCATGTTTCTATTTCATGAACATTTCTTAAGCTTCTATTTATTAATAAACAGTGTACAAATTAAGTAATTAATGTATTTAAAAAATATCCACTTAAACTTAATTTTTGTTTTGAGAGCAGATACATTTGCAGAAATTAAAGTTAAAATGAATTTATCTTTCGAGTTATTTTCAAAATCTAAGATACCAGACTTGAAACAAGAAGAAATCTCACTTACAACATCCACTCTCTAGCTTATTTAATTAATTTTAAAAGTATGATATTTTGGAAAATAAAGCTGAAAAGCGAATTAAAAAATAATCTGATTTAAAATGTTAAATCGCAAATAATGATAATGTTTTTAGATTCCATTATCTTTAAATTGCATGGTGTACGATCCCAAAAAAGCGTTCCATGAAATTAAAAAAATACATATATGCAAGGATATAAGATAATACTGTAGAGAGCATTATAAGGCACATAGGTAGTCTGAGAAGAGAAAAAAGGGGCACATAGATAGATGGGCAGATGAGCAGACTTACAAACTGACATTCTTTCAGTGAATTGTGTGATATAAAAATTATCATGTACAAAATGTGATCAGAAACATACAGTCAAACCAAAAAAAAAAAACGAAACTGAATAAACAAGCCTAAAATATTTACGATGATGCGATATAGAGTTTCGAAAGACTGATGGTGCGATCTAGAACTTCGAAAGACCGATGGGGTGATCTAGAGCTTGTTTTCTTGTATATGAAGTAAACAAAAAGAAAGTATTGTAAAGTATAAGTTAACACGATAATTAGAAAACGAAGGAAGCTAGAAAGATAAAATTTTATACTCAGTTTTAATATATATATAGGGCATAGTTTCGGCATCTAAAATCTACATTCTTATCAGAATTTGAATCAAATTTAGCAAAACGTTGACCGTTTGACTGTTTGCCCTTTCAGAAGCATGTAAAATCGATAAATAAAAAATGAAACAATTTAAATAAATCAAATTTGATATATTATCTTGTGACTATAATCGTAGTTCTCTGCCAAATTTTTATTTCAAAGGATTGGAATAAAGGAGTCTAAAATACGCTACGGTTCTTGTGTGTTAACAGCTCGTCAGCGATTAATCGCCAAATATTGAGAACTAAATGATGTAATAAAGCTGTATTATCAAAATAGAGATAGCGAGTTTTCGTAACTATTATTTGCCAAATGCATGCATTTTATATACAAGCTCCTGTTTCCTTTATTATATTGCGAAGCACATGATTCTCATGTTCAAAAACAAAACTCTGGGAACTCATGATGATTACGGCCTTGTTGAAGGTACATAATTTTATGTTGGGTGATGATGATAACATCTTCATCAGAGAATAAGCAATACAATGTCGAGAAGGCCACTTCCACTGATTTATTATGATAATATTTATAGGCTGGATATTATCAGTAAATAGCCTAATTCGAAACACATGATGCAAGAATCTTTCATTATATTATAAAGCAGATATATAGATCTTATCATATTAGAATCTATCAGATTAATCATTAAAGATATAAGTCTTCAAAATTAGAATTTTATTTATATACTAGCCGCCATAAGCGACCAGTTTGGTCACCCATATTTTTAACTTTTTGGATTGTTGCATTTTGATGTGGAAAATATATTTGCTTACATTTCATTTACAGATATAAATAGGATACCAAGATAAATATTATTATAATTTTATGGTATTTGCAAATAATGGAAATAACATTATATAATTAATTGTTATTTATAACGCCTTATAATTTACTGCAATTTAAATGATATACTTCATTTAAAAATATGCAAAAGCATTTAGTGTATTTCGCTTCTTTACACAATTCAATTCATCTAATCGAAAATTAAAACTTCAAAAGTATCAATTTGAGGCAAATCCCTCTTAATTAGCTTCTTTCATACATAAATTAACTGTCAATCTGCTATAAAATTCATATCTTTCTGAATGCTAATAGTATTCAGCTGAAATTTTCATCAAGTTTTCCTCTGTTTCTGAATTAGAATTTATGAAAAAAAAAGTGTGCTATATTTCACACATACACTGTAAAATATATATTTAATACAAAAACTTATATTTTTAAGGATCTCGAAATTTGTACTTTTGATATAAGATATTGCTTGTATATTGTTAAACTATTAATAGATAGTTTGCACTATAATAAATTTCACTATTAATAAATAGTTTGCACTATAATAAATTTCACTATTAATAAATCCTTTCTTTCGTTATTAATTACGTAGATTCCTTAAATGTTCATGTGACTAAATCTATGCTGTAAAATATATGCCTATGCCTTCTACTTACATGGTCAAAATTAAAAACCTCGTCACCCAGATGTTTTGAAAAATTTGCAAAGCAAATATGTAAATCTGAAAGTGACTGGGTATTTTGATCATATCGTTTTATCAAATTTTTCCACAATGGAAATATCTGCAAAGTTAGTGTGTAAATCTGAATATGACTGGGTATTTTGATCATATCGTTTTAACGAAATTTTTTTCCAAAAGGGAAAAATCTGAAGGTGACTGTGTATTTTAATCATACAGTTTTTACCATATTTTTCCGTTTTGGAAAAATTTGCAAAAAAGATATGCAAATCTGAAAGAAACAGGGTATTTTAATCTACCATTTTTATCAAATGATTCTGTTTTGGAGAAATTTTTAGAACAAATTTGGGATTCTGAGGGTGACTGGGTACTTTGATCATACCGTTTTCAACAATTTTTTCCAAAATGGAAAATTTTATAAAACATTGTGAAAATTTGAAAGTGACTAGGTAGTTTGATCATATCGTTTCCATCGAAATTTTCCATTTGGAAGAAAATTGTAAATCAAATATGTAAATCTGAAAGTGACTGATAATTTTGATCATAACTTTTTAACCAAATTTTTCCAAAATAAAAAAATCTGAATGTGACTGAGTATTTTGATCATACAAATTTCACTACATGTTTTCGCTTTAGATAAATTTGTAAAGACAATTTGTAAATCTGAAGGTGACTGGGTATTTTGATCATGTAAATCTGAAGGTGACTGGGTATTTTGATCATACTGCTTTAACCAAATTTTTCCAAAATGGAAAAATCTGTAAAGCTAATGTGTAAATCTGAAGGTGACTGCATATTTTGATCATACTGCTTTAACCAAATTTTTCCAAAATGGAAAAATCTGTAAAGCTAATGTGTAAATGTGAATGTGACTGTGTATTTTAATCATACAATTTTCATCAAATGAATATGCTTGGAAAAATTTATAGAGCAAACTTGTGAGTTTTAAAGTGACTAGGTATTTTGACCATAACATTTTTACCAATTTTTTTTCTTTTTGGAAAAATTTGTAAAACAATTGTGTAAAGCTGAAAGTAACTGGATATTTTGATCATATAATGTATTTTTCAATGACATTTAAAAAAAATATATCTTATCTTTCCTAAAAAGATTTTTCCCTAGTTAACGAATAACCTATATTTCAGAAATTTTCTGCTAACAACTAACTTGCAATCTTTAATAAGCACTTCTAAATTTCCTAAAAGCAGCCTTAGTCTACAAGCAACATAATATCTGCAGAATAATGTAAATTTGGATGCAAATTTAGTTGAATTATCAGATGACAAAACATTGTACTCAGGTTAAATATTTTTTTTCCCTTTAAAATTTAGTTAATCATTCAAATTTTGACAGATTATCGCAAAACTTCGATTGTGATTTAAATAATCTTTTTTCTATCACAAATTGCTTCCTTTTAAATTATGGGAAAGATGATTATCATTTAATAGTTTTCTCTGAAATTCTGAAAATGATGATTATCATCAATTATATCACAGAACACATTTTTTTAGATTTTGTCTACAGTTATTATTTGCCATTTTTATTTTAAAAAAAGATAAAACCACTGATATGTCAAGAACGTTACAGAATCGAACACATAACTCCCCTCCCCTCCAATCATTTCACATTTGATGAATCATTATTTATCTGAATCAGTGAATATTCATTATTATGAGCCAAGAACTCACGCGGAATAATTTGGCTAGACATTTATTAAGTAAATAGGTTTGTTATCTATGTACTTTTTATAAAACAACCCGATTGATAAAAATCTAGACAAAACTAACTTTCAAAACAGTTGTAAAACAGCTTTTATTATCTGACTTGAACTTTATAAAACAATTTGAAAATAAAATTTCGAAATCTTCATATCTGAATCCTGGTTTAAAATAAGTTTCTTTTTCTCGATTAAATAAATTATTCTGCTTATGCTAGTAGTTATTTTAGATTTGGAATTTTAAAATAAAAAATCTTCCCTGAACCTTGAGGAATGCTTTTGTCTGGCAACCAAAGATCACGTGTTTGCTTTCCCGTATGTAATTCTACCCGCCTTTGATGACCATGGATGAATATTGATATTTTTTTTTATTTAAATTATATCTTTTATTCGTAATTAGATATTTATGATTTTTTAAAGGAATAATTTGCTTAATGAAGTCAGGGTCTCATGATATAGTGTCATTACTTACTTAAATGCCTGTGGTATTGCCCTTTTTTGCTGTAATTGCAAGTTGATTTTACATTCTTCTTATAAATTGTTCCTATTATTAATGTAATTCTTCCTTAGCTTTCAACAGAGTAAGCAAATCACACTGTTAAACATTTGATGAAACAATGAAAACGGTTTGAATTTCATTGTAATAATGAAAATTAATGCATTTATAGCTTATTATATTAAAAACATTTTCTATTTTTTAAAAAATTAAATTGGTGTTCATTAGAGAGACAATGTTATTTAAATGATTTTAAAATAAAATTTGTATTGTAATGTTTTTTGAATTTATCATAGGAAAGAATCAACATTTCACTTGATTTTTATTCAGTTGTTCCTACTACTGTATTTGACCTTCTAAAGTAAACAAGGTGACCAATGGGGTTTTTCCTGAATGAAAAAGAAAGAATCATTGAATATAATATTCAAAAAGTTTTAATTACAGAACTGTCACAATTATTGAAGATATAGTGATTATTTTCAATCGTTAGCATAATGGTATCTACGAAGGAAAACGATGAATATATTCATTGGCCCCAAGAATTCAAATTAGCCATTACTGGACAATAGAACGTTTGGTGCAATATAAAGGACAGAGTGTTTACAACGACAGTTGAAGATAGTGACACACTGAAAGCTGGGATCACAGATGCTGTGTCTATTGTAACATCAGTGTTGGATAATACGTGGCGAAAATTTGAATACCATTTCGATATTCTTTGAACTACTGAGGATATTCATAGTAAAATTTACAAACGTAAGTGGTTTTATTAAAATCTTTATAAACGCTTTTACAATATATCGAACAACCATGAGTCAAATTATAGTAATATTTTATTATATATTTTGTATCCAGGTATTGAATTTGTACCCACCCTCTCTATCAGTATCGAATATTTTAGTTTCGAACAAATTTCTTTTTGAAAAAATTTTATTCCTGAAGTTAGAAAAGAATAATAATTAGTTTTATATTGAATGGTTTGTATGTTTATAAATACAAAAACACCGAGAACAATAAATACAATAGGCATGTGAATTTTACTCTAAAACTGCATACTTCTTTCAAATTTTACATAAAAAATTTCTTTGTTAAATTGCCAGTAGGTCTGTATACGATGGTAACTGAAAAAAGGGTGTTTCTGTCATTAGAAATTAGAATCTGTCATTAGAAAAATTCTGTCATTAGAATTTATCGAATAAACTGAATAAGACAACTAGGACTTGCAATCTTGTTTAGTTAGCACCAAAGTTCCGGG
This sequence comes from Argiope bruennichi, assembly GCF_947563725.1. Classification (NCBI taxonomy): domain Eukaryota; kingdom Metazoa; phylum Arthropoda; class Arachnida; order Araneae; family Araneidae; genus Argiope; species Argiope bruennichi. The sequence goes on along the minus strand of NC_079157.1, from coordinate 16,766,901 downwards.
ATATTCAGTTACTAACAAAATGTATAACCAAAGATTTAATTAAAGAGTAGTAACCATTAATCGATCTAAACAAATTCTTAAAAAAAATCCCTATAATTCCCTTACCTAAATTGACAAATGTAAAGAAATCCCTATCAGAATCTCACAGTATATATTCATGGGGCTAAATATTTCGTTTTCTTTTTTCTCTAGATGTACCTTGTCTCTTCTTGCTTGTGCTTTGATTATGCCTTCCGGGAATAAATAAAGCGAAGTTTTAAAATTACAAAAGTGTCATCTCTCTTCGGCCGCGACTATATATATATATATATATATATATATATTAAACTCTTAATTTCATCCAAATTAATTTCCAAAGCTTTATCTTAATTCAGCCCATGTCAAAGTCTTTCTAAAATGTTCTCTTATTTTCTGATCCAATTCCACTTTCTGTTTAATTAATTCATCTGAAGCTGTGTAAAAATGATGGCCATCAGTTCCACGTGGCGTGAAAGTGATCTCTCTGTTTCCCTTGTCCAAGGTCAACACGAGTATTGGATTGACTCGTGGCCGGAAATCCCATGTTATACAAGACTAGTGATAATTTGTTTCGTGCCTTCCTTATTTCTGCTTTTGTTCCGCGCTGTTGTGGACATGTTCTGTCCGCGCCTGCATGTAAATAAATTACCTTCCTGGGATAGATTAAAATGAATTTAAAAATGTAATATATATATATATACATTATATCCACGCCTAAATGAGCTAGATATTATTAATAACATATCGGATATAATTGTCATATCCGATATATTAACTAATGAAAACTTTAGTAGATAATTTCATGCACATTGGCAGAGTGCTTAAGAAACTTTAAAAAAAATCCTTATTTGAAATACATTTTAGATGTAAATAAACAGTCGCATTAAAAATTGTATTTCCTTGTTGTGGATCTTTTGTATTCATTATGTTCATGAATACTCAAATAAAAAATAATCGCTAAAATCAGTTTGAAACAAATTTGATGGGCTAACAGAAAAAAAAAATGCAATGCCAAATACAAAATTAAAATAATGATGAAAGAAGGTATTAGTAATAATCTTCAACTGAAAAAGAGAATATTATAAATAGAAACAAAGATAAACAACAAACGAAAATCGCAGACTTAATCTCAGTAACCTTTGCTATAACTAAGCATAAAAAAAAGTGAAACAAAATTTGAGGTTTTTGATTTCATAACTGATTTTTATTCATGCTTCGCTTTATTCACACATTTATAAATTATACAATTTAAATATAAAAATAAATCTCTTTTTTTCACACTAGCCAAAACAAATAATGGAATATAGTATTCGATATTGCCAGACAACAAGGGACGTGCTATTTTTATCTTCCCCAACTTTGCGCACGCCGGTAGACGATAATTATTTCAAGATTTTTATTATTTTTGTTACAGCGCCGTGTAAGAAAGATTTCGGAAGATTCTTGCATTTTTTTCTCGGATCATAACTGAAGATTAAATGTGGTAAGAGATTAAATACCTTAAATATTCAAAGACTTTCAAGTCTCATATAGACAATTGTATCTAGTAGTTCAAGTCTCATATGGATAATTTCATTTAATAGTTCAAGTCTCATATGGATAATTTCATTTAGTAGTTCAAGTCTCATATGGACAATAGTATCTAGTGGTTCAAGTCTCATATGGACAATTCTATCTAGTATTTCGAGTCTCATATGGATAATTGTATCAAGTAGTTCAAGTCTCATATGGACAGTTGTATCTAGTAGTTCAGATCTCATATGGACAGTTGTATCTAGTAATTCAAATCTAATATGGACAATTGTATCTAGTAGTTCAAGTCTCATATGGACAATTCTATCTAGTATTTCGAGTCTCGTATGCACAATTGTATCTAGTACTTCAAGTCTCATATGGACAGTTGTATCAAGTAGTTCAAGTCTCATATTAACAGTTGTATCTAGTAGTTCAAGTCTCATATGGACAGTTGTATCTAGGAGTTCAAGTCTCATATGGGCAATTGTATCTAGGAGTTCAAGTCCCATATGGACAATTGTATATAGTAATTCAATTCTCATATGTGCAATTGTATCTAGTAGCTCCAGTCTCATATGGACAATTGCATCTAGTAGTTCAAGTCTCATATGGGCAGTTGTATCTAGTAATTCAAATCTAATATGGACAATTGTATCCAGTAATTCAAGTCTTATATGGACAATTGTATCTAGTAGTTTTGATTAAATAGTTCAAAAGAGCCAATCTTCGGCTAATGAAGACAATGTTTCTCGATTTCTCTACGTTTTCGTATTTCACACTCATTGATTTTACCCTTTATACTTTTTCTTATACGAAGTGTATAAAGAAAAAATTATTGAAGCAAGCCAAATATTCAAACTTGAGATCTTGAAGATTTACCATCTTTCAGACTTCATCGAATTCGAAAAACACATTTTTAAAATTGTTTTCTGTGAATATGACATACTGATAATTCAAAAATGCTTTGAATTAGACAAAAAAATTGGTATGTACACAAAATTTATAGATTTATGTCAAAATTCAAGAGAAATAAATTCAGGGGAAGTCCATCTGTCAGAATATGAATGAACTAGATAAATGGTAAAAGGAAAAAGTTTTACATAAAATTTGATACATAGATATAGTATCTGATGGGCCGATTCATACTAAATTTTGACTGTCTAAGTTTTGATTGTAGACACTATCTCATATCTGGAAATGCAATGACTGTTATTTTTGACTAATGTTATTTTTTGACTAATTATATGTCACATTTCAGTTTATATCAGTCAAAAAAAGTATACAAATATATTATATACTAGATTTTCGGATACATGTGTATGAACTGCATGTCATGAATTTATCGCCAAAAAAGCTAGAATCTCGCCAAATATTTATAATTCGCAATTATTATTAGCCATTTCTATAGTAAGCATTCGTCGGTATGTCCAATGACCAGAACTGTATGTGGAAGGAGGGTGATAACACTTATATTAGAGGAAAATGTTTTGGGGCGGCCTTCCGCTGCTATTATAGATATGTGTCAAACTTTTTACCACATACATCAGCGGAATCCTCCGTCTGAGTTTCCATCTATGCCTTTATTTTTGTACATGGTAAATCAAAAATTTACAAAATCAGATGACCGAAATCTAGAGTATAATTTTCGTACTACAAATATAGATCTATATCTCATTTTTCCTCAAAATTAAAAATAGAAAGTACTAAAATGCAAGCGAAAATTTTTTGTTACATAACTCAGCATTAAACAGATTATATTGTTTATTTATGCAATAATCTCGAGGTGAAAATAATCCTTTTGGTTTCCTTCTAGAAATATTCTTTATAAGACGAAAACACAATTTTGTTACCTATAATTTAAAGTCATTTGTAAACAAACAACAATTTTTCAAAGGAAGAAATTTAATTCTATCTTGATAAGCCAATTAATTATTTCCTGTTTTTGAATATGCAATATTTTATTTTCAGAAAAATTCTTGTTTTAAACGATTTTCATTCATATGGTCTAGAAATAAAAACACAACATTTTCATAATTGGCAATTTCGCAATGTTTATACGATTACGAAAGTTCAATTGAATCAAGTACTAAATTCTGAAAATAATTCATTAATCATCCATATGAGGATGGAAATAAAAATATTTACATCATTTGATCTATAATACAGCTAAAAGAAAATAAATTCTTATAAATCCGAACATTTTACTATGAGCATAAATATGCTTTCCCAAGTAAGAAAAGGACACTTGCTTACACATTGAAGGATATATTGATTCAAAATATTTTCCATGAATTTTAGAACCCTTAATAGGAAAATTTAGTATGCGATGAAAGAAACATAGTTTTTTCGAAGTAATCATTCTTCAAATTATCAACTTATTCATGAGAATCTTTATTGTTTTCAATTTGCACATAAGAATATTCAATTTCCTTATTTTACTCATGAGAATTAAACCAATTTCCTATATTGCTGTCATGCTTGGATCGAAAAAAATAGTAATCTGAAGGAGCAAAATCCAGTAAACATAATGGATGAAAGGAGAATGAAACACCTGAACGCAATGATTCAAAAAATTCATTGTTTAATCTTGCAAAATGTGCAATGGTTAAACACTGTCAGGTTGCAAAAAACCTTGCAATATCCCCCAGGAATCTATAACGCTCAAATTGATTATTTCCTGCTTGTAATAGTCATTATTTATTTGTAACAATTTATGCGTAAGTCCGTCACAGTATAGCTTTACTGTAATGAAAGTTTTGTTTCATAGCATGTTCACTTGGTCTGATGGCAATTAACTTTCAGCAACTTATGGTTATAGAAATAAATATACTTTTCACTTTTCCGAAGAATTCGTTGTAAAAACCTTTTTTTATATATATCTTTGATGCAGCAGTTAATATATGAGCTTTTGATGACCCGAACTATATATATATATATATAATTTTTATTTTGGAACTTACATTATAATTTATTATAATGTAATAATTTTTATAATTTTTTAGCTTGGAACTTACATTATTACATATATATAAAGTGAATGATTAGTATATAACCAATTGTAATCGTGTTTTGCAAAGTTTTTTTTGGAACTTATTTAGATGAAATATTTTAGTAATTTTGTGCGTGTATATATATATATTCATCAAATTAGCATGATTTTCTTCCATTGTTGAAAGTTAAAGATGGAGCATTTTGTTTAATATTAATGACGTTTACAAGACAAATAAAAAAGTGAAGATGGTTTAACCGCACATTTGAACTTTTAATATTTCTATGATGTCATAATCTAGTAGAAAAGTTCATTGTCAAAGATTGTTATCACCTGTAGAAGGGTTCCTGAACCCAATAAATCGGGCTTATGTAAGATAATTACAGTATCACAACTTTGATATCTGATCATTTGACAGAATCATGGACATGGAGTTATATTTAAACTATTTAACAAATTAATTCTACAGCAAACCAACAGTTCGCAAAAAGCAACTTGTATCTGTTGAAATAGTTATGTTATATATTAGATTTTCATATTTTCGTTCCTTTTTTCCTTTTTAAGATATTTTATTCATATTCCAAGTATAAATATATATCTAACAATACTATCTGAAGGGAAGAAAAAAAACCCTACGTAAATAATTGCCTTGAAAGGTTCATTTCTTAATCGGATATTGAAATCTAAAGGTTAGTTGAACTTTTATTGATAAAAAAAAAGAAAAAAAGGAACGACTCTTTCAGGAGAGCTTTCTGCGATAATTCTCTTGATAAGTTGATTCAAAACGTTTCTATATTCATTGCGGGTATCTGAATAAGAATGTTATAATTTTTAATCTTTCATAATTGACTTTTTTTACTATAATGTACAAGACATGGAAGATTCCAAAAGTAAGTTCTATTTTTCATAAAACCGGATGCATTAAAATTAAACAAATTAGTTTTATGTCCATCATCTTTAAATTTTTCTAAACGTGCCCTTTATTTGGTTTTTATATAAGTAAAAAAAAAAAAAAACCGCACTTTGTATTTTAGGAAAGGCTATCTATTTTAGTATATAAAAAAAGCTAAGTTTGCCATGATTAGAAAAATGCATTTAAAAATAACAGTGAAGAAGATATTTATAAATTTTTTAAAATCAAAACTTAATTTAAAAAAATTCTTTGAAATCTGTTTTTAAGCTCTACGGAAGCATATTGAAACATTTCCAAAATTAGCGACAGGACAGCTGTTCCTTTGAGCTCAGAAAAAACTTGAAATTTTTGTTTTTGATATTGTGATATGTTGGATTATTGTGAACATCCTCTACATGAAAACAAAGTATTACAATTTTAGTACATTTTCCAGAAGGTGAATTTTGAATATTAGTTAGGCGAATATAAATTTAATATTTTCATATTATCATATGAGAAAAATCGTATCATATTATCGTATATTATTTGAGTCGTATTATCGTATATTATTTGAATCGTATTATCGTATGTTATTTGAGTCGTATTTTCGTATATTATTTGAATCGTATTATCGTATATTATTTGAGTCGTATTATCGTATATTATTTGAATCATAGTGTCGTATATTATTTGAGTCGTATTATCGTATATTATTTGAATCGTATTATCGTATATTATTTGAGTCGTATTTGCGTATATTATTTGAATCGTATTATCGTATATTATTTGAGTCGTATTTTCGGATATTATTTGAATCGTATTATCGTATATTATTTGAGTCGTATTATCGTATATTATTTGAATCATAGTGTCGTATATTATTTGAGTCGTATTATCGTATATTATTTGAATCATATTATCATATATTATTTGAATCGTATTATCATATATTAGTATTATTTACTTTTGAGACATTTTTTTTTTTGCCTGAGTAAAATACTTTTATATGTAAATTTATTTTATGAATTTGTTCTTTATATAATAATTTAAATTAAAATGAACAATGAAGGCGCTAATGTATCTAATAATTTTCTTGTTATAATTGAATTCATAAAAGTTTAGTTAAAAGATTTATGCTGTAAAAAAGAAAATTATCATATTTAAAATCAAGAAATCATGAAATTGAAATAATGATTTCATGAATCATGAAGAAATCATGATTGAATTCATAAACGTCTAGTTAAAGGATTTATGCTGTAGAAAAGGAAAATTATCATATTTAAAATGTGATATTATAAGATAATTTTAAATTTGGGAAAATCTCTTTCTTTGGTAGCAATTTTGAATTTCCTGCTTTGTGTATGAGAAAATCTGTTACATCTTTCATCTGAAAAAACTCTAATTTAGAAAAAAAAAATCTGGATAACCTTTTCTTTAACTCTCATATTTTTTTTATGATTCAAGATATGAATGGCTTATATAACCCATTTCTTCACTATTGGCGTCAATAAAAAATTGCTTGAAATGTCCAAAATTATTAATTCCTCTGAAGGATAGCTAAAACTATTTTTCGCTCGTTTGGAAAATTGGATTTCATGGCTGTTAGACTATTCAAATGGAACACATTTAATTCAAATTTTACCTGGTCATTTATTTAAATTAAACATTTGGATTCCATGGGATACAATATGATATAAATATGTATAATATGGATTTACTATACTTATATCTTTAACTTCGTTACAATCAATGAAAGGAAGAAAAAAATTTGATTTGGAGTTGAGATTTTTTTATTTGGAACTTAAAAACTTAATATAGGACTTACTTAGGACTTAATATAGGACTTATGGAGGAGTATCCTCTCTTCGCTAATCTGATTCATGACAGGCCTTACAAATCATGCACACAAGGATCTAAGCCGCGCAAGACATATTTAAAAGAACACAAGCCATTCAAAGCACGTTCGCAAGGGCAAAAGCCTTTCAAAGCATGTGCGCAAATGACACAAATCTTAAAAACTTTTTCCCAAGGACACAAGCCGTTCAAAGCACGTTCGCGAAGGAAAAAGCCTTTCAAAGCTTGTTCGTAATAAAGGAAGTCTTCAAAGCCTGTTCCCAAGGACACAAGCCGTTCAAAGCACGTTCGCAAGAGCAAAAGCCTTTCAAAGCATGTGCGCAAATGGCGCTATTCTTCAAAGCTTGTTCGTGAGGACACGTTCAAAGAACGTTCGCGAGGGCAAAAGCCTTTCAAAGCATGTGTGAATGACTAAAGTCTTCAAATCTTGTTCCCAAAGACACGAGCCTTTCAAAGCATGTTCGCATGGAAGCAAGGCTTGCAAAGCATGTTTGTATCGTTGTGCGTTTAATGGTCATTTGTATATACTGCTTGGGAGTATTTTAATCTTTTGAAATTACTTCTTGAATCTTCATGTTATTGAGAGATGCCATAGACTTATTATAAATACTTCTCTAACGTACCTTAGTGAAAGTTTCAGGGAATGTTCATTTACCTAGTGAAATGGTTCTCGCGGAATGGATATAAACTACAGCATAAGATTGAATCTAAAATATATTCCAATGAAATGAAGACCCAAAAAATAATTTCAGGAAATTGATTAAACAGACAAGCTAGTCGTAGGCTATTAAAATTCGAAAGAAGAAATAAAAAAATGACTATAGTTAGGGAAAAAGGGCGGATGGCTGAAATAGACAATTTTTAAAAGATAAAAACTATGATTAAAAAAGAACAGCAGTTGGTTAAACATATTCTCTCTTACAAGCAACAATAATTTATTAAACATAAAAATTTTTGACGGATCATATTATTTTCGATTAGTAATATCAATATGTTTTATGGTTCGACATGTCGATACAAGATAGTGTTGCTCCCCATCTAATATCTTTTGCCAGACTTTTATTAATGTAACTCATTGGTGATAAAATATTTTCCTCATCTTCCTCCCCCCAACATTTTATATTTCCGTGACTGCCAAAATCGCCAGATCTTACTTCAAGGGATTTCTGGCTATTTGTATAACCTGAAATCCAAAGTTGATACATTATATGTACGAAATGATAGAAGAAATTTACCGTCGACAATAAGATTCAGTACACCCCCTTCACGTAATATATAATGCAATACAACGTACCATTTACTGAGTGCAAAATGCCATATTGTGTGGGGGTGGACCTGTCAAAAATTTGGGAAAAATATAAATGTTGGCTTATTATTGCTTCATTTTTTGTTGTTGCTGCTTTTTTCATCCTTTTCCCCATGTTTCTGTTTGAAACAGTTGAAAATAATGTTTCAATTCTTTTTTTTTTTTTTGCTTGTTTATTTACTTAAAGGATCACGTTTTGGGAAATATTCGAAACTATGTCATAATAGGAGTAACTTTGAGAATTTTGCAATCATTTATCAATAATATGTACATTCAATTTCGTATGATATTCGTATAGTAATTAGCATTCCACAAATAATTTAGAGAAAGGAAAAAAAAGTAAAATTCATTACGATTTTATCAAAAATATGAAAAAAGCGAACATAAACATCGCTCAAAAGTTTTTAAAAAATATTAGAGAAACAGACATTTAAACACTGACAAGAAAATAATTTAAATTTAATCGTAATTATAAAATGCTTTGTTTCGATGTATAAAAATAAATTTAAAATTCTTCAAATTTACAAAAAAAAAAAAAAAAAAAATAGATGCAGGAAAATAATATGGTTCACTCAAAAACAAAAATCTTTTCCATTTTAAGATGTAAAAATGAATTTTTTTGTGAAAGTTGTCAACAAAAGATGACAAACTTTTGATTTGTTTTTAATTTGTTAATAATCAGATTAAAATTTTTTAACAATCGATCCGATGTACACAGTTTTGCATATATTTGTACGAAATTGATAAATCTAATTCAAACGCTGTTCTCTGTAGAGGGGGGGGGGCTGTTTCACATACAGTCAACCTAATATTGTGATAATTTTTGAAATGAGATTAATTGCATAAATTCATGTATCATTTGATATCCGAATAAAACACAAAATTCTCACAATTTGCATCGGTAGATACATTTATTTTAAAATCATTATCAACGAATATTGTTATTTTATCAATAATTAATTGTTTTTGGAGACCATAGTTCGCCGGAAATATTAGTTGTGCTTATTTAAAATAAAGAATGCAGCTATGCAGTAATGCAAAGCTATGCAGAACTGGATGCCCATAATATTCTTTAAAGGGGGGGGGGGCATTTGTCTAATAAAATCTTATCCCATGATATAATGCCATTATTAATTTAAGAACTTGTGTAATAGATTTGGAATTGCAAGAAGTTTTTAACTTAAATTCAATTTCAATTTCTGAATTTTCATGCATTCTTTTCAAACACTTTGCATAGTTTTTCCTTTTTACTTTTCATTAATATAAGATAATTGTGCGATTAAATATTTGATGAAACAATGAAAACGGCTTGAAATTCTTTGCAATAATAATATGTAAGTTGGAAAATCCTGCGAAATGATTAAAAAATAATTATCGAAACTCGTGAAAAATTATCCACAGTTAAATTAGCATCATTAAATTCAAGGAATCTGATCTCATTATACTATACAAAAGTTACTTATATTTCTATTATGGATTGATTTCTATAATGGACTCATTATTTTGGATACACAATAAAATTATTTAAATCACTTTTTTATTAACTTTTAAATAAAATTACAACCATGTGGTTTAATTATTCGAAACTGGCATCGCCGAAAAAAAACTTTGAAGTAAATTGAAATGATTATCCGCAGTCAAAATTTTTAGCAAGTAATCAGAACATTTTTTTTTTCTCCTCTGATTCAGTTCTTTATCAAATCCCTTACGAAACAAAAAAATAAATGATAAAAATTCAAAATTCCCGTCCAAATTGCTTACTAAAATTCTAGGCTTAGTTTTAACATGAACTCGCAAATATTTCAGTAAGCATAATGCATTTTATAAATGCTGTGAATAAAATGGGCTTCCTTATAATTGATATTTTTTATTATATAGCTAGTAGTCTTAAGTCACCAGCTGGTTCGAAATGAATATTTGACTTCAGATAAAGTGGTTAAATATGATTTCATTGCCAAGATTCCGCAAAATTGTTTGACAATTACGCCATCTTATTTTAATTGTCTTACTTTAAATTTTTTTAATGTGTACATGAACATTTCTACTGGAAACCAGTTCCATGAAACCCATTCACTGGCATTTACGAGATATCTCGTCGAGCGGCACGGTAAAATTAAGCAACTATAAATCTCCCTGGTAGTGAATGGGTTAAAAATACAAATGAGTGGTTATTTTCATTTTATAAATTTAGCAGTAATTTTATTGTTTCTTTCGTAAACTGCAGAAATATTAAACAAAATCCTTTTTCTTTACTTTTCAACAATGGAAGAAACTCGCGAGATGAGATTGTTGATGAAACAACACAAAGGGCTTGAAATTCATTAAAATAATGAAATCTATTCTCCGAAATTATTAAAAAAATATTTTTAAAAAAACGTGCAGGATTGTTAAATTAGTATCCTTAAAAAGATAAGTTTTTAAATTTGTCAATGGCGTAAATCTCATTTTTTGCAATAATATACCATGAAGTTACTATGGAAAAATATCAAAATTCAGCTTAATTTTTAATTAATTAAAATTGTATTTTTTAATTAATTAAAATTTTAATTTTTAATTAATTAAAATTTTAATTTTTAATAAATTAAAATTATAATTTTAATAAATTAAAATTTTAATTTTTTATTAATTAAAATTTTAATTTTTAATAAATTTAAATTATACTTTTTAATAAATTAAAATTATAATTTAAAATCTTCCTGAAATGCACATTTCTACCCTATAATTTATATCTGTCCCAGATAGGGTAAGTGCAAGACAAACGGTCTGGCCTGTGGAGATCTAACACAAATACGCAAATTATATATCACTAACATTCTTAGCAGCAGACAGAGCAATATCATTCGTATTCGTCTTTATTTTTATTAGAGATAGTATTCTGCGGAATTTTTTCCAAATCTTCTGGTAAAAATAAGTTTTAATAGGATATTATTTTTAAATTGTTTAAATGTTGACTACTTCCTCGTCATTCTGTGTTTGTAAAACTGTAAAAGAAACTTCTATTAATTTTACACGAGATAAATCACAAGACACTGCGAAATTATTTTCCTTTTTTTTTCTTTCAAAATTTTCCTGTTTTGTTAAAGAAAAACTCATGTGAATGTATGTGTGTTACGGTTTCCAGAAAGTGTGACTCAACTATCAAACCACGTGCAAAACCTTGATTTCACTTCAGAAAAAAGGAAGCGTCCTTTCTAAATCCAATTATCAGTAAAGTACAAAGTACAAACAAGTTTTCTTTACTGAAATGCCTGGGCAATAATATCGGTAAATTACTCTTTAAATAATGTATTTATAAAACATAGATAATTTGCAACTTCTTATAAATAAAACTTCTTTCATGGTTTAGCGGAGTGAGTTGTTCAGCATCAACAACTGTAATCAACAGAGGATATCCTATAAAAGGTTTGATAGCTTTCATTTCGCTTTTTTTAATTTATCTGGACTGTCTATTATAATAATTCTAGAAATTAGATTTATAAAAACAAATATTAAGATAAATATTTCTAATTTAAAAAAATCTCGCATAAAATGATTAATGATTATAAACTGATAAATACTGTTCTAAAAATTAATAATACGATCGCCTAGGAAATTTGGTAACCTTTATATATTACTACAATCTTTATACTGTACATTTTGCTAAAAAACTGTACATTTTGTACTGTACATTTATACTGTACATTTTGTTAAAAAATATTATGAATGATACTAAGTGCATATAAAATGGACTTTTTACAATTTTTTATTAAATTTAATCGAACAATGGGATTGATTTTAAAAAATGAATTTTGATTAATTTTTTGTAAAATGAAAATAATTTACTTTTTAAAAATATTCCGCAATTAATAGATGATTGTAATTGATGCATTATATTCAGAAATACTTTTTAATATTTATGTTTGAATATGCATGAAAGCCTTTTGAAATAATGATTTTTTTTAAAACTTAACATGTGCTATTACGACATATCCGCAGTTGCGGCAGTGGGTTCTTTTTATTATCTAACGTATTAAAAATGTTAGTCTCTTATCTATGTATTAACATAACGCAAATCTTTTTCACGTGTCTATTTTAAAACTGATATATTTTACCATATATTTTTTACGTCTAATTCTAATATAAAATATTTTCTTGATAATTGTTTATATAATGTAAATTTCAGTAATAATGATAGATCAAAATTTATAATTCATTTATCAATAAAAGATATGACAGAAAGCATATCTGAATTTCGCATGTTTTGTATTCTTTATAACAATGGATATACATTTTGAAATTTATAATTGAATTGTATTCGGTTTATTCCCTAAAATATATCGATTAGAATACTCCATCCGATAAATTTGAAATAAAAAAAGTATGTTATTTAGAAATTATCAATCTGCTTTCAAGAATTTCCTTCCATTTCTTTTTCTTATTGGTAATAAATATTATTTTTTTTCAATATTTTTTGGAAAAAAAAAAAAATAGAAAAATATCTGAAGATGCCTTGTTAGAGATTTAGATATCATTAATGTATCTTTCTTCAAGATTCGCTTTCGATTCTTTAATGGACATTTCAAAAATAACTTTTGGTAACATTTGTCATAAAAAATAGAGAAATATTATATCATTTATATTCGGAGATATTTATATACTTCTAGCAGTATATCCTATCTTTCATTATATTTAAGTATATAATTATAATATATGGCATGCGTGTTATTGGAAAAACCCTGAATAATTTAATTATCGTCATTTTAAGATGGTTTCATTTTTTGGGATTGTTTTTAAGATTTTTTTTTTCATTCCAGGTCTTTAATAAGAACTGACTGATAATTAATATATTTTTCAGTAGATATTAAAAAAATATATTGATTATAGTAATAAAATAATAATAAAAATATAAAATATTTGAAAATAAATAAATTTATACTTATAATAAAAATAATACTGATAAAAATATATTTATTTGGGTTTGTTTTTGGTAACACAGTTATTTGTTTGCTATTGAATCCTAAAATGGCTTCATATCAAAAGTAATTTAATAACCCTGAAAGAATAGGTCTTTTGCATATTCATTTTGTGTGAAATTTCTTCTTTATTTGCGTATTCCTACGCCTCATTCACTATTAGCTCAAGATTTATTACGTAGAAGTAGTATTAAAATGCAAAGCTGGTACGAGATTGAATGTAAAAAAATTAAGAAATTGCTTTTTAAAACTAACACTTATCAGTATAATTCCATATTAATTCAATTTACACCAATTTTTTTTCTTCAATTTTGACCAATTTTCAAAAATTAATTTTTTACATTATTTTGAGCAGTAGTATGCATTGTTGCAATAAAGTTCAAGCTATTTTTATTACTACATAAATATTTTGTAAGTTTTTTTCCATTGTTGAAAAGAGTTGCTCCAATGTTGAAAGAAAAATTCTATTTAGGTTTGTTGTTGCTTATCCCCTTTGGATTGAACATCAATCCAAAACCAAGTCCAAAAGATAGGGGAGAGAGGGGTGCAGTAGCTTCTGAAGGTCTTTACCTTCACCCTTACCCCTGACCCTAAAGCAGACCCTGAGCACCTAAGGGCAGAAGTCTGAATTTATCTCATATGAAGATGATACTAACACACTCACTTGTACAACCCTTTTTACAGTGGGGAGGAGGGGGGGGGGGTCTTTCACACACTTCATGGATAGAACAAAGGGTAAAGATCAACCGTGCCCGAACTAGGAACGTCCTGATCACGGGGAAGATGTGCTTTCCATAGACCAGGACATCGTCATTCTGTTTGTTATCTGAGCAATTTACATAAAGAATCAGAAAGTGAAATTTCAATTATGCAAAGGACAATGTACAATTTGAGACGGATTACCCAGACACTTAAGCTTTTAATGACATTTTAATGTCATGAAACTCGCCGTCATCAAACAAATCCTTCTTTGTTTAGGCTATCCTGAATATCAAATTTCGTATAAGAGATTTATTTCAAATTAAATATTTCCAGCGAATCAAATAGTCGATAAAGTCAGCTAGTAAAAATGTATTTAAAAAGAAAGTTAAAGGAATGATTTTTCTAACATGTCAATTTGTTTGAATAACTGATGTATCATTCATATAGTCCAGTTTGAATTAGTAACTAAACATTCAGTGTAGGAGTCACTGCACAGCATTTAATGATGGGCCATTCTTTATTCAGGTGATCATTCTTTATTATGTTCTCATTTATAATTTATTCAGGTGATAACAGATGTCACATGATTGCACACTATTATTTTTACGAATCATACTGAAGTATTGCTTAAGATATTGGATTTTGTGGATCTCGAGCCATCGCGTGCCAATCATTCTCTTATGATGCCATTTTCAAAATAAAAATTACAGGGAAAGAACAAGAATTTTTCCTCCATATTAAATAATGAATGATGAGGAAATGATGGGGAGTCGGAATGACCTAAGGGTCGTTCACTTGTCGAACAAAATTTATTCAATGATTTCAAATTTATGCATGAGTCTTTGCTCGGCATCACATGATGACACACTATTCTTTTAGAAATGTACATGCGGAAAATAAGGTCGTGCAACAGGTGTTTCTAATATTATTCAAACATTTTGGCACTTTCGGAAATGATGGATTTTGTCGAATAAAATCAGATTTTACAATTAATTTTTATTTATGATCATAATACTTTTGAAGGTACTTAACAATTTAAATATAAATGAAATGTAATTAGTAAGATTAGGAATTATGTCAAGAAAATTAAAGAAAAGTAGCGTATTTTACATTTTAAATCTAGTAAAAAATTATGAAAATGTATCAAAAGCTAAATTTTTCCATTTTTACTTATACATTAATCAATAGAAAGAAATACACTTCAGTCATGATGCAATGAACCCTCGATGTAATGACCCAGTACATCGATGGGTTCATTAGATGCGTTAGGGGCCGCGGTGGCCTGATGATAAGGTCTCAGCTTTGAAACAGGAGGATTTCAGGTTCGTGACCCGATTTCACCGAAGAATCGTCGTGTAAGGGGGTCTTTTGCACGTTAAATCCGTCATGACTAAACGTTCTCCCGCTGATGTGTTGTGGTGTTGTGTGGAGAGGGGGGGTGTCAATTCAGGTGTCGTCCTCGTCATCTGACCGCGGTTCAAAATTACGAGGTCCTTCCCAAAATAGCCCTAGTGTTGCTTTAAACGGGACGTTAATATAACTAAACTAAACTACAATCATTAGATGTGTTTGATAAAAGAGTGTTGATAACAAAAATAATATCAAAAAACAACTAAAAATAAAGTTTTAATTTAAAGCCCTTCATGATATAATTAAATTACTTCGGATATTTATTGGCTACTAGTCTTTTTGGTCTATGTGGGGAAATGTCGAACTCAAAGAAAGTAGAGGAAGACTCATTAATGGATGGTAATTTTAACACAATGTCACAATACCCTGGAAATTTAGAAATATTAAAAGAAATGAAGGAAAAGATTTCTAAATTTTTACCAATAGTTTGAATTTTTTAAACTTTTGTTCGCCCTTGTTTTCTTATGCAAAAGTTGGATAATTAGTGAGCATAATAGCCAGTCACAATAATCCTGTTTATACAGCTTAGTTCTGTGGTAATGGGGTGAATGGTTGTAATTAAAAAAAGCTGCCACTATTAAAAAAACTGTGGTTTATCTATCTTATAAATTTCGAGGGTTGGTAATTTCACTTTTTTAATCTGTTTCATAAACTATACAAATACTAAACAAAATCCTATTTCTTTAACTTTCAACAACGGAAGAAAATCACGCGATCAGATAGTTGATGAAACAATGAAAACGGTTGAGGGCAACAATGTTATCTGTTTTTATAAATAAGACGAAAAAATATTTTTAAAAAGTTGACAATGTTTGCAAGATTATTAAATTCATATAATTAAAAATATATTTTTTGAAAAAAATTGAAACGGTGTAAAATTTATTTTTGAGCACTAAACAAAATTCAGTTTAATTTTTGAATACAATTTTAACTGAAATTTCACATTTCCGTCCTTTAAAGTAAATATTTGACAAATTTGGTAGATGTAGGTCAAATGGTCTAGTTTGCAAAGCGTCGACGCGCACGCGCACGCACGCACACGCGCACGCACGCACACGCGCACGCACGCACACGCGCACGCACACACACACACACACATTTTTATTATTAATGTTATATATTTTTATTATTATTTATTTATATATATGTTATATAATGTTTATTATTAATGTAATTATAATTAAGATTAAAGATTGATAATAAGAACTGTTTGTTTCCAGGAACTATTATATTTTTTATTTAATTTGTACGCAATTTGAACTTAACTTTCTTGTATATTTAATATTATAAACCTGAATTTGAATGTATATTATGCATATATATTGCTCACTTTAAAATTTATCTGTATCAATGGAAATACAATTTATATTTGAAAAAAATTAAAAACCAACAGAAAACAATACGATGAATTGAAATTAGTTAAGGCATTTAGAAATAGGAGTAAGGTTTTTTTTAAAATAAAAGTATTGTAATAAATTTAAAATATAGCATTTATTAGAAGAATATAATATTTGCATCGTAAACTAGTATAATAATACTTGTTTCTAAATTATTTTAATAGAAAATTGTAATAATTGCTTTATGGTGTGAAAATTCGAAGGTAAGCCCAAGTATGTGGATAAAATATGCATAAAATTAATAAAACATGCAGGTGATGTTTCAATAACTAGAATTTATATAAAAAAACTGAATACCACTAGAATTAACAATTTAAAAATACATAAAAGAAAATAAACAATAAATAACATAATAAACAGCATCTTTAAAATATACAACTATCTGAAAATAAATAAAGATAGATTCAAAAATACATATTGCTTAAAAACGTTGTAATATAAAATTTATATTCATTTATATGTGAACCTTATTTAGAAAAATTTACGCATTGAGAAAAATGTTAAAAACTATAACTTTATCAATATGATATTATTCTTAAAACTTTTAAATATTTTTAAAGAGCTTTTGATTTTTCAAATATATTTATATGATAAATTTTCGCAGTTGCTGAAATTATCTTACTTTTATAAGTTTAAAATTGAAAATTACATTTTTCGAGGATGTGAAATATTTCATTTTCTTTCATTGGATTCTTCTTAAATAATTAATAACAGTCTTTGTTGTAACTCTAAAATACCAGCTTTAAAATTGCATCCAAGTCAACCCTTTACCTTCAAACATCAACAAGATTTCAATTTTAGATTAATAAATCGACAGTCCAAATTTCAATAACTATGCTTAATATGAACGTAACCATGATGCAATTATACTGACAATTTTACACTTTATCTAAAAAGAAATAATCTGAATAAACGGGAAAAAATACTTCCTTTATGATTTCACAATAACAATTTTGTTTGAAATTTAAATGTAAATTGATAAATACTTTGCAATCATAAAGATAATCATATTTTCTTGTGAAATAACACAAAACTTAGTAACTAAAGTCAGTCATAACAACAGTCATTTTTTTTTGTCTTTGAAATTTATCAGTTATGATAAGGTGTTTTTTTTTTAAAAATACATTATTTAAAAGTAAAATACGTTTCTTGAATATAAAAAAAGCACAACCTGAACGGAAATTAAGATAAGCCATTAAGTGTTTGGTTTATCTTGATGACAATGGGTAATATTGTATAATAAATATATGTTTCTAGAATTTTTTGTATTTGTACTAAAGTTTCAATTTCCTGAACATACAAATATTTAAATCCATTTCATTATGTAGCACGAATTTTAGTTCTTATTGTTACATGATTAAAAATGTGGAAAGACACAGATTAAAGTACCGGGGATTATCAGTAAAATATAAAGATCCTAAAAGAAAAGAAAATATTTGAGAAGAAACATTAAATAAATTACTTAAGAATGGAAAAATCACTGTAAGAATTGATCTTTTATTCTCAGTAATGGAAGAAAATAATTAGAATTAGTTATTTTTTTAAAATATTAGACAATTACTTCTAAAAGGAAAGAAAAAAGTGTGATAAAAAGCACTTAATAACTTATTGAAGACTAGAACAATCATTGTAAGAATAAATCTGTTATTCTCAGTAACAGAAGAAAAAAGAATGGAGTTATTTTTTAAAAATTTTACAGAAGATTAATTTTAAAAGAAAAGAAAATGTTTGAGAAGAAAAATTTAATAAATTAATAAAGAATGGAAAAATCACCGTTAGAATTTATCTTTTATTCTCAGTAACTAAAGAAAAGAATTCGTTTTTTTTAATATTACAAAATATTACTTCTAAAAGAAAAGAAAATGTTTGACAGGAAGCATTTAATAAATTAATTAAGAATATAAAAATCACTGTAAGAATTGATCTTTTATTCTCAGTAATGGAAGAAAATAATTAGAATTAGTTATTTTTTAAAATATTC
The DNA here is from genome assembly GCF_947563725.1 of Argiope bruennichi. Taxonomy (NCBI): domain Eukaryota; kingdom Metazoa; phylum Arthropoda; class Arachnida; order Araneae; family Araneidae; genus Argiope; species Argiope bruennichi. The sequence continues at coordinate 16,747,885 of NC_079157.1, read as the reverse complement.
GACAATTACTTTTAAAAGAAAAGAAAAAGTTTGATAAAAAGCACTTAATAATTTATTGAAGACTAGAACAATCATTGTAAGAATAAATCTTTTATTCTCAGTAACTGAAGAAAAGAATTAGTTATTTTTTAAAATATTACAGATTTTAAAATATTACTTCTAAAAGAAAAGAAAATAGTTGAGAAGAAGCATTTAATAATTTATTGAAAACTAGAACAACCATTCTATGAATTGATCTTTTATTTTCAGTCACTGAAGAAAAGACGTTGTTAGTTATTTTTATTATTACAGAAGATTACTTCTAAAAAGTTATTCTCAGTAACTGAAGAAAAGAATGAGTTACTTTTCAAAATATTACAGAAAATTATTTCTTAAAGAAAAGAAGTTTGAGAAGAAGCATTTAATAAATTAATTAAAAATGGAAAAATCACTGTAAGAATTGATCTTTTATTCTCAATAACTGAAGAAAAGAATGAGTTATTTTTTTAAAATATTACAGATGATTACTTCTAAATGAAAAGAAAATATTTGAGATTGAGAAGAAGCATTTAATAATTTATTGAAAACTAGAACAACCATTCTATGAATTGATCTTTTATTTTCAGTCACTGAAGAAAAGACGTTGTTAGTTATTTTTATTATTACAGAAGATTACTTCTAAAAAGTTATTCTCAGTAACTGAAGAAAAGAATGAGTTACTTTTCAAAATATTACAGAAAATTATTTCTTAAAGAAAAGAAGTTTGAGAAGAAGCATTTAATAAATTAATTAAAAATGGAAAAATCACTGTAAGAATTGATCTTTTATTCTCAATAACTGAAGAAAAGAATGAGTTATTTTTTAAAAATATTACAGATGATTACTTCTAAATGAAAAGAAAATATTTGAGATTGAGAAGAAGCATTTACTAATTTATTGAAGACTAGAACAACCATTCTATGAATTGATCTTTTATTCTCTGTAACTAAAGAAGAAATGCAATAATATTTTTAAGAATTACGAGAAAATTACTTCTAAATTCTTTTGATTACAACTTCATTACCTGTGGTGATCATTTTTCAATTAAAAAGCGTACTAGAAATCCAGTTTCCAATTGAAGAATTGATAGGAAATATTTATCGTGAGTTTGAGAAGAGTTTGCATTTTTGTTCAAATGACTGAAATATGTTTTTGTTTATCATGGAATGACTGAAAGAGCAAGATTAATTATTAATTAACAAAAAAACATTATTTTCATATTATTGTATGGCTAAATTTCTGAAATAAATATTTAAAAAAATTTCTAAGATGCGAGCATTCCACAAACAGTGCCAATTAATTAATTATTGCGCCATTTATGTGGTGTTTACAGATGATATATTCTTCATTTTGGATTGTGTAAATCAGATATGCTTCCAAACTAATGAATCAATTCCTTGCCACTCTTTTATGAATGGCAAATAGTATAGGGTGGTTTTAAATGAATACATGGTGTTTACAGATGATATATTCTTCACTTTGGATTGTGTAAATCAGATATGCTTCCAAACTAATGAATCAATTCCTTGCCACTCTTTTATGAATGGCAAATAGTATAGGGTGGTTTTAAATGAATACATGGTGTTTACAGATGATATATTCTTCACTTTGGATTGTGTAAATCAGATATGCTTCCAAACTAATGAATCAATTCCTTGCCACTCTTTTATGAATGGCAAATAGTATAGGGTGGTTTTAAATGAATACATAGTGTTTACAGATGATATATTCTTCATTTTGGATTGTGTAAATCAGATATGCTTCCAAACTAATGGATCAATTCCTTGCCACTCTTTTATGAATTGCAAATAGTATAGGGTGGTTTTAAATGAATACATGGTGTTTACAGATGCTATATTCTTCATTTTGGATTGTGCAAATCAGATATGCTTCCAAACTAATGGATCAATTCCTTGCCACTCTTTTATGAATTGCAAATAGTATAGAGTGGTTTTAAATGAATACATGGTGTTTACAGATGCTATATTCTTCATTTTGGATTGTGTAAATCAGATATGCTTCCAAACTAATGAATCAATTCCTTGCCACTCTTTTATGAATGGCAAATAGTATAGGGTGGTTTTAAATGAATACATGGTGTTTACAGATGCTATATTCTTCATTTTGGATTGTGTAAATCAGATATGCTTCCAAACTAATGGATCAATTCCTTGCCACTTTTTTATGAATTGCAAATAGTATAGGGTGGTTTTAAATGAATACATGGTGTTTACAGATGCTATATTCTTCATTTTGGATTGTGTAAATCAGATATGCTTCCAAACTAATGGATCAATTCCTTGCCACTCTTTTATGAATGGCAAATAGTATAGGGTGGTTTTAAATGAATACATGGTGTTTACAGATACTATATTCTTCATTTTGGATTGTGTAAATCAGATATGCTTCCAAACTAATGGATCAATTCCTTGACACTCTTTTATGAATTGCAAATAGTATAGGGTGGTTTTAAATGAATACATGGTGTTTACAGATGCTATATTCTTCATTTTGGATTGTGTAAATCAGATATGCTTCCAAACTAATGGATCAATTCCTTGCCACTCTTTTATGAATTGCAAATAGTATAGGGTGGTTTTAAATGAATACATGGTGTTTACAGAGGATGTATTCTTCATTTTGGATTGTGTAAACCAATTATGTTTCTGAACTGATGAGCCAATCCCTTGATCTTCCTCTATGAATAGAAAATAGAAGAAGATTAATTGTGCTTATAAATAAATATAAATTGTTTATAAATTATGATTCATTTGGATTTAAGACATCAAGTATAGGCATACACGAATATCTCAATCCTTTCGGGAAATTCACATTAAATATGACGAAATAATTTTAAGATGAGCTGTATTGCTTCGACAACCTTCCTATTTCTGGAAAGACTCCCATTGAACTCTTATAACTATCTTTAATTTAAACCTTAATCGTTGATTGTTGATTTCCATTTAACAATAAGATCGTTCTTTGAAGTGTTTTCTTTATTACACTAGTAAATTTGGGATATTTCTTTATAAACATTCTGTATATTATATCTAATAATATTTTTACTAATGTATTATATATATATATATATATATATAAACATTTTTGTATATTTTACAGTCTCTAATTGCTCTATTTTCATTTCATTTTCATCATGATCGATAATTTTATGGCTTGCAAGTACCAATTTTTATGAAAGATTCCAGATCTATCAGTCTTCTTCATTGCCCATCTGTAAGATATGACAGCTTTGTAAAGTACGAAATTCATCCCTGAATTTTGATCTTCTCTTAGGTTACTAACACTGACTTATAAGAAATTCACAAATTAGTCTTACAATCTCTGATTATTCTATTTTCACTTCCTTTTTATCCTTATCATTGAGGATTTTACAACTTGCAAGGACCAATTTTTATGAATGATTCTAGATCTAGCATACCATCTACTGTCGCCCATTTATAAGTTATGACAGCTTTGTAAAGTACGAAATTCATCTTTTAACTTCTGTGTTCTTTTAAGTTACAAACTCTGAGTTATAAGAAATTCACAAATTAGTCTTACAATCTCTGATTATTCTATTTTCACTTCCTTTTTATCCTTATCATTGAGGATTTTACAACTTGCAAGGACCAATTTTTATGAATGATTCTAGATCTAGCAGACCATCTACTGTCGCCCATTTATAAGTTATGACAGCTTTGTAAAGTACGAAATTCATCTTTTAACTTCTGTGTTCTTTTTAGTTACAAACTCTGAGTTATAAGAAATTCATTAATTCATCTGACAGTCTCTGGTCATTCTATTTTCTTTTCTTTTTTATCGTTATCGATGATTTTATAGCTTTCAATGATCAATTTTTATAAATGATTCCAGATCTATCAATTTCATTGGTTGCCCATTTGTAAGATATGACAACTTTGTAAACTTACGTGTTCTCTCAGGTTACTAACACTGAGATAAAAAAAATCGTGAATTCGTCTAAACAATGGCAGCAATAATTACTCAGGTTTTTTATAAATTTCATCTATTAATGATCCACCCGTTTCAGAAGTGAATATTTTTACTGTCATTTACATTCGAAATTGATTCCCATTTCATTTCCTTGAAACGAGATAGATCATTGGCATTATAGAAGAGAAAATTGCCGAGATTTGAGAAAAAATTATCACAGATAATCTTGAATCAACCTATTATGTCAGCACCATTGATTATGGAGATATACCATAAATCAATAGTGCTACTCTCAAAAGAAAAGGAAATAATGCTTGAAAGAAAATTACAAACTTCATATCATAAAACAGGTTCTCTCACAATGTTTTGTTTTCAACAATAGGTGTGGGATGCTTTTCTTTTATTTCACTTCACACTGGACACACACACGTAACACATAAATATTTTCTCTTTGCAGAATCTTTCTGCCTTGGGCCATTTCAATGTGGACAAGCCATTCTGGAGATATCCTAACTGACCAGGAGGTTTCGAAGGATATAATTTTAAATACTTTCTCTCAAACATTGAAAATTATTATTTTTATTCTCAGGAAACTCAAATTTCAACTTCTTCAGTAAAAGCATATTGGCGCTTTGAGTAATGTTTAATTTTTATTTAATTTTTTATTTTAATTATTAATTTTAATTTTGATTTTCAAGGTTTTCGTTTTATTTTATTTCATTTATAAATTTGGTCTGTCAGCACGATTATGGTCACTTTATTGTTTCTAATTTTTTTATTTACTGGTTTAAAAAATTAAATTGTCATTGTATATTATGTTCTTCAACCAGAAAAAATAATTAAATCAAATTTTTGCTGTCGTCTTCGTCAGAACAAACTACTTAAGAGTACTTGGGTGTATCCCATAGTATAGCAGGATGCCTTTTACTAGAAATAGTCCTGAATTCTTTTTATAAATATCTTATTTGTTAATTAACTCTTATTTAAATTATTGTTTCCAATAGAAATTTACCCATAATTTTGAGATAAGGAGCCAGTCTCATACTGCAGTATCAGATATAACTGATTTTCTTAGCAATATTAACTTAAATTTTATTTCTACAATATTCTAGAATTAATCACTGCATTATGAATAACCTTTGCTAACATAATTTGCATTTGAATTTTAATGACGGATCATACACTTGGATATGATTTTCAAAAGTAAAACTGAAAATTTATTGTAATAATGAATTGTTTCTGGTTAAAAAAAAAAGACGCCAACATATCCTATTATTATTCTTTTTGATTCATAATTTAATGCCGATCAGAACCTTAGAACTATTATTCCGATAATGTGAAAAGCAGTCAAACAGATTATTTAATTTCCTTCAGTTTTCCAGAGGTACTTAAGGCTATTAGTTCTTGAAGCACTTGTTGATTGTTTGTTAAAAATTTCATCTTTTTTCGGTGGATTGAGCCAGTGAATAGCTCCGTTGCAATAGTTCTTTACTTATTATTAACCTAACAACACAAATATATTGTACAATATTGTTCGACATTAAATAATATTTGCCAGAATGTTAATATTTTTAAATATTGATTAATATAAATTATTGAATAAATATAATATATATAATATTGAATATAATATAACATATATAATGTTGAATATAATATAAATTGTTAATATAATGTAAAATAATATCATACAATATTGTGACATGTTACCTGATTCTAGTTTCTTAATTTAGGAATTTTATGTTTTATTTTACAGGAAAGAATAAATATTGGATCTTATTAATCATTTAAATCTTCGTTTTTGAGGCATAAGAGAAAGAAAGGATCTTTTGGTTGATTAAAAATGTTTGAGAGGAATCCCGATACTGCAATGATAGGCAAAGAGATATTACCATTTGAAGTGGGGTATCTTCCAGAATTTTTTCAGAAAAAAGCCGAAGCGGAGCTTAACGAATCACAGGAACGGAAGACAGAAAAGCTGGTTGAATTGAAGAAATTACTGAGTGGTAAGTAATCATTATTGCATTGGATTATAGGAATAAATACAAATAAATTCACTACTACTCTTCAAAATATTTTCTGGCTAGAAATAATTGTTGCTCTGAAATGAGTTTTAGTTTATGCTTCTCATATTTATCTTCTCCAGTTTTAGGAAAATAAACCATTGTTGTTATTTACTGCAATCACTCTTTAAAATTGAGTCAGTATGTTGAAAAAATAATCGACTATAAACGCTTTAATAAACTGAGTGACATGGACATTTTCTTTTTAATCATTCTATAAAAATTATTTAAAATAATATTTATTAATATATATTTTAATTATTAAAAATGTTATTAAATAACGGGAATAATGATTAAAGTTAAATTAGTTTTCATCTTTTACTCTTTATTTAAATTTCTGTGATTTTTACTTCTCTTCGTGAATATTGAAAAAATTTCATCACATATTTTAATACCATTAAAAATATTTTAAGAATTTTCATTTCTAGAAGATTGATTGCCTTTAATTACATTAAGGTAAAATTGCATCTTATATTAATTATATTAAAATAAAATTAATATAAGAACTTTTCTTAAATTTCATTTTTTAAAAATAATTATGTTTTTTTCCTTCATAAAAACACTATTTAAATATATATTTCTTTATACATGCTAAATTTCAATTTTTTTTGCATGTAGTTATTGAAAATTATTGACAAATGAATCTACTATTCTGCTATACCTCAGTTGCTGTCGATGAATAATAGGTTATATATTTTTACAAAATATTGGCAAATAAAATTTAAATGAATCTGTTTCATCTTTTTATTAACTGATCATTAATACTGAAATAAAAAAATATCGATGAATATGCGTTTCAATTAATTGAATACTAGGATTTCGGAAGAGTTAAAAAAATAATACTGCCTGATTAAATTTTGGATGAACATTTGCATGCTATGTATTAAAGCAATAAATATTTTACAGATTATTGTATCGCTATCGCTTGAATGTTTATTTCTGTCTGAATTATATTATATTATCCTGTTTGAATCATATTTTTTCTAATAAATGATAATTTTATCCTGTTCTACAAAAAGAATTTGTATTTTCACCAGCAAAAAATAATGTTTATGCTCTTGTACAACAAGAATTTGTATTCTCTCAGGCAAAAGACAATTTTTATTATGTTCTACAGCAAGAATTGGTATTGTCTCAGGCAAAATAATTTTTATCTTTTTCTACAACAAGAATTTGTATTCTCTCAGGCAAAAGACAATTTTTATTATGTTCTACAACAAGAATTTGTATTGTACCAGGAAAAATAATTTTTATCCTTTTCTACAACAAGAATTTGTGTTCTCTCAGGAAAACGACTATTTTTATTCTGTTCTGCAACAAGAATTTGTATTCTCTCGGGCAAAAGATACTTTTTTTTCATTCTTTTCTACAACAAGAATTTGCATTCTCTCTGGCAAAAGATAACTTTTATTTTGTTCTACAATAAGGATTTATGATCATTCTGGAAACAGATATATATATATATTTCTGTTCTGCAACTAAGACTTGTTTTCTTTCTTTGGTAAAAGTCAAATTTATCCTGCTCTGCAACAAGGATTCCCAAATTGATCACTATGTTATCCGATAAATATTCTTGAGAAGATACACTCATTCTGAATCTCTATGCTCTACATTTATACTTAAGATGAGAAATTTCTATAAATGTAATTATATTTCGTTCTAGCTTACATTATTACTGACATTTTTTATGCATTATTGATGAAATTTTATTAATAATAATAATTTATAATAACAAAAATGATTGAATGTTTTCTCTTTAGAGGATAAACACTCCAAGAATCTCATCTTTTTTGATGAGTTCCTCATCCAGTTCTTGCGAGTCAAAAAGTACAACGCAGAAAAAGCATTCCAACAATTAAAGTCGTACATTATACTAAGAAAGAAAAATCCGAATATGTTTGTGGATCTCTCCTTCGATTCTGTTGTCAAAACAGTTAACAATGATATTATATACGTTCTACCTTGGAGATGTCATAATGGATGTGCCATTATAGTTGTTGAACTTGGTAAGTGTTCATCATTTCTATGAAGTGACGTCACCTTCAGACGGCGCTACTAGTTTGTTTGTTTATTATTATTTTTTATTTTTTATTTTTTACCTTTGCAGGGAGGACTGTAAAAAATACCAACAATAATCATTTTACTATATGTAATTGCATTAAATTGTTTATATTCGAAATTTTTAAAAGTAATGGATTTGTAGACACCTTTTCTGGGAAAAAAAACACAAAAAGCCTCAAGAATATCGTTTGGATTTTACGAAATTGTTTTTCGTATATCATGACACGATAGTAATATGCAACTTATGTTATTCTTAAACGAATTTTTTATATATTTTTCAACCGCATATTTCGAGTTTAACCACATTCTTACGAATTGAAAGTGCTTCGAAAAATCTACAGATATTATGTAAATATTAGAATATGATTTTAAAATCAAGTTGCATTTTATTCATTGGATTTTTTTCGCATTTACAATAGTTTCCAGAGCATTCTAATAAAAGCGAATTTGTGATCGAATTATTACTACTATTACGAACTTGTGACCGAATTACTTGTTACTAATATTACGAATTTGTAATCGAATTACTTGCTGCTACTATTACGAACTTGTAATCGAATTTCTTGTTACTGAAATGACGAACTTCTGATCGAATTACTTGTTACTAATATTACGAACTTGTGATCGAACTACTTATTTGCTAATTTCAACTACCGCAACTTATACAATCAACAGTAAACATTCTTCTTTTAATTAATAATGAAAATAAATTATTTAGTTTCCTGCCTATTAAAATGGAATTTGCATTTTAAAGATAATCGGGAGAGTTGCAAAAATTTAGAAAATAGTATACCGAGTATGGATTTGCAAAACAAAATTTTGTACAAGGCGCATTATCTCAAAAGTTTCGATTTTATATGTCGAGTGGAAAGAGTTTCAGTTATATGTTGTACATCTCAAATTTTCAGGGTATTTGGTATAATCATCAATAATATATTACAAAACAATTACTAGCAAATAGTTTTAAAATACTAAAAGAGAAGAAACGAATTAATAAAAATGGCTAATTATGAAATGGCTGATCTTGTGACAGCAAAGAAGAATGAAAAGAGAAATAAGAAAAAGACAAAGCGCTTTACTAAAATCCTAAGCTAAGTTTTAAAATAGGCTTAAGAATTGACTCATTATGCTCTGAAGAAGATTTTTTTATGAGAACTTCTAATTAACTTTTTACTGTGAAACTTGAATTGCTTCAGTCATTATCTCAAGCTAATATCATTAGATTTATAAAACATATTTATTTAATATACCGATATACAATTATGAATATCTTCCAGATAAACATTTATTCTAATTTCCAGTTTTAAGTTTAACATTATTTAGCTTCATTCAAATTAGGCCTAGCTTCTTAATTTGAATTTTAATTAATAGATTTTTTTCCATAGCAAATGAATTCTTCGAAAATGTAATTTTGCCATATTTTCAGAATCTTGATGAAGTAAATTTTGCGTTCAGCTTTGGTTTATTACGGATAATGAATAGATATAATCTGTTCATAATAGTAAGATAATCCAATCATCATTAAATATTACATAGATTTCGTTGCTTCAAAATATTTGGAAAAAAAAATAATAAGACTACATATCTTTTTAGGAGACGCATAAATTCACTCTGTGCTGTGAAACTTTGAGAATTGCTTCAGTCATTATCTCAGGCAAATATCATTAGTTTTATTAAAAAAAATAATTGTTTAATATACTGACATACTATTATTAATATCTTCCAGATTAACATTTATTCTAATTTCAGTTTTAATTTTAACACTATTTAGCTTTATCCAAATTAGGTTGACATTATTAATTTGAATTTTACTTATATACATTTTTTTCACACAAGAAATAAAATCGTCGAAAATGCGATTTTGCCATACCTTCGGAATCTTAATGATGTAAATTTCGCGTTAGGCTTAGGTTTCCTACGAATGATGAATAATATAATTTGTTCGTAATAGTATGATAATTCAATCATCAGTAAATAGTATGTAGATTTCATTACCTCAAAATACAAGGTGTACGTACACACTAGAAGATTTTTTTTTAAAATTTTAACTTTAAAAATCCAGTTTTTTTACAGTAGCTCATTAATATATGTTTAAACTCATTTCAGTGAGAAAAAACCATATTACACTAATTATTAATTTATTAAACAATATTTAATGAGCTAATTACCATATTTTTTGAAACATGATATCTTAAATTCTAATTTGTACAGACACACATTTCTAGTTAGAAATTATGCCTAATATGAGTCTTCATGTTGCCTGCCTCAATCAAGTTATAAAAATATATAGATTTTTTTTAACAATTTTTTCATCAACGATGAATAGAAAAAGCGAGATTTTTTCTGTCATTTTAACTTTTAAATAGCTATTAAAAATTTATTTCTATACATATAACTTTGATTGAGGCACAAAACATCCACTGTGTCATACAGATTATTTTGATATATAAAAAATTGTATTTGGTTCATTTCTTGTTGAGTTATGATTGTTTGAATGTAGCAACATAGTGGAAAAATATCATTCTCCATAAAATGAGTTTAAAAAAAAAAACCGTAACTAGAGTTTTTAATGAAATCACCTCAAAAAATATAATTATAATTCGAGAAATATTTCTGATATTGACAACATCTTAGTATCGTTTGAAAGCTAAAGGATCAGAGAACATTATTAAACAATAAAAATTATTCGATATTTTGAACGATTTTCGAAGTTTCAAGTGTGTACACACACCTTAAAAAAAGAAGAGAAAAAACACTTACCTGATTGACCTTCTCTTAAGATACATTATTTTTTTCATTAATTATTTTACATTTTCAGCAAATGAAGATAAGAAAGCCATATATTCTATTGAAACCGATTTTAAAAGAATATTCTAAATTGTAACATGCTGGCAGGCATCCTTCCTAATTCTCAGCATATGCTAATTAGGAAGCAAAAGATATCACTATGATATATACAAAGAGAGTGTTAATTTTTTAAAAAAATATTTTTCTAATGTCATTTGTTTACTAATCTGAACTAAAAATCTAAATGCTTGTTAAGATTTTTAAAAAATCCGATGTTCGATTTCTTATTCAAATAAAATCCTATGAAAACAAAAAAATTTTCAATGAACCAAGCATTCGTTTTTACCTCTCAAAAATTTTTTTAAAAAAATTACTTTCTGAAACTGAATAAATAAGAAAAAAAGTGAAGCATAAGAATAAGCAAAAAACTTATATACATACTGATACTTTTAAAGAAATATATTAAACCCAGAGAATGGAAAATCATTGCTTAAATTTAGAATGAATATTTAAACAATCTGATATATATATATATATATATATATATATATATATATATATATATATATATATATGTGTGTGTGTGTGTGTGTGTGTGTGTGTGTGTGTGTGTGTGTGTGTGTGTGTGTGATAATTTCATATATTATCAAAGTCGAATTGATTTTGAAAATTATTAATTAATTTTAATTATTATTATTCTGTATTTTTACGTTATGTATTGTTTCAACAAGTCCTTAATTGTCAAATATTTCTTTACAAAAATATAACCTCACAATGTACAGTTCATGCCTAAACAAATAAAGCATTTAAATTTGACTAAGCAATCGATTCTGTATCAAGAATATATTGTTGCTTAAAATCCCATTTGTGCAATCTACAACTTTACATCAGTTTAAAAATTTTAAGATCAAAGTCAAAAACAATTATGCATTAGCTACGGATATGTTATTTTAAGCTTTGCCTTATTATAGTATGTTCTTTTTGTTATCATATTGACTTCACTGGAAATGGAAATGAGATAAGTAACGTTTGCAATTAATTTCTTAAATTTCCTTCAGATGGAGCCACCATAGTAAAATAATTCTTTCTTTTGCGATCTTTTATTCCCATTTTTGCTATTTTATATATTTTTTTAAATCATGTAGCAGAATAGTCATAAAGATGATGAAATATATGGATTATTGTTTTTTTACTTTCCTCTCGTCAATTATTTAAATGAAATAAATGTCTTAAAACTTAAACATATCAATGTCCTCATAAACTTACACCCGCTTCATCTGATGACCTGATTAAGTTATTAGAGTATTCATAATCATTAATAGATTTTCTGTTCCCTGTTTAATAAAAAATTAATAAAAATTTGGAACCTTAATTTTTGAAAATTAAAGCATTTTTTAAATTATAAGTAAACATAAACATTTTCTATATATTTTATTTTATTTTCTGTATTCAAAAGAAACAAATTATAATGATACAGTGAGGAATTTGTTTCATTATAAAAGAATGATCGCATTCTAAATAAATTAATTTTAGATCATTGGGACCCTGACACATTTTCCGTTGAGGAAGTGAAACGAGCACTTGTGACATATCTTCTCGGCTCTCTTCGGGATCCTATGACACAAGTGAATGGCTTCAAGGTCATCTTGGATGTCAAAAGTAATCCGATGAAACATTTGAGACATTGCACACCAAGTAATTTACACCTTATATACCATGGCGCTCAGGTGAGTTTTATTTCCTGAATAGGATCTCATTTCTTTATATTAAATAGCGATTTGATCTATCTTAAATAGTGCAAAACACTATGAATCAGTGTTTCGATACTTGAAGGATATTAACCCTTTAAAGGGCCATTTTTTTTCTAGTCATATTATGTTAAAATATTTTTAGGCTTGAAATTAGAATAAGAAAAGAGATTCAGTTAGCTTATTAGATAAATATAATTTGATTAATTAATTAATTTGGTTAATTAATAATTCAGTAACAAATCAAGACACATCATTTTGTGTGAGATAAAGAACTAAAGCATCTAAGTTTCTGTCTTTCTAAAAAATTTGTCAGAACTTACGCCAACATAATTTCATACAAATATTGATAAATTTGGTGGGAAGCATACTTCCCACGGCCCTAGAAAGGGTTAACTAAATGAGTGGTGATTATCCATGGTATTTTGGAGTCTTTTTTGGATTCATGATGATGGTCTAGCTTTGATAGACTAGCCAGGATTAATAACAACAACATTAGCATACGCGAAATATGTATTATTACTTAGAAGTTCATTGATATCTGTAAGAAATGAACGAAAGTCGCCAAAACCAACAGGAGTTGTTTCCTCAAAACTTTCTCGCATATTCTCTAATAAACCTGTTATGCCAGAGGATGTCTTACATTGCTTTGGCGTACAATAGTTAAGAAAATAGATTTTTGGAGCGAATTTAGCAATTTTACTGAATTTTCGTGTCATCCTTGGCGAGTTTTTTGGCGATTAATCCTGCCATACAGTAAATAATAGCCGAAAAGGGAATTTGTGCTTTAGACAGGTTTTTCTCAGTCGGTTAAAACAGTGATTTGACACAAAACTGCACTTGCAGTCCCGAATTCCCATCCAAATTTCATATATTTGTGTCATTGCGTTTTAGAGTATCGCGTTTACGTGTTTCTGAAAGTACAGACCGACAGACAATCAACTTTTTGTTAGAAATGAATGAAAATTTAGCAGTTGTATACACTATAGATGCTCAAAATTGTTAATTTTTACAATAGTGAATTCTATTTGTTTTCTTTTATTATATTTCATTTTTTATTTCTCTTTCCATTCTTTCGTACTGTTAAAATTACGATTTTTATTCCTTTTTTTATTTTAGATTTACTGCTTTTTTCTATTCTTTGCCCTCCATTTCGTATCCTTTTTCTTTCTTAATTTTTTTTAATTCTTTAGTTATTTTCTTTTTTTTTATCCCTGTATTTGTTGCTTAATACCTTCGTTTTCTTATTTTACAAGACATTTTTTTTTCATTAAAATTCCAATTTTTATTTAAAGTAAATATTAATGAGTTCTTTATTAGTGTAATAGCTTATTGACATATATCCTATAATCATCAATCGTAATATATTATGAAAACACTTGTACAAGTTTGAAAGGTTCGAACTCGTAATGTTAGGGTTCATAGCTAAGTAACAAAGCTCCTAGACAAAAGTGTACACTCCTTCCCGGAGGTTGTTATCTGACTTATGAAGTTACCACCACAATAGTCCCCACCAGTGAGTCGGTGGAGTTCCATCGCGCCAGTTACGGCGACTAACGAACGTGGTTATCACGCCAAGTGTTATAGCGTGCGATGTCGAGCGTGTGTGAGTGGTTGCTGCCAGTAGATGGAGCCACGACAGTTGAACGAAGGATGCGGTTGTTCAGAACTAGGGTCACCAATGTACAAGGTTGAGGTTCGAGCTCGCTACGTTAGGGTTCATAGCCAGGTAACAAAGCCACTAGACAGAAGTGTACACTCCTTTCCGGAGGTTGTTATTTGGCTTATGAAGTTACCACAACACACTAATTAAGCTTTAAAAAATATATTTAATTTTGTTCATAAATAAGTACATCAGACATTTGCGAATAATAGAGCCGAGTAACTGAAAATGAATATTACAAAGCATATTTAGAAATTTCAGAAAAAAAAATGATTATGGTATTTCTTACAATAAGCGAAACAGACTATAATAGGAAAAGATTGCTCTGCTTGGAGATCCAAAACAGTTTTGTATATATATTTATGTTATTAAATATATACTTATATGTTATTTCTATAAAAATATTGTAGTAGAACTCTTTTGTAATTCACCCAATTTCAAAATTTTGTAATTAACTTCAAAAGAAATGTATTGCAGATGTATGAGAAAATACGACATTGAAACTGTGTCATCAGTCGTCCAACTAAAGAAATTTATTTTTCAACTTGATCATCGATTTTTTTTAATACAATTAAATAAAAGCCTACTTTAGGGTTTAGTATATAGCAAAAATTATACTGAAATTCCATGAGTTTTCTTATCATTTTTGGATGTTAATAGCGTTACTTTGGGTCCCTGATGTTACACTCCAGAATCATACGAAAAACAACAGTAAAGCTCTAGTGGTTACGGTTACATTGACCAAATTTCAAAATTTTCTAATGGAAACAGCATTTTTTTTATTGGATTATGTTCACCATAGTAAACAAACAATAAATAGAGTTAGAACAGCATCCATAGCAAGAAAATCACCAGCTCTAGAAGAAATGAGCAAACAACCGTGGGGTGCCAAACAGAGGCGTGAAGTTCAACAACTCCTTTCGTCATGGCGCATGCTTTGGTTCTACAGAATCATACGAAAAACAACAGTAAAGTTCCAGCAGTTACGATTATTTTAACAAAATTACAAATTTTAAGAATGGAAATACCATTTTTTTTTATTGGAATATGTTCTCCATAGTGAAAAAAGAAAAGCATTGAAACGGTATTCATAATAAGAAAATTACCAGCGCAAGACAGATTAAGAAGAAAGCAGAAAACAACTGTGGTAAGCCTAACAGAGACGTGAAATTCATCAACTCCTTTCGGCATGGCACATGCTTTGGTTCTAAGCACCATCTGCTGCATAAAAAGTGTCATCGTGATTGATGTAGATCAAGTAGAAAATTTGTGAAACATAATAAAGTGTTTTTTCTTTTGTTTCTCTACTTTTATGGGTTATTTTCTCTTTTCTTCTAGTAATACTTAACGACATATATAATATCGAAAGATTCTTTAATGAGAAAATAACCTATAACACAATAAAAATATTTTATTGTGTTTCACAAATTTTCTGCTATACGTACTTAAAACAAGGTGACACTTTCCTTTCCGCAGATGGTGCCTAGAACCAAAGCATGAGCCATGCTTAAAAGAATTTGTTGAACTTCACATCTCTGCCACACCCACCTTAGATTTTTTCCAATTTCTTCTTAGTCTGTATAGCTCTGGGGATTTTCGTGCTACAGGTACCGTTTTGTTTTTTACTACAGAGAACACATTCCAATATAAAAAGTTTGTGTTGCCATTTGAAAATGTTGAAATTTTTTTCATTGTAAATGTAACTGTTAGAGCTTAAATGTTGTTTTTCCTACGCTTCTTGAATAGATACCTCAAAATATATTGAACCAAAATTTTATTTCATTGCTGTGAATGGTATAACAGCTGCAGCCTGAAATAAAGAGATAACAACATTTATAATCATCCTGCATATGGAATACTAATTGCTAATATTTTGCGTTTGCCCTTAAGAAGCAAAAAACAAGAAATTTTTCTTTTTTGAGTATTAATCGCAAAATGAGTGCCCAAAGACAAATCCATGTCTCCTTTTTTTCTAATCTGAATGAAATCGATAATAAATCTAATCAAAAATATAAGCACTTCATAAACTTTTCCAAGTGTTATCGAAATGATTATTATCGTCCTTGAAAGATACAATTGAATTCAAGTGACTATATGAGCTCCTGTTCGAACAAAACGACAGTAATTCCATCTCATATACATAGGCAATCGTTTTTATTCCAATCTCTGTAAAGGTTGGACAATTTCAAAGGGAAAACATCACCAGTAAAAATATTCATCCATTTTGTTAAAATAGTTGCCAAATTTTCATCAATCACTTTATCTGAGAATATAATAACTAGTGATTGCAACATAGGACCAAAAGTTCAATACCGGTATTCGGTATTTTTTAGTTCTTAATACCGGGATACCGGTTTTAATACCGATAGCAGATATTTTAAAAAAAGAAAGAAAACACAGGTGTTTCTTTGTTTAATTTGCCAGTTTTATTAGAGAGTGTAAATATCACAAAAAATAATTTGTAACTTTTAAATTATAACAGTATATAAATACTCCCCAAAAAAGTGAAGGAACATCTTATTTATTTAAATCACAAAAAAGTGTAACATCACTATTCAGTGTGTGGTACTATTACAAGTTTTTGAAAAGTTATCTTAAAAAACATAATGCATGAATTGTACTGTCTTTAAGCCTAAAAAGTAATTTTGTGCAAAAATTACCAGCTGTCGAAAACGCTCTTTCGGCATCAACGCTAGTTGGTGGTACTGTCAGCATTGCGCGACATATTTCTAAATATTTACCTCTAAATCCCTCATCTTCAAATAAATTGATTTTTCGTCGGATGCTTTTGGATATAGTTGATTTCTGCATTGTATTTTGGTTTGTTGATTTTTTTTTTATTTATCACTAATTCTAATTTTTGTTCAAGAGACAATTCGTTTTCACTATCGACATTAGTGTCACCATAATCTTCGATAACTGTTCCGAATTCTTCTGAATGTGGATAGGTTTGTGGGTAAAAAATGTTAAGAAAATTTACTATAATTTACTATCAGATTTGAATTGGTTAATCTCTTTTTTTCATTTTCATATTTAAAATCCTTATAATTATGTAAATACCGTAAGGCATTTTCTATTTTGGTATGCCTTTCTTCTGTGCGATTTTTCAATGTAATATATAATTCTTCAGATAGTGATATGTGCTGTTCTTTCAGTGGTTGCAACATGAAATTTATTGTTGCATGAGCTGTTAATAAATTAGAATCTCTCCGACATAATGCCTCAACAGACGGTTTTATTGGAAGTAGAGCTGATACAGTTCTGGATATTACATCGATTTTACTATCTGAAAAATTAATTTGCAGGTTTAAGTCGATTATCGCTTTTTGGTTTGGATTTCTCAGTTTCAAAAATCGTTCCATCATTTGGAGTAAACTGTTCCGATGTTTTTTAGAATCTAATATTAAGATACATTGTGTTTTATTTTCGGTTAGTATATATTTTAGTAATAATATCCTTTTTTATTGGGGAACATTTAAATATCTTAACAATTTTTCGAACTTTATAAATTACAGGAAGCAATTCTTCATGGGTTAATATTTCATCCTCATTAGCAATATCTTCTTCAAAAATTACATTGGCATTATCTTCATTGTCACCCTTACTCTCACTCTCTTCAAAGTTGAAATCTGAAGTTACTATATCCACAGTATTTGTATTCTTCTGTTCTTTCTTTCTTTCTTTCTTTTTTTTTTTTGGTATAATACATCTATTACTCCTAATTGAATTCCATGAGAATGGCACAATTGCTGATTTGCACCAATCCAAAATTGCTCTGAAATATTTTACTGTGCATTAGTACCTTTTTTCTTCTGTATTACTAATTATCTGTAATGTTTACGTCTCATAAACCGCGAGTCTTCATTGTTAAATGTAAACATATCCTCCTTTCATTTTTCCTCTCACCCCTATTTTGTCAAATTAAATCCGTCCTAACGCATGCGCAAAAGCGCGGAAGGTTTTACAATCCGTTTTAATTTCTAATTAATTTTGTCCGTTAGGGAGACATAAAAACAAAAACGTATACTATTTTGCTATGTTGGCGATCCCTGAACATATAGTGGAGACAATTAAAAAAAATTCTAGTAAATACCGAAAAAACGGTATTTAAACTTTGAATACCGGTATTACAAAATTGTACAAACGGCTCAAAATACCGGTATTCGGTATTCCGGTATACCGGTATTGCAATCCCTAAAAATAACATATATTTAGCTTATTTAAAATATTTAGCTTATTAAATAATTTTAGGAAATTATGATTTAATTTTTTGGCATTCTCATATACATAGTATAGATAAAGTTTAATAATCGTCAAAAAATTCTAATTCCAGGTTTTTGACAAATTTCCAAATTTTAGACCACCCTCCCTGTCTATCTGTTTGTAACTAATATAATAAAAATCGCTTTGGGCTAGATGGTTGAAATTTGGTATACAAACAAATTTGCAAATTCCTGTCAAATTTTGAGTAAAATATGTTCATAGGAAGTCCGTCTGTCCAGTTGTTAGAATATTAATAAACACGATAAAACCAAAGAGAGCAAGATAGATAAAGTTGCACATAGATTTAACATCTATAGCGTAGACGTCTGTCAAATTTTGAGCCAAAACCAACCAAGGATTGAGTGTCTGTCAGTTTGTATTTTCAGAAACATATTAATACGATAATTTAAAACGCAATGACTTAAATATATCAAATTTGGTATCTGATTTTGTGCCAATTTTTTTTATCTGAGGAGGAAAATGCGTCTAAAGCAAAAATTTGATTTTACATAGTGGTATCGCCATGACAAGAATTAATCGTCAAAGATAACACGATGGATTCAGTAGTTTAGTTTAGATATATTAACGTCCCGTTTTAAGCTATTAGGGGCTAGGGCTATTTTGGGACGGACCTCGTAACTTTGAGCCGCGGTCAGATGACGAGGGCGACACCTGAGCTGGCACCCCCTCTCCAAACCACGCCACACCAGCGGGAGGACGTTTGGCCATGACGGATTTAACGTGCAACAGACCCCCCTTACACCACTGTTCTTCGATGGAATCAGGTCTCGAACCTGAAACCCTATGGCTCACGAGCCGAGACGTTACCACCAAGCCACCACGACCCCAGATGGATTCAGTAAATGTGCTTTGATATGAAACATTAACATTTCGTAACTGTTGTACACCAGTGTCATGCAAGGCGTCCTCTGGCATGAAAGGTTTATTAACCACTTAACTGTTTTATTTTCTTTACTATCTAACAAGATGACACCTTTTATTTTAGAAATATTTTCTTATTTTGATACAAATGGAAATATATTGAATATATAGATAAATAAAGTATTCAAAGTAATTTTAATATTGAATTATAATCGTTATGAATGGTTTATTTTTGGATTACAACTATCAAAATTCGAAAAATCGATGCACGTATGGCACTCGGGCAAAACAGTTAAGTGGTTAAAGGATATAAGAGAATGTTTTTTAAAAACCACTTTCGCTGATTTAAAAGTATTTTTTAGCGATGTCAAATGTACATTTGTTCATTAACTGCAGAAACATGGATCTTTCTCTAAAAATAATTCTACAACTCCCATTTTCATCATAGCAACTTAATGCACACATTTTATAGAATAAAATATTTCATAGTTGAGGTTACGATAAAGATCCAAAACAAAAATTCCTCATACCTTCATGTGTTGAATCTGTGGATTCAATTATTCGGGTGTCGATCTTTAAATCGATGAAGGAATGCTGGAAAAGAAAAGTTACAGACACATGCAAGAGAGAATGTATTTGTTGATTCATAAAGTAAATTATCTTTCATAATTAGGAAAAAGTATATTTTCCCTTGATTTTTTTTAAATTTTAATTTTAGTATTCAAATTTATTTAGTTGCATGTTAGAAATGTATGACTTTTTAATGGCTTTTTTTTACTTTCAGCAAGTTTGTCCTGTCAGATACAAAGAAGTTCATATAATAGATGATTCAGTGGTGTTCAGAACAGTTTGGGCCATCATTAAACATTTTCTGTCAGCAAAAATTAGAAGCAGGGTAAATAATTCTTTTTTAAAAATCTTTTAGCAACTTTATGCAACTTTTAAATGTAGAAATGTTTAAACCTATGTTTTGAATGATAAAATAATAATAACTATGAAGCAAGTATTTTAATGTGAAGTAATTTTAATATAATAAAAATATCAGAAATAAAATATATTCCACTCCATTTTATAATTGACATTTATTGAAATTCGTATAGATTTTTAAATATTTTTACCCAAATTCTAATTTTAATGTCACATTTTCAAAAGTGGAATTTAGTAATTGATTTTTCACTTATTTTAAATTCGGCTAGAAACTTCAAAAGTTGTAGAGTTCTCTATTATGATGACAATATACTATTTTAATATGCTACATATATTATGTTCACGTCCATTTACCGAATTTTTATTATATTGTTACGAAATTTATCCGGGGTTCGTTTGGATAGTGGGAGTTATATGGTGTGGAGAACTCTCAATCACCAGGCGGCAGTAGAAAATAAAACAACGACGTTTATTTACACGAAGACACACAGGACAGCACAAAGACGACAACTATATACAGCACAGAAGACGATTATCTTCAGTCGAGACGTGCAGCAACAACAGCATACACAGCAGCATATAACAAGACAGACAGACAGTAGCGCACAGCTTAGTTCAGCACTAGCTTCACTCTGTCGCTGCTCCGCTTATCTCTGGACGGCCATTTTTTTATCGTCGATTCCGACTACTCTTCGACTCCACTGGTCCACGACTCAATTCATCGTCGGTTCACCACTCGACTCACCACTGCCTGGCAGCTGCGGGTGCTTCCTTTTATAGGTCTCAGGAGGCGGGGCTAGAAGCCTCTCAACCAATCAGGAACGTTCGAGGCGTATCTCCGTTCCTACTTGACGGATCGGGAAAATTCTCGATGTTTCGGGTATAATCTATTTTGGCGCCAAAGTCGCCAAATTCGTCGCCAAGTCGCCAAATAGTCGCCAAGTTTGTCGCCAAGCCCTGGGATCTCCTATGGAACCGACTATGCTGGGAAGCCGCATTACAGATTCGTAACAATATAATACACTCCCGAGTATCCTGCCTAATGTGATGGAAGGAAAAAAAAGTTGGATAGGCCGGAGCTCTATAAACTCATATCTTTGCCCGCCAATACCAAAATACAAAGCTTTTATACCAAAAATATTACGAAATATGCATTTTCTCACTTCCTATTGAGTATTAAACCCTCCATTTATCTCAAGCCATGTAGAATGTGAACACGGTCGCTGCCCGCTGGTTCACAGAAACAGTTATGGTAACGTGTCATTCAAATAGAATGCTCCGTGCTAGTAGTTTACACACACACACACACAATGCTTTTTAAAAAAAAATTTGTTAGAGAAAAAGTAAGTTAAAAGGCATAAAATGTACTCATTTAAAGGCAAGAAATATAAACCAAATGTTAAATCACAGGCCTTAATTCTTAAGAAAATTGAACTGAACTCAAACTGATTTTATTTTTCACTGATTACACAGTTATAAAAAGATAACCCTGAGATGAGAGTCAGAACTTACAATTTTAGGTGTTGAAAAAGACTTTTATAGATGATTTAATAGACGCCTTGCCTTCCTCATTTAATTACGATAAATGAAAACTAGGCCGGATAGTAAGGAAGCTGGATAGTCTCGAACCGGATACTCGGAGTGTACTGTATTTATACAGCAGAAATCCGTTGAACAACTGATACTAACTTTTTGTGCATTTGCAGTAAGCAGAAAATAACAAAAAAAAAAAAACCCTAATTTTTATTAGAATTTAATATTCTTTCATAATAAATAGCGCATTCATTCGGCACTCTTTAAGATATTGATGATTTTTCATTTAAGCGTATACTTTTCACATTCATCATGTAATTTATCAAAGAAATTGCTAATTTTTCATTTAAACATTTACTTTTCCCATTCATCATGTAATTTATCAAAGAAATTGCTAATTTTTCATTTAAACATTTATTTTCCCTATTCATCATGTAATTTATGAAGGAAATTGCTAATTTTTCATTTAAACATTTACTTTCCCCATTCATCATGTAATTTATCAAAGAAATTGCTAATTTTTCATTTAAACATTTACTTTTCCCATTCATCATGTAATTTATCAAAGAAATTGCTAATTTTTCATTTAAACATTTACTTTCCCCATTCATCATGTAATTTATCAAAGAAATTGCTAATTTTTCATTTAAACATTTACTTTTCCCATTCATCATGTAATTTATCAAAGAAATTGCTAATTTTTCATTTAAACATTTATTTTCCCTATTCATCATGTAATTTATGAAGGAAATTGCTAATTTTTCATTTAAACATTTACTTTCCCCATTCATCATGTAATTTATCAAAGAAATTGCTAATTTTTCATTTAAACATTTACTTTTCCCATTCATCATGTAATTTATCAAAGAAATTGCTAATTTTTCATTTAAACATTTACTTTCCCCATTCATCATGTAATTTATCAAAGAAATTGCTAATTTTTTTAGATTATTATTTCACATAAATATTTTTGAAAATTCTTTCTTTTATTTAATCACAGAATGTTGCCTTATGCTATTTATCAGTTATTTCTATAATTTAAAATTTACATCATTCACTAATTTCTTTTATTTTTATTTTTGAAGGTTGTGCATCATGAGAGTCCTAAGACGCTAGTAAATTATTTTCCCCGTTCCGTTCTGCCTAAAAAATTCGGAGGAGATTTGGAAAATTACGACATGTCAGATTGGCTCCGAAGGTCTATGGTGCCTGAGAAAGTGGCTACAATAGGAGGAGTAAGAAACTGGCCCTCTAAAAATTAAGAAACAATAAGATTAGAATATGAAACAAACTTTTTCATATTTATTCAATCAATATTCAAATACGTTCTGAAAGAACAAAAACAATTTCCTTGTTGAAATCTGTAGGTGTGTGGTTTATATGTTGAACATTTATTTCTCAATACATATCATTTTATTTTCGTTTCAAATAAAATTTCAATGCAATTTTCAGTGTAATTTGAAATAATTTCTCTCTTATTGATATAGCCTATTCAATGTTAAAATTTTATTTATTTCCTTACATGTATAACGCTATGAAGCTGAAGCAGAATAATTGGAATGTTTATGTAGTTTCATTGTTGTTTCTTATGGCACTTGCCATGGACAAGCCCGCTGTTACGCTGACAGCAATTTAAGGCGGTGGGGGAGCGTCTCTTGTTTTTATAGTAGCGCCAGCTGGGGCCACGAGTATGTCTTTTCTATTCACGCATCACTCATTCGCTTGGACAACCCCCTTTTGCAGAAGGGCACATTCACACATCTCACAGATAGAACAACCATGCCCAAACTGGGACTCGAACCCAGGGTACCCAGATCACGGGGAAGACGCGCTACCCCTAAACCAGGACGCGGAATGTTTATACTATTTGCTGGTGAAAAAGCATTCATTTGAAATGTAATTCACTGTAAGCTTTACTTCACAATGATATATTTTTTTCAAATCTGTTTTGTTTCAGTACAATATTTTTCAAAAATTCAAATAGTAAACACTGCAGCTGCTTATCCCGCGATATTCGTGGGTTGGGAATGTCCATTTTCTATTGGATTCCGCCTTTTTCGCAGTTTGGTTTGTTTACTTTTTCGATTACAGATTTTTGTTATATCAAATTATTATCGTCGAACATATAGTATCAGTTCACTTTGTTTCAAAAATATTTGAACTTATCTGCAAACAACGCATCTAAATAGTGATTTTAAAAAAGGGTCAGTCAGAGGGTTAAGGACCCAGTTCTATGAAAAAACAAACAAATTAAATTCTACTTTAGATTTTCATATAGACTTAAAGCTTAATAAGTTCTACTTTTGATTTTTCATATAGACTTAAAGCTTAATACCCATTTATTGATATCGAGTTTTGTTCTTCATACAAAAGTGCGATTCGTAAAATTAATATATTTAATTAATAATTTAATTTTAATAATTAATATATTAATTTTATGAATATATTAATTCGTAATATATTTATTTTATATTTTATACTTGTTTATTAAAGAAAAAATATTAAATTCATTATAGAAATTTTTTTTAGAATAAACATTTGAACAAATATTTAAGCAAAAAATGTTAGAAAAAAAAAAGAGATCCATATTATTATGTAATTTCTCAGAATATAGTAAAAGTTCATTACACGATAAGACTTTTCGATTCTATTGTTATTTCGCATTATTGGTTACAATCAGATAAAGACCTAAGATAACAATACACGATATTAAAAACAGTTTCATAATATTGTATAATATTGTTGAAAAATGAATAATATATCTTACAATATTGTACAATATTGGGCAACAAACTAGTTATTATATTGTTGAATGATGTATAATATAATATATCTTACAATATTGGGCAACAAGCTAGTTATCATATTGTTGAATGATGAATAATATAATATATCTTACAATATTGGGCAACAAGCTAGTTATCATATTGTTGAATGATGATTAATATAATATATCTTACTATATTGTACAATATTGGGCAACAAGCTAGTTATCATATTGTTGAATGATGAATAATATATCTTACTATATTGTACAATATTAGACAACAAGCTAATTATTATATTGTTGAATAGTGAATAATATATCTTACAATATTTTACCTTTATAATATTGTATTGGGCTACAAGCTATACTGCCTGTGAAATTGGAAAAAAAAAAAACATAAGATGCTATCAACAAATTTTCGTATAAAATAATAAATTTGTGGGTCATTTTCTTTAAATTACTTCATTACTTTTAGTTCAAACTTTCTGAAAGTGCGGGAATTAAACAAAGTTAATCTGTTTACACATAAGTTTTAATTTTACTCCAATAAACACTTATAAGACTATGCAAAATAATTGAAAATGTATTTCTCATACAAAAATTATTTATGTATTCATTTGTGTTTCAGTGTCGAACTCGATGAAAATTATTTGTTTCATAACATCTGTGTTTTTTTTTCTGTAGAAAAATGTGAAGCTTTTACGTTTTTTTATATCTTGTTTTTGAAAATTTGAATAAAATATCAACAAGAAATAAAAATATGACTAGCAATAACAATAAATATCTGTACCTGTGCTTATTCATGTTTAAAAGAAATGTACAATTTAGGATGCTATATAGTAGAAACAAGTTTAAGTTTTTATATGTAATAACATGCATGCTTTTTATTTGTGCAATATTTTGAGTGGTTTTACTCTTCATATGTATGTACATAACGGATGTATGTACACACATATATATATATATTTCACATATTTAATGATATTTTTATCCTTTAAAAGCATGAGTATGTGTGTGTTTATAATTTAATTTCTATAATATTTTAATTAACTTTTTTATAAATATACATGATATTTCATAGTATAATGATATCTCACAACCGCAATGCATGACATATAATATGTCATGCATTAGTGGGTATAATTACGCACTTATTTTAATGATTAGAATGCGATGAAATGTACATTACAAAGCATTCAAGTATGAAAATGAAAAAGTATGCAAATTTTCTGTTTTTAATACATCGTATTTATGATTATATATTGATTATAACTTCTCTTATTTTAGTATCATTTATATGTTTTAAGTTTATTGTAAAAAGTGTAAAATTGTTCAATAAAATAATTGAAAGATACATGTTTCTCTTTTTTGTTGATGATTTGACTTTTATTTTGTGTCTGGCTTAAATTTACTCATGAATAAAAGAAGAAATTATATCTTTTTAAATGAAACCTCATGAAGAGAAGAAAGTCTGCATGAGTTTCTAGTCGAACTGATGCAACTTTCGAACATTTTTAATTTCCAGCATTTACTGTCACTATGGTAATGTCTACATAAAATAAAATTTCGCTAACAAAATAAAAAAAATCGAAAATTTTTATATTGCTTTCCATCGTTTATCATCTTGAAAATAAATCAGTTTTCAAAAATTTCAATAACTGCTTTAATTCGTCTAAAAAGAGGCTGAAAAAATTAATACAAGAATATTGAATCAAGAGAAAGATGCTTTCTCTTTTTTTAGAGGTACACTTATAAGAGCAGATAAGAAATTAATTTATTTATTTTGCGCGAAAACGTGTATTAGTTTATTAACAATTATTCTAATAGCTTTCATTAATATATTTTTACTATAAATCATATAAATTTATCTTTTCCCCGAAATTATAATTATTGCTGCTTGGTTTTAACTTTTCTTATTGAATGCAAACGAAAATGATCATATTGATTTATAAAATGATTAAGTCTGTTAATATAAAATAAAACTTCATTTTTTAAAAAATAGTTTTAAAAAAGGAAACTGCAATTTTTTTTTTACAAATTTAGCTTTAGACAAAAAGCTAGCTTTAGGAAAAGCTTTAGACAAAAGCTAGCTTTAGGAAAACCTTTAAACAAAATGCTTTAGGAAAAGCTTTGGACAAAATTTCATTCAACAATTCTTAGTTATTTAGCATCTAGTCCTATTTTGCATATAAAATTACAGTGATGAAAAAAAAATTGTAAGATATTTCTAGCTTGATTTAAATTGCGCAACTGTTCAACATTTGAGTTCGAATTATTATCAGTTTCCTCGCACTTTTTTATCATAAGAAATGACAAAAAAGTACGTGGTACCATCTCAGTGCATTGTGAAAGTCAGAGACACACACTAATGTATTGGTGAATTAATGTGTCGGAACAGTTGCGCAACGTATTATGGAAATGCTCAAACAAAACAAACAAATGGGATCTGACTATCACATTGTAAATCTTTGAACTCTATAGCACGCGTTAATTGCATATCTCAGCAATTTCTTAAAAAAAAAAATTTAAATATTTTTCTTACTGAATTCTTCTCAAAGATTTTACATGCAAGTCTGTGTAATATGTTTAAATACAAGAAAAAAGTTTAATTTAAATATTTGCAAATAGATCGCGCAAGTTTGCGTCCGTTTCCGGGCATCTAATGATGGCGTTTACATTAAAAATGAAGTTTTAAGTTGTAATAAATAAATATATTATGAAATAGGCATACTCATAAATGGACAGATTTGATATGTTTTATTTGAAGATATGATAAACATGCCTTCTGTGAGAATAATGCCTAGTTTACACTCGACCAGTTATAAAACGGAGAGTAGGCAGCGCATGCGTAGAAAGGGACAGATTTATGTTAGCCATAATTTCATAAGATAGATTCAAGCATTCCACACTTGGCTATAAATTGCCGTTTTAGCAGACCGGATTTATTTTTTTAAACTACATATAGTATCAAAATGATAGATTAAATTTACACGAAAAAAACATGGTAAAATAAAAAAAAAGGTCCACATATTTACATTTGGAAAACTATAGAAAAAAATGGTAAATAAAATGAAAAGAGAAACACAACATCGCCTCAGAAAGAGCAAAAAATATCGGAAATAATCTAGACAAATGATTAATTTCTTCCCACCAAAAAACCCGCCAACTTCTACAAACGCATGTGCAGTAAGAAAAAATACGATATGCAGAGGCTTGTCGTTGTCCCGTCTTGACAATTGTTCACATATTTTTTTTACAATATAAATTTGTAAAAATAATTTATACAAATTCTAAAATAATTGAGTTGAAATTTAAATATTAATTCACCAAATATTAATGTATTTTCAATGATTATTGAAATACATTACATTATGCGTTGTTAAGATTGTGGATGTCAGTAAAATAAATATAATTTGAAAATCTAGCATTGGAAGTAAAGGTCGATATAAATTATGCAATTTCTAAAAACTCAAGAGGTTGATAAGTAAGTTCAGTGAAAAAAAATGACATTGAAGCAAGTTGATATCAAAATTTCAAAAAAAAAAAAAAAAAAGATTGAAGTGCTTGTACAGCTCTTGAAATGAGACCACTTAATAAATCAATTTTTTATTTCCTATTGAAAGACAAAATTTTTTTAGATATTTTAAAATAGATTTCAGATGTAATAAAATCAATAGGAATATTCTCTCTATTTCTCTCTAAAAACTTCTTTACAAAATGTCTTCAAAAAGTTCAAATGCCTCATTACAAAAAATTCAAATGCCTCGTTACAAAACATTCAAATGCCTCAATACAAATGCTTAAAAAAATTAAATTAATTTAGCATTTAGCCATTCTTTCAATTACTTTTCAATAATAAATCATATCGGAAATACAAAAACGCTGATTTCAGATATAATAAAATCAATAGGAATATTCTCTCTATTTCTCTCTAAAAACTTCTTTACGAAATGCCTTCAAAAAGTTCAAATGCCTCATTACAAAAAATTCAAATGCCTCGTTACAAAAAATTCAAATGCCTCATTGCAAATGCTTAAAAAAATTAAATTAATTTAATATTTAGCCATTCTTTCAATTACTTTTCTATAATAAATCATATCGGAAAAACAAAAACGCTGATTTTTCCTTTTTTCTTCTAAGAATTCAAGGAAAAAAAAACAATTTCTTTTTCTCTATTCACAATAGGTAAAGAATTCGTAGTTTTAAAGAATGTTCAAATCATAGATTTGAAAAAGATAAAAAAAAACAGATTTTAAGAGATTTCTTTAAATAAATATGAAATAATAAAAGAAAATGTGTATGTGTACCAATATTCCACAGAACAGACCATTAGACTTAGTACCACCAAATTTGACACATATATAATTTGAAGGCGCACCTCGGAATGGCTTTTATAAAATTTTAATACAAATTTAAATTAATTCAAAATAGAGCAAATTTGAACTCTTTTCCATTAACTCCAAATTTTTACAATACAAAAATAATTTTTACACTCACATAAAATTTTAAAAATATATTTTTGATAATACAAATTTAATAATCATGCGAATTTTTCTGAATCCAGGAAGTTTCTTTAAAATAATTTTTACCTAATTTTGAACAATACTAATGCATTGTTTTGCTTTGTTTCCAATTCGGCCTTTTCATTGCGTATCGCATTAGAATGATGGGTATTTACACAAAGAAACATGATTAAATTTGAAAAAAAGTTAACATACCTAAATTATAATACCTAATTTATTATTAAATAATAAACTATAGGTAAAAAAGGCCAAATAAAATGGGGAGGGGAAACACAACCTCGCATCAGAAAGAACAAAGAGCAAAAAATGTCGGAATTACTTTATGAGAAATCATCAATTTTTTCGCGCCAAAAAAAAAAAAAACCCCGCCAAATTCTTCAAATGCATGCGCAATAAGAAAGAAAAAATACAAAACAGCGGCATGTTATTGTCCCGTCGGGATAATTACTTGTCACCGACCGAACAGCATTTTTCAGTCTTTTTACGCATTCGCTACCTACTGACCGTCTTATAATTGGCCGAGAATAAAAAATGAGAAATTAATGTCCTTAATACATTGGAAGGCGTTAAAATATGCCTGATAAAAAATCACATGTAATATGATTTTTAATTTTTAATATTAAGTACGTGTTTATTGTTTCATATATATAATTCATGTTACTACAATCTGATTAAAGCATACTCAGAATTACAAAAATGCTCAACATACCAAACATTTTACTTTGTAAAAATCACAGTGTATTTGTTTAGTAATTTTAGACACTCACTCGCACTTTCTAAAAAATATTTATTTGCTATGGCAATTCCTACCTCCATTTTATAAACCGACTACTATAATATAGAAATTAAAGTATATATCATTTGCTATCCCTTAATCTAATTTAAATCCTAATTAATTTCTTTTTTTTATCTCAAATCAGCCCATATTACTTAATCTAAAATTTTCTCTTATTTCCTGATCCAAATAACGTTTATTTTCATTTAGTGACTTCTCACACGTTTTAAAAGTTGATAACTGATACAATTCTCAAGATTTAGGAGATATGTATAAAAATCACCTTAACGCCCACAACATCCCTTCCAAATATAATATTCCCTTTCCTGAGTCGACACATGTCAAAGAAATCCTTGTAAGAATTTCTCATTCTTTTCTTACACTTTTACCTTGTGCCTCGGGGTGAATGGAGGCGTTTCCACAGACATCTCATGCATAAATCATGCCACTGTGGGAAAATGAACTCAAGTTCATTCCCAATTTTTCTTCATATCGGTCACTCATATGTAAAAGTGTGTTATACATGCTCACTCAGATACGCACACTCACTCTCTCTCTCTCTCACACACACACACAGACTGGCACAAACACAGAGAGACAAAAACATACACATCTAAAGAGAGAGAGAGAGAGAGCACACACAATATATAATTGCCAAACAAAAGAGAGTGATAGAAGGGCATATGAGGTTCATAAAAAATTATAACCTTGTACATTTCTTATGGTTTGCAAGTAATGATAGATAAAGTCATCATGCTGCTGGTAGAAAAAAATCCTAATTAAAAACTCTCCGACAGACTTACATGTAAAATAAACTCATACAACGAAAGAGCATAAAATCTCTAATTAGGTTAGATTTAGGATACCTGATTTTAAAGTCGAGCTACAAACGACAAAATTCAGTTTCCCCAAATTATTAAATTCCGCAAATACCATTCTAGTTCCAATATGCCAATTTACTGAAAAATTATCCATTCTATCAGCTTTAGAATGAGCCTACATAAACCATATTAGCTTTCCAGTTCAGCAGAAATTTAGTTGTTTGTTTACAATACATCATTGAAATAAGATAATTTTTTTATTGTTAGAACAATTTTGATTGAATAATTATGATTTCATGTTTGAATAATTATGATTTCATGTTTGAATAATTATGATTTCATGTTTGAATAATTATGATTTCATGTTTGAATAATTATGATTTCATGTTTGAACAATTATGATTTATTGTTTGAACAAATATGATTGTATAATTGTGATTTCTTGTTTGAACAATTATGAATAGGATTAATTAGAATTTGGATTAGGATTAATTAGGATTTGGATTAGGATTAATTAGGATTTGGATTAGGATTAATTAGGATTTATGATTAGGATTAATTAGGATTTATTGCTTGAACAATAATGATTTGTATAATTATGATTTCTTGTTTGAACGATTATGATTTATTGCTTGAACAATAATGATTTGTATAATTATGATTTCTTGTTTGAACGATTATGATTTATTGCTTGAACAATAATGATTTGTATAATTATGATTTCTTGTTTGAACGATTATGATTTATTGCTTGAACAATTATGATTTATTATTTGAACAATTATGATTATGAATTGTATAATCTGTTTTCCTTCTAAGTATTCTTATGTATTCCATTCTAGTTCCAATATGCAAATTTACTGAAAAATTGTCCATTCTCTCAGCTTTAGAATGAGCCTACATAAAACATATTAGTTTTCCATTGAAGAGTCTGGATGCAGACCTTTTAATTCATCAACCTACATCACACTATACTTTATTTTATGAGATCACTTCTTCACTTGTGAGATCACTTCTTCACTTGTGAGATTTCTGGATTCTGAAGCCTGACGTATCAGGGTTTTTGAGACCTGGTGCGTAGTGTGGCAGATACCAAGCCTAGTGAACTGATGGAAGAAAAGCAGGAAATAAATGTGCTTAATGCTTTTTACACTCATGTCCAAAATTAAGGTCACAAACATTTTTTTCAAAATAATTATAAATTGCTATTAGTAAATTATATTTTGAAAATTTCGGGGTAATTTAATTCCAATTTTCGGTTTAGAAAAAAATAGTTGTTTAGCTTTCGTTGTTATTTGGCCGTTTAAACATTTTAGATTTTTGTCAGCAGTTTTATGAATATTGAATTGAAACAAACAGGGTGGCTATTACATCTGCTTTCGTTTCAGAAGTGTTTCGATATATCAGGCCCTTTAAATCTACCCGATTTCTTCTTTAATCTGGAGAATTACTCAAAAGATGATAAAATCCATCAGCAAATACAGTCACTTGCATTTTAAAACCTTTATTTGATTTAGACGCAACATATTTTTATCAATTCACACACAAAGCACAGCTATGTGCAATGCTTATACACAATCAGTTAAGAAATATATTTTACACTGACGGAACAAGAGCACACAGGCTTGTGAACAGAAGACCACAGGTTTTTAAACGTGGATGGTCTTCTTCACAGTGGCCTATTTGCGGTGAGAATGAGTTCTCATAATCCTTTAGATAGGTCTTTGAGATGGACAACCATTGACCCACTTGAAGCTGGCCAGTCTCAAACGGAAGTGGTTCGATAATGACAAGCAACGGCATAAGTGGTATCCAGTTAGCGAAATCAATTCCAAACAAGTGGTACTGTCATCAGGAAGACAGGTAAAGCCCGCTGCAGAGCAACAATAGTTGCACAGGATTGCAACTTGGCATATGTGCACGACGACATAAGCTGACATCGGCTTCTCAGCCTGCTCATGACCTTGATGCTGCATCTGTAATAAGAATTTTCTGGCAAACAATATATAGACGTCTAGCAGAGCGGTATATAGATGTCCAATGGGGAGTCGTGTGTGTCCCTTATACGCACACGATTGGAGGCCAAGTTATTTACAAGGTCCCTTTAGGAATGTATTACATCAGCGATTCTCAACCTGTGGGGTGTGCCTCCCTAGGGGCGCGAGAACATTCAAGAAAAAATATTATTTTAAAAATTTCTAAATTTAGCTCACCCCGTCTAGGTTAACTTTCATTTACGAATTTTCCTACTTTCATATTCTTTTAACGTTATCTGCCTGTTTGACTTTCATTTCAAATATAATATTTAAATTTTCTCCGCTTTCATTTGCTTCATCTGTTTACCGCCCGCTTGTCCAAAATGCAATATATGGTTTCTCGCCAATGTTGGCTCACTTTTACTCTTGTTTTGGCGGTTAGTTAAATATAATTTTAAAACAGAATCCAAAATACTCAATATACATTATTGTTGTTTACATTTTATTGTAAGCGGGGTGGGGCGATGAAAATTATGATTAAAAACTGGGTCACGAATACTGAAAGGTTGAGAAACGCTGTATTACATATTTCTGCTGGTGCAATTACTTAATTTTTTTATAAAAATCACAGTATCTTAAGAATGTAAATAGAAAATTCTGGTGCCTTTATTCAAAAATCTACTGAGTGCGAATTTATCCCAGAATAATGATAAAATTTTTATAGAAATTTATAAAAAAGAACCTAATAAAAATTTATTTGATTCTGAAAGAAATAAAAAAAAAATCTGATACTTATCTAATACAATTACAATATTAATGCAGTTATTAAATTATTCTACAAAATAAAGTTAAATATTGTAATTTTTTATCAAATATTTTTGGAATTTAAAAATTATTTTTGGCATTTACCTTCATTATTTTATCAAAAAATTAATTATTCCTTTCTTGTAACAAATAATAAATAATTAAAATTCGCAAAATTTTTGAATTAGTTTCGCATCGAACGAAAGAATAATAAAGTTACCTTAAATATTTGGCTCAAAAATAATTTTTATATTATTAAAATATTTTCCTAGCGATTTTATATATATATATATATATACTTTAATATCTTAGGATTTGGTAATTGTTTCTACTTTGTAGATTATAAAGAATTTAATTTAAGCACCAAACTCTTTAAGAATGTTTTAAAGCAACTTTAATAACTAATTTAACTTTATTAACTAATTTTAAAAAGTTACATCCGCCCTCTCAAACAAACAATTGCTTCAAATAAAAATTAAGAAAGCAGCTTGATTATAATTTTATTTTTCCCTCATAGTAAAATAAGTTGTAATATTATGACACTTTTTTCCTGATTTGAATATTTTTCCTTTTTCTAGTTCTGATATATTTTTTCATTAAAGTTATTTTCAAGATATTACCAGATATATCTAGTTTCGACTTTGAAGGTCAACACTTTCCTTCATTAGAATAACTATGTGATTTAAAAAGTTCTAAAAATTGCTTAATACTTGCAGGAAATATTCAAATTCATTGTTCTAAATTGCATTCCATCCTTCCATTGAAAAGTATTGAACAATGAAATATATTTTTGGATAATGGGTAATTCCATGTAGGGAATAATTTTTATAGTACTCTATTATTGGTAATTATATATAGGGAAATGTTACAAGACAACCACAGGTAATGATATAGATTACTGAAATGCTTGAATAAGTTTCTTGGGTTATTTGAATCCATATTCATGTGATCTTCAATGGTGAACTGAAATTCATCCATTTTTTAATGTAAAATAATTCATTTCCCTATTAAAAAAACAAGAGAAAGAAACTGTTTCTCTTTAGTGATTGCTTAAGTTTAATCCAGGTTCAAACACCATTATTTAAGAGAAATTAGGAGCAATTTATGCGCTGTCTCTAAAATCATCTGCAGAATAATGCAATTTTTTAAATGAAAATTTTTATAGCAGTCAAACGATATCGTTGGTACTAATGCACTTGACATGTGCATTACAGAATTCAGGTACTAATGTACTTGAAAAATAGATAATTCTATACTGAACATTTAAAATATATTGATGAGAAATGATGATATTTCTATATGTAAATTATCATCAAAGAAGCCCTGAATTTTCAGATGCAAATTATTTCGAAAGTTTAATACATTTTAAACGGTATTTGTTATTTTTTTTCTTAAAATACATTAATTTCTCTTGGAGGTTTTTCCTTATATATATATATATATATATATATATATATATATATATATATATATATATATATATATATATATATATATATATATATATATATATGTACCTTTACTATACTGCAATAGTGAAATATAAAACAGCTAATATTACTAAGCAACAATAATACAAATAATTCTCAAACTGTATAAAACATTTTATAAGTTAAACCAATTATAAACTAACTATCAAAAGTAAAAATATATTTGATATTATTATTATCCTAAACATTTGCATTTTCTAAAATCAAAATGCAAAACATATGCATCTTTTTTTTATTTTAAGAAATTTTTTTACAGTTTATAATTTTTAAGAAAATTTGCACAAATATGATTATAATTTGCAGACATATCATATTTTAATTTTTTTGTTCAAGCAATGCTTGAATTGTGCTACATTTAATCAGGAGTTATTGGAATATTTAAATCTAGCAAAACATACCGTAGTTCTTTGAATCTGCGCAGATTTATTTGTCCTTTATACTTTTAGTGTCGAAAGTTTGAAGCAGTAGAGAAGAAAAAACAAAATTCCATGCCAGATTTATGACTAATCCTATGAAAAAGAGTTCACGAATCGTAGAAACAGTTAAATGTTTCGGAGAGGAAAGTATTTTGAAGAAGAAAAGTTGCATCAAATGATACTTCTTTTTTTTTGTACAGCCGACCACCCCGAAACCTCTAAACGTAACAGAATCGACAGGAGTTATTGAGGTCGATTGCTATCTTCAACATAGTCCGTCCATATCGCCGGTTGATTCACCAAACTGCCATACTCAGGTATAAAGTGGTCAATATCTGACCTTCCTCCTCACATTCCCCTACACTTGAGCCGCGGTGGCCTGGTGGTACGGTCTCGGCTTCGGAACCGGAGGGTTTCAGGTTCGAGATCCGATTCCACAGAAGAACCGTCGTGTAAGGGGGTCTGTTGCACGTTAAATCCGTCATGACCAAACGTCCTCCCGCTGGTGCGGTGTGGAGAGGGGGATGCCAGCTCAGGTGTCGTCCTCGTCATCTGACCGTTGTTCAAAATTGCGAGGTCCGTCCCAAAGTAGCCCTAGTGTTGCTTCAAACGGGACGTTAATATAACCAAACCAAACCAAATCCCCTACACTTATTATCATGTGAAATCAGGAGCAGGCCACCACTTTGAGAAAATCCTCTAAAGACTCTCAGTATTCCTCTAAATTCCCTTTCCACAACGAAAGAAAGAGAAACTCTTTAAAACTTTCCAATAGTTCGCAAGACACTATCAATTTTTAACATTACGTCTTTCTGCATTTTAAGATTTTCTGACGCCATCAATACTGTCATTATTTTCAACTTTTAGGTTTCTTTTTTTTTTCTTTTTATATATATATATATATATATAATTCTGAGATTTTTATGCATTCCTTAAAAAACAGTTCCAATTTCATCACAGATGCATTTATTTTCCCGCATTCTTCCAATGTACCAAATGATACTCTTACAAATTTATTTATTTGGAACAGTTCGGTTTTTTTTAGGCAAACGATGAACTTAAGTTATTTTTATAAAACAATAATAATCTAACTAAGGATCGCTTAGAGGTTCATTTTCTCCTTTCTCAAATTTTAAAATATTAAAATGATACAATAATAACAAAGTTAATAGACTCCGATTCAATTCATATAATGAGAAAGCTTTAAAATGCAGTTAAAATTTCTGGCATTCTTATAAAAATTACAAAAAAAAGTCAATTTTTTATTACATTTTATAACAAATTACTGCACCTTTCCTTATACTTTTGCCTTATTTTTACTTCTAAATAATTTTTATACTTTTGCTTTAAAGAATATATATGCCGAATATTTAATTAATGATATAAGATATGTATCTAAAGCGGTAAACAAAAGACATGCAATGAACCCTTGCCCTAAGCAACATGGAATTAACCCTTGCCCTAAGCAACATGGAATTAACCCTTAACTGGGTAGGTGAAATTTTATGACTTAACTGGGGAGATGCGGTCTACGAGACCGCATTTCATTTACACTCAAATGAAACTTTCTAATGAATGTATTAGTATGAAAAACTGCCAAGATATTTTGAAGATATTTTTCTTGATATATAGATATGTTTTAGAAATTTTTCGAAATATGTTATCACTGAAAAAAGTAAATGCGTCGGAACATCCATTTTCTTCTCAAATGACATGTTACAATAAATAATATTCTTGAAAAAACATTTTACTTTTTACTTCATAAATCATATTTATTTTTACAGTATATGAAAGTATATAGAAGGCAATATACTGTAAAATTCAACAATTATATGAAAAATAAAAAAATTGACAATAGGTAAAATTGGCCTTTTTTTCATCTGCTTGCGTGACTTTCATAGCACGGTTTTCTTGGGCATTTTAAACATGCAGGTTAAGAACTAGTATAAAAATCAACCTATAAATTCTGTATATATATATATCTCTTAATATATTTTATAAATTTTTCAAAATACATTATCACTTGAAAAATTAATTATGTTTGAATATACATATCAAAATCAGTTGAATGCGAACTTTCTTCGAAAAACTCTTCTTTACAATTATCCTTATCACTAAAATCACTTTTTGCTTCCTTTAAAAGTGTCTGGAGCACTGCTTTATAATAGGATCAGTAAGCTGAATGATATTTCGGGCCCACGTTTTAGCGCCCTCTACTAAGCCTTGTTTATCACTGGGACACTAACAGGGAGATGCGGTCTTAGAGACCGCGCTCAAAGAAATAACTGAATTATTTTAAAAAGCATCTGCTGAAATCGGTTGAAAAAGTGCACGTGTATTGAAGGTCACAAAACAGGAAGCTACAGGGTCAATCCATTCAATTGAGCTAAAAATAGAATAGGGGTGACAGAAAATCCATCGCTAGCGGTCTCACAGACCGCACGTCCCCAGTTAAGGGTTAATTGAAAATAAAATTAGTCGCACGAACCGATGTAAGCAAATTCAATAAAATTGTTGAACATCAATAAAAGGTCACGGTTTCATTGTTGAAAGTCTCAGACTCTATATCCGATTCCACGAAAGTAAATTTGGTGCACCGTAAAGACCTAATACTGTTGTGGAATGGAAATATGGGGAAAGAGCCCTCCCCCCCACCACCATCCGCGCACTGTTCCAAATGTGAGTTTCATCCCAAAATTGCCTTGTTGTATCAAAATGAAGAGTAAATATAATTACATTTATACACTATGATAGAACATTTTAAAATAATCCATCACAAAGTAAAGAACAATTTTGCATATACACTTCCGAAATCATATATTTCTTCACCAATTAGCGCAAAATGCCCAACAATATTTTTACGATATCTTCACAATGTTAAATGATATTCAGAATATCGGTCAATATTATGGAAATATTGTATAATGTTTTGTTCAAATAGTTCATATATAATTCCATTCCCTTACATGACCTTTTTTCATGATATTTTCTTTCTTCAATGACATCCAAGTGAATGAAAGATTGAAAATTGCTTTCAAAATTATATCCCCCCCCCTTTCCTCACGTTTTCCATTGAAAAAAAACGAAGGTTAACGAAGAAATCACGGGAACCAATCCATTCATGAAAAGGCTCAATTAAAGCTCACGCGATAAGAAATTATCATTTATTTCTCCTTGTTTATGTAAAAAATGTATCAGATAATAGCTCATTGTTACTTGAATCGTATTTGAATACACATTTTTAAGTATGTTTCTCTCTTAACGATAGATATTTCCTTTTTTTTTCTTTTTGCCATTTATAGGTTGAATTTATCTTACCTATCTTTTGTTTATATTATATTTAAAGTTATTTAAAATTTATGGGCCAATTTTTTAACTCCCTAAAAGGGTAATACAAAGTAATTTCAATATCTCTTTTTCAAAAGAAAAAAAAACCCTTCCCGGAAGAGATTTCGTAAGTGAATTTCTTTTGAAATTGGATTTCCCTGACAATTTGAAACGTGCGACAAAAATCACGTTTTATTGTTCACGCTTTAATGTTCACGTTGGTTCATTTAAAATTAAATATTCTATTCTACATGAAAACGTTCTATTGCGGATTAAAGTTTTGTGAATCAAATAATTCAATAAATACTTGGAAATAGATACAATTATATAATCTTCCAGTTGGCAAGTCTTCAATATCAGTAGGAAATGCCCCGCGTATTTCTAAGATACACGATAAAAAGACATACATTTTAAAAATGTATTTATAATTTATTAAAATTATATTCTAATTGAATAAAGATTAAAGGGACAGTAGATTTTGAAATAATCAAAAATGGGCGAAAATATGAAATTTCATTTTCATCCTTTCGTCACCAAAATATGTGTTTATTTTTAACAAAAATAGTATTATAAAATATATTGTTGGATAAAATAAATATTTGAAAAGCCTGAAGAAAAAAAGTACTTTCTGGTGACTTTTCTCAAAATGATATTGTAATTAGATTTAAAAATCTTTGAAATGTTTCAGATGTCTTAATTTTTGATGAAATTAAATGGAGTTGATAATAAGGATTTTTTAATACATTAAAGAAAAATGGGGTATGCATTTTATGTTTCGAGTTTTTTTTAGATAGTTAAAAGTAGATTTTAATTTAGAAAATGCAGTTTAGTTATAAAAACACAATACCTGTGCATAAAATTATTTAAAAAAAAATTAGCATTTAATTACAATTAAAAAAATTTACACAGTTTTTTTCCAAATAAATCTATATTTTAGTAATAAGGAAAAATTCTGTTAAGGATTCCTCTTTTAGTTATGAACGTCATGGAAAAAAGTACTTTTAACACCACATATATTCCTTGATTCTACTATTCTTTGTTGACTGTAAAAATTCTTATTGGCGTTGTAAAATATTTCTCAAAATTTCAATGCCTTTTCTTTAAAAAAAAAAAAAAAAACCACTGAGAAGTAAAATGTGAACAACACCAGCAAAACATTCACCAGGCCGGCGTTCTGGCCTAGAGGTAGTGCGTCTACCCTGTGATTTGGGGGTACCGAGTTCGAGTCCTGGCGCCGGAATGGTTGTTCTTTACCCTGTGTTCTATTTGTCAGGTGTGTGAAACAACCCCCTGTAGAAAGGGGTTACGCAAAGGAGTGTACTCTTCATATGAGCTAGAAGTCAGAGTTCTGGCCTGGGTGCTTAACGGACTTGTATGTGACAAGTGCCATAAGAAACAACAGCAACGATCTCAGGATTCCATTTTCTAGCAGCGTTTACCTCATTTAGTTTTTTTTTTTTTCACTATTCATCCTAAAAACTATTTCTTTTTTCACTTTATCACTTACATTCTTTGTAAATATCAATAATTACTTATATGATATTACTATATTAATGTCTGATGAATTAAAAGAAAACACGCTTAATTCCATTACGTCGCTTAGCAAACAAAATGACTATATTAATTTTTTCAAAGTTAACATGGAGAAAAAACTGGGAAGAATTCTGAATAAAGAATTTTACCAAAAGACTGAATATATATATATTTTTTACATTTAAAAAAAATTAATTTCTTTATAGTCACCAATTTAATACAATTCAACGTAATCACATCATGATACATTTGTTAATCCGTTCATGGTTTGTAATGCCATTCAGCATGACCGGAAAACATGCTTCACTTTAAATTTGAGCTTGAAAAGATTAATTACCAAACGATTTTTAAATCATATTAGCAACTTCAATATTGCAAAGTCACTTTAGAAAAATTATCAAATTCTATGACTGTTTTGTAAGCATAAATTTCCCCCACCTGCTTTTGCATGGTAATATTCATTTGTGTAGAGCTGTTTACAAATTAAAAATACCTTTTTTTATTAATCTAATAATTAAAAAGTCTTTAATTATTTGGGTTTATCGATGAAAAGTGACCTTTAGTTATTTTCTCCCACCTTTCTCGAAAAAATAAAATCATACATTAGTGAGACCGTAGTTAATGTCATAACTTCCATCAAAAACTTTATATGTTAAAAGTGTTTAGCAGTTTGTTTGTTGCAATGCTTCCAAAATTGGGAGATCAAACCTTGAAAGAAATATTGAAGCGGTTCTACCACATATAACCAATAATCGTGAAAGAATGCCTGTCTTCAGTCGGTCGAAATCAGTCTATATTTTGTTCAGTCTCCGAAAT
The DNA here is from genome assembly GCF_947563725.1 of Argiope bruennichi. Classification (NCBI taxonomy): domain Eukaryota; kingdom Metazoa; phylum Arthropoda; class Arachnida; order Araneae; family Araneidae; genus Argiope; species Argiope bruennichi. The sequence continues at coordinate 16,706,742 of NC_079157.1, read as the reverse complement.
CATTAAATAACGTTTTTCAGTTGTCCAATACAGCAAAAATCAGTACAATTTAACCTGCGAACAGGATAATTAACTCATATTCATTTCGCTTTGCATTGAAATATTTCGCCACAACCAGTTAACAGGTTAAAATCATTTTTGATGAACTGATCTATGTAAATGAATCTATGCAAGATAAACCACGTAGTAAAATTAATGATGTTTCAAAGAAAAGATTATTAATGATATGATGATAATTTAATGATATTTCAAACTTAAGCATGTAGGAAATAGGAAAGTGTTTAGCTTATGTAATAGTGGATATTTATCTGTTACATAAGGCATTTTGTACTCCTGTTGTTTTATGTATGAGATTCTTAGATTTTGTCTTTGCTTTCTATGGTTACCCAGTAAGACTTTGCAAAAGTTGCACAATAAAATTTTGCTTTTATTATGGTAAATATGTAATTTTCATACCAGCAGCAAAAATTTCCAACAAGAAATGCATATCTTGACTTCAAACAATCAATTTAGACTGTCTAAGCATGACCAAAATAACAGAAGCTTTTAGATATATTTAGATTTGGTAGGAAATTGAAAAAAAATATTAATTATCAGTGATGGCGATTGAAAAAAGTATGGAAACAACAGGATTTTCCTTGGGTTTCATGACCTAACTAGAAGATTATAAGATTTGTTTAATAACGGCATGATTATTTTAAAATGGAGAGACTTAATGCATAGAATTCGTTAATTCTATTGTTTTATATACGAGATTTCAAGATTTTGCCTTAATTTTCTGTAGTTATATGATTAGTTATTGCATAATTTCGTGTTAATGTAAATGGGTAAGTTCATGTCAATAGCAAAATTTGCCGACTAGAATTGCAAGAAAATGGTTGAGTTCATGAGCTACAAAAATATTATCAGCTTTATTTAGTAACAACAGTCTTTTGCTTACGATAGAAAGACTTAATTCATATAAATTATAGGTAAACTTTAAAATCAGATGGATGGTCTCCGCAAAACTTTCTGACATATTCTTTAATAAATTTGTCATGCCAGTCAACGCCTTAAATGGCACTAATGGCACTGGCTTACAGTAATTACGAGATATTTAATTACCTCTGGTGTGTATTTGGCATTTTTTTCTGAATCTATTGTGTTATCTTTTGCGAGTTATTTGGCGATCAATCCCTAGCATGCAGTTAATAGTGTCCGAAGAATGATTTTTTTACATGTATTTTTCCACCAATTGAAACAAAAATTTGACACAAAACTGCACCGGTAGTCACAGATTCTCATACCAAACTTCATATATTTAAGTCACTGCGGTTTTCAACTATCGCGTTTATTTATTTCTGAAAGTACAAAACGACATTCAGTCAAACTCTCTTCGTTTTATAATTATCGTGTAAATTTATATTCGAATAGCTGGACTTCCTCTCAACATATTTTACTCAAATTTTGATAGAAAATTGAAAATTTGTTGTGAAGACCGTATACCAAATTTCAACCATCTAGCTCAAATTGTTTTTGAGTTATCTTTATCACAGGCAGATAGACAGGCGGTTATTTTCCAAAAATATATTGTCACGTAGATACTATAGTGTAAAACTCAATAACACACACAAGAGGAGGAGCTAAATCAATTTTTAACTGACCTCAGAACACAGTGACTGACAAATCTTCTGCTTTTATACTAGCAGGGAAAGTTCCAGAATACTTTTCTGGAGACAGTAAGAAAAGTCCAGAACACTTGCCTGGTAAATTAAAGAAATGTTCAGAATCTTCTGGAACATGAAATAAAGGAAAACATAAAATCAAGGAAATAAATATTTACACAAACTGAATCGCATTGTCTCTAGCGGAATTCGAATTCGCGATCGCTTGATCATAAGTCCAGTGCTATGATCATTCGGTCATGGAGAGTCGACTTCTGACTTTACAATGCGGCAATATTTTTTGAACTTAGGTAGGTCTAAAACGAGGTGATTCATCAAAATATGGAGTTCGAATTTTTTGATGATTATTATACTTTCTCTATACTTTGCATACGAGAAAGTAAATCGGTTCCTATTGCTTGATTCTGAAATTTCTTCTTAATTTTAATTGAAAGAATACAACGACATTTATTCAGTTTGGAAAAATAAAGCTAATATTTCATATCTTAATCATTACCAACGGTAAGAAAAGCGGGAAATATTTGGTAAAAAAAAAGGAAGATATTTTAAGTTTCAACGAAGAATTATATTGTAAAAATATACGTATAAAATAGACTAAGAATATGATAAAATTATACCTCAAAATATTGGTATCAATGGAAGAAAGTCTTTGGAATTTTATATATAATTTATAATTTTGATATTAATTTATTATATATAATTTAATTATAATTTATAATATTTATAAAATTAATAATTCGCTGTATTACCTAGTTAATTAAAATTAAAAAAAGAAACAGAAACGATATGTGCATTCCCGTTTTCTAAAATATATCTATGCAAATTTGGTAGCTCTGTGTCTAATACTCTGTCATATAGAATGCTGACGCACGCACGCACGCACACACACACACACACACACACACACACATTCTCCTTTATTATTAGAAGAGATAAATTTATTTTTAGTGTTGCGATACTTTAAAAAATATAATGATTTTAAATACAATGGCTATTTTGTAGTACCCAGCGAATTTCTAAGTTTTTGAAAAACATTAGTTTTCCTTCAAATGTGATTGATGTTATGGGCGATCGTTCTTTATTTGAGTCGTTTAAAATATTTTGAAAGGGTTTTATTATACTTACATCAAGCAGCGTGATCTTGTCTAAAATATTCAAAAACATGTATGCGAATGCCGGCAAATAAATGTAAATGCCTTAAATAGGCATGGCGTTTGTTTGTATGCATCTGAAAAATGAATGTAAATGTATCAATTATACACGGAATTTACTTGTTTTCAAATGTTACTATATAAATGTAAATGCCTCAGTTATACACTGCGTATCACTTATATGCGAATGTTGGCTAAAAAATGTAAATGCCTTAAATAGGCATGGCGTTTGTTTGTATGCATATGAAAAATGAATTTAAATGTATCAATTATACACGGAGTTTACTTGTTTTCAAATGTTACTATATAAATGTAAATGCCTCAGTTATACACTGCGTATCACTTATATGCGAATGTTGGCTAAAAAATGTAAATGCCTTAAATAGGCATGGCGTTTGTTTGTATGCATATGAAAAATGAATGTAAATGTATCAATTATACACGGAGTTTACTTGTTTTCAAATGTTACTATATAAATGTAAATGCCTCAGTTATACACTGCGTATCACTTATATGCGAATGTTGCCTAAAAAATGTATGCATATGAAATGTATGCATGGCGTTTGTTTGTATGCATATGAAAAATGAATGTTATTAATTATACAAGACTGAAAATATTGCAAACATCCAAATATATGCAGATATTGGTAAATAAACGTAAATGTTTCAGTTATATACTACCTTCACTTATATGCGAATGTTGACTAATAAATATAAATATCTTAACTATACATGGCGTTTGCTTGTATGCAAATATTAGCAAATGAATGTCAGTACATCAATTATACACAGGATTTACTTGTATAAAAATGTTGATAATTAAATGCAAATGCCTCAGTTATACACTGCATTTACTTATAAGCAAATGGTGGCTAATAAAGATAAATACCTCAATTGTACATTGTTTTTATACAAATATTAGCAAATGAACGTAAATGCATCAATGATAAACATCGTTTACTTGTATGCCAATATCGGCAAATAACTTTTATTTGCCAACTTAACTTTTATTTAAAAGTTTCGAAAGTGAGCTCATTAACTATGTGATTAGATGCGTAGATTTCACATGAAACTTATACCCAATTTTATTGCCATAATATATTTATCCATTATTCCAATTCTTTGAGAGAGAGGAAGGAATATAATATGAATACCCGTAATATGAATATAATGATATGAATATCTGTTATATATTCATATTATTTTCAGATATTCATATGCTCCCGAGTTTTCTTATGAGTATACTCAAAGTAAATATTCAAAGATTTGACATCTGAAGCTATAAAGCAAGATTTTTATTATATACTTCATATGTTACATTTTCCCTTCTATTTAATTTTCTGCCTAAAGGTTTAGTAACAATGCTTCTTTAGGTTATCAATCCCATTTTGAAAACTGCAACCGAAATACCAACTTCACCATCACCAACAGTATCCAAGATAATATGCATATTCATAAGGAAGCTGCCGTTCACCGTCATGGCAGCGTCGAAACTGGATTAATAATTGATTCTAATAACCATCACTGGCCATGATACAATCACACCATTAGTAGAAGGTATGCTCCGTCATCGGAGAGGAGGCGACTGAGCTTCAAATTATTTTGCCCACCAGTGAAGTGTAAAACAACAACTATACCGGAAGCTCCTGAATTCCATATTTGAATATCATCAAGTAAGGACCATTTCCTATTATAATCACACATTGACTACTCCGACCTATCCTGAGGAACACAGATAAAATCTGAATGATCAGACCACCACAAAAGAATTGAGTCAGGCGGTCTAAGTCCTAAGGGCTATCACCAGCCATGATACAACCCTTACCGTGACAAGCGCGTCCCGTCCTCGATAGGGGATAATCGAGCCCATACCATTTCTGTGTCCACTCGGATGGTTGGAACTAAGGCTGAGGCGAGAACCAACCGCCATGCCTGAAGTTGCTCATTTTCCTATATGAGGTGCCCCAGGTGGTACATCTCTTATTATAAATCATATCACTGACTCTAAGACCCACCCGAAGCCATACGGAAAAGCATGAATGAACCTACCGCTGCAACAGCAACTCTGGTGGGAACTGTGTTTGAGTTCTAAAGGTCACCACCGACCACGGTACAACCCTTCTCTAAGAAAGTACATCCCGTCATCTATGGGAGGAGCCAGACCCCCACTTTTTCATGCGACCACAAGTGCTGAGAGAGCCAACCACCAGGCCGGAAGTTTCTCATCCTCAATTACGGAGTGCCCCCCCCCCCGCTTAAGACATTAGAGAAGTGAAAACCAACAACATGCCGAAAGCTCCTGAATTCCATATTTGAAGTACTCTCAAATAAGGGCTATTTTCTATTATAATCACATGTTAACAACTCTGATCTGCCCTAAGGAATACAGATAAAATCTGAATGATCAGACCACCGCGATAGAATTGGGTAGCGTGGTCTAAGTCCTAAGGTCCATCATCAGCCATGATACAACCCTTCCCATGGGAAGCACGTCTCTTCCTCGATAGGGGATAGTCGACCCCATACGATTTCTGTATCCACTCATATGGATGGAACTAAGGTTGAAGTGAGAACCAACCACCATGCCGGAAGCTTCTCATCTTCATATCTGAGGTGTCTCAGATGGTACTTTTCCTATAATAAAAATAAATTAAATCTGTATATCTAACTTAAATTTTGCTTGTTTATAGAAGATCTTTTGGAACATCCTGTAAAATTTATTTGTCACAATATTTTTGTTACCATTTGAGACGCATCCATGACCTTGAAATCAAAACAAACGTTCAGTTAATCGGAGATAATTCGTCCCTAATCTTGCAGGAAAATGAGCCCAATAATTCCTTTTATGGACTAATTGTGAAGAAAATGGAAATTTCTCTATCAGCTGTTTTGATCAGGGTGATATAATGATAAATACATAAAAGATAAGATTTACGATCTGAATACCCAATGTCAAATGTTATTCCAACTATTAATGTTTTTTGTACTTTGTATTCATCATTCTAACAATTTTTCAAAAATTTACTTTCTGTAGATAATTGTTTCCTGCATATTTAATAATATAAGGACAGGAATATTCAGAAATTTAATTCAGAGAGAAAAAAAAAACTATTCACGTTTCGAAATAAATTTATAGTTTTTCTGGTAGTAAAATATTATTTTGAGCACATTTTCTCAGACATTTTTAAAATTTCATTTCCAACGTGATTGAAAACGCTGCAAGTTACACTATTAAGGAAAGTCATAATGTGATTTAATCAGATTTTCAAGAATAAGAATTTTTGAAATTAAATTTATGAATAGACAAATATTGTCTTAATTATATCGCGGTCTTAGGGCAAATTTTCAAAACACTAGAAGTTAACACCTGCTTCCTGTTGGAAAAAACTTCAAATGATGCAAAAAATAATAATTCCTTTCATGTGAGCCAGTAAATATATTGTTGAAAAATTATGAAATCCAAAATTTTCATATTTCTACAATTCTATCTGTCATGTATAGTAAAATATTGAAGATAAATTAAAAGTTCAGCCCAAAAATTTTTCATTACTGCTTGAAACGTGTGGAAAAATGTTCAATTCAGATGTAACAAAAAATTGTAACATCTCTACGAAACGATCCACATTAACAGTTACAGTTAATGTCCTGGCATAGGGGTTGCGCATCTTCCCCGTGATCTGGGCGTCCCGGGTTCGAGTCCTGGTTTGGGCATGGTTGTTCTTCCGTTGTTCTATCTGTGAAATGTGTGAATGTGCCCTCCTGTAAAAAGGGGTTGTGCAAGCGAATGAGTGATACACGAGTTGCTAAGTTGTACTCTTGGCCCTAGTTGGCGCTCCCCCTCTGGCTTAAAATCGCTGTCTTCGAACAGCGGGTTTGTCCGTAACAAATGCAATAAGAAACAACAACAACAATTACTGTGATCCCTTACTCATTTTCAAAACAATAAGGCCCAATGATTCCATGTAATGAAACAGCACACTATACTGTCACGTGACTAGCGTGTAAAGGACGCTCGTGAACTTCATTAGGATTTGTGTCTATCCAGTAACGGTAGTTCTGCGTATTCACATAATCAGTGAGATCACAATGGGCCTCATCCGACATCCACAACTTGCTTAGAAATTCGTCGTCATTGTTTAGGTTTGTTATCATTTGTTGACATAATTCTAATCGCTGATAGCATCGTTTTCCTTCAGTTGTTGCACTATCTGCAGCTGGCTTGGATGAAATTTCAAATCTAATTGAAAAAATTCTGCGAACCTTCTTCCGGGACATTTCAACCGTAGCTGCTTGTTTACGAATTGAACAACGTGAGCTCCGTAGGACAGAACTGTGTATAACTTCAATGTTTTGTGGAGCATGAGTTCTGTTGGTTTCTTCTTTAGGGCAGATCCAGTCCCTTCAAGGTTATTTATCCTACTTTTTAATCCAACGTGTCTTGATAGAATGGCACCATGACCCTTAAGTCGTAAAGACGTCAAAACTGTCTCTGCGCAGCTTCCAAAATATCACTGTTTTTATAAAACATTTTTATGGCGAAAGAACGCTGTTGCCTGTTCCACTGACCCATGGTTACAAAGTGTTTACTGGGTCAAAGTCACTATCCCGAGTGCTACCACCTGTTCATGGCTGCCACTGCGCATTTCGAAAATTCCAATTTTTTGTGTTAACTTGTATATATAGATATAGATATATATTTAAATTTTAAATTTAAATTTTTCTAGCTGGCAAAATATAGTTTGGAGCTCAGACAATTTTCAGATGAAAAAACCATTGCCCTCTACAAAAGTCACGTGATCATTCCAAATAAGTTTAAATCGGATTTCCACAAAAAAAGAAAAAAAAAAAATCTGGCTTTGAGAGAAACTTTTAGAGCTTGACCGATTTTGAGCCACCCCGCCTTAGCGACTTTTATTCTCTCGGTACGTGATATATATATATATATATATATATATATATATATATATATATATATATATATATATATATATATATTATGTGAAAACCAGCAAATGTTAAAAAGTACATTCGACATATCATTGTTTTAAGCATTTATTTTTTTAGAGGAAAACTAACAACTGCATTTAGGTGGCATTTTTTTTTCATTAGAATGAATGTGTGTGAAACAAAGCACTATTAACATAAAAATTATGCGCACTTATTTATTTATCGAAATAATATTCATAATAGGGCTCTTACGATGATCAATTTGTATTAACTTCTTTCCCATTGTTAAAAACAGCATCCTGTCTTTCAACCGTAACAGTTTCTTATCTGTTTCATTCAACCCGTATGTTGAGTGACTTCCTGTGTTGAATGCGATTTATAATGCGCACGTGATGATGAGCACGTGACTTGATCGTTATCAAAAGTTCACGTCATCTTCATAATGGAATGGGAAAGTTAGAAATTCGGTTTCAATTATTTCCTATGACCTTGCTGGAACGCAACCGAATCAGATATATTGTAATTTATAATACGAACTCTAATTTCTTTTAACATGGCATTTCACATATTTGTATAACTTTAATATGCATGAATATATATATATATATATATATATATATATATATACAAACCTGTAATGTTGCTTCCCAGCACGAATAAGTTCATTGTAAGAAAGATCGTTTTACGGTGAGCAGTGTTGGGTTCTGATCGGGTGCCGCGTCAGTGATCTCAGAGCTTGGCGACAAACTTTAGGACCATTTGGCGACAAAACAGCTATTTCTGGAAACGTTGAGAAATGTAGCAATTGAGCCAATAGAAATCGAGATACTCCTAATTGGTTCAGAAACTTCCCGGGTCGGCAATAAAAGTCCGGCAGTCTCAAGCTGAAATGAATCGGAATTAGAGTTGGAGTCGTGAAACGAGTCATCGAGAGGATACCGAAGCAAATGCGGAATAGTCCGGCAAAGTGCCAGTGTTGTGTGGAGCGAAAGCTATTGAACTGAGTTGTATGCAGAGTCCTGGTGTTTATTGTGGAAGAAACATAGAGTCCTGTGAGGAGCAGCCAGTCGTGTAGTAGTGTGTCGACACCTGGATACCGCTAAAGCGAGGAGACATTGAAGAATTACAACCGTTTGGAGAGACTGTAGAGTGAAGCTACAAAGATTCCCTTTCCTGATGAATTCTGTTTGGCCACTTTGTGTGCTGTGGCTGTTATTACTACCGATTAGAACTGGTGGACTACTGTTTGTTGTAGTGTGTGCTGTATGTTGCCTGTCTTCGTCTTGGCTGTGTATATTTGTCGTCTGTGTATTCGCTGTCTCTGTGTATTATTTAGTTCCGTTTTTTAACAAGACAGTAAACCACTATTGATGCCCTTTCCTAGTCTACAGTCAATCATTATTCACTATTGATGGCTTAATAGTCTTTTTCTAATGAAGAGAGTAAATCTCTGTTTCTGCTTAAGGTTCGTTCTTTAACAAGATAGTAAACCACTATTGATGCCTTTTCCTAATCAACGCAGTCAATCGTTATTCAATGCCCTCCAGACTCTTCCTTAACAAGATAGTAAACCACTATTAATGGCATAATGGTCATTTCCTAATCAGGATAATAAATCATTATCGATGCCCTATAGACACTTAATTATCAACAGAGTCAATCACTTTTGATGTCGTATGGCTTGTTTCTAATCAAGATAGGAAATCCCCATCAATGCCTAAAAGGCTCTCCCTAATCAAGGTAATAAATCACTATAGATGTAAGGACAACATTGTTCTTTATTTATAAACACAGCATTTTATTTCATTTTTTTTTTGTATACTTGGGTGTATCCATTAGGAATGTTTGTCCTGAAAGGAGAAAAGACACAATACATCATAAATTTCGCAATTGCTGTTCGCAATAAGGCCCATTGTTGTCGCTTGCTAAAGTTTAAAGCACTGGCTCGAATATTGTTTGTATGTCTGCACAGGAAAGATATTACTATTCTATTAAAATCATTAAAAATGCAGATCACTATCGTTACAAAGATGACATTAATAGCTTAATTGAAAGCAGAAAAGCATTTTAATTCTGCAACGGTGATTGATGAGTTAATCCTGCTCTGACTTTACAGGGAAAGAAGAGGTTTTTCATCACCAAAAATGCGAATATTGTTTGAAGGTACACAAGTTCTTTGATGATCTTCTGAACCAGTTTACAATTCTACTGCATGCATTTATGAGGATTCTCTAAAGGGGCATTGGAGACATTATTCCTTAACACTGTGTTAAGTCACTGTCTTTATAAGCAAAACACACGTCTATCATCTCTCTAGAATTTGTTCTGGGGCTTTTTGATTGTCCTACATATATTAATGTGGCACTTTTATGTAAAGGAGAATATAGACTTGCAATTATTTTGGAAGACTATTCTGTAGTACTTCAGATGATAGAATTTGTTCTGGGGCTTTTTGATTGTCCTACAAACATTAATGTGGCACTTTTATGTAAAGGAGAATATAGACTTGCAATTATTTTGGAAGACTATTCTGTAGTACTTCAGATGATAGAATTTGTTCTGGGGCTTTTTGATTGTCCTACAAACATTAATGTGGCACTTTTATGTAAAGGAGAATATAGACTTGCAATTATTTTGGAAGACTATTCTGTAGTACTTCAGATGATAGAATTTGTTCTGGGGCTTTTTAATTGTCCTACATACATTAATGTGGCACTTTCATGTAAAGGAGAATATAGACTTGCAATTATTTTGGAAAACTATTCTGTAGTACTTCAGATGATAGAATTTGTTCTGTTGCTTTTTGATTGTCCTACATACATTAATGTGGCACTTTTATGTAAAGGAGAATATAGACTTGCAATTATTTTGGAAGACTATTCTGTAGTACTTCAGATGATAGAATTTGTTCTGGGGCTTTTTAATTGTCCTACATACATTAATGTGGCACTTTTATGTAAAGGAGAATATAGACTTGCAATTATTTTGGAAGACTATTCTGTAGTACTTCAGATGATAGAATTTGTTCTGGGGCTTTTTGATTGTCCTACAAACATTAATGTGGCACTTTTATGTAAAGGAGAATATAGACTTGCAATTATTTTGGAAGACTATTCTGTAGTACTTCAGATGATAGAATTTGTTCTGGGGCTTTTTGATTGTCCTACATATATTAATGTGGCACTTTTATGTAAAGGAGAATATAGACTTGCAATTATTTTGGAAGACTATTCTGTAGTACTTCAGATGATAGAATTTGTTCTGGGGCTTTTTAATTGTCCTACAAACATTAATGTGGCACTTTTATGTAAAGGAGAATATAGACTTGCAATTATTTTGGAAGACTATTCTGCAGTACTTCAGATGATTGAATTTGTTCTGGGACTTTTTGATTGTCCTACATACATTAATGTGGCACTTTTATGTAAAGGAGAATATGGACTTGCAATTATTTTGGTAGACTATTCTGTAGTACTTCAGATGATAGAATTTGTTCTGGGGCTTTTTGATTGTCCTACATACATTAATATGGCACTTTTAGGTAAAGGAGAATATAGACTTGCAATTATTTTGGAAGACTATTCTGTGGTACTTCAGATCATAGTTTTCTTTGGAGGTTCAGATGGTACTTTTCACAAAAGTTTAATTGGATACTATAGGCTTGGTTGGAGAGCCTAATTTGACCAAGATTGTATTTGGAGAGATACTTAATTCAAAAATTGAATATATTAATTTATAACTGCAGTATAAATTAGTAAGAAAAAATTTATTTACAATTCTGAAAGACATTCAGGAGGCACAATAGCAATAAGAAATAATTTCAGCCATAAAGTTTTCACAAAGAACTAGTGTATTGAATCTTTATTCATCCTTTTCAGCGTCATGACTACGAAATGAACATATACGAAACCATTATGTTTTATTTGATGATCTCAAAAATCATTTATAGATTGATTTCTTACAGAATTAAGAAATGCATATAAAAAAATTGAATAATATCACTAATGACATTGTTTAAACGGGAACAAAAGGAATCATATTGCTTAAGATTGAGAAACTGAAAATGAAAGAGAAAAATATCAACTCAGATATCGCAGAAAAATTAAAAAATATTTAGTGTTGTTACAAAGCAATTAAAAGACTAATTTGTAATAAAAAGAATATTAATATTATTATCAAAACATAATTGAAAAATTTTTGAAGAGGAAAAGAGAAAGAAATCATTTAAAGAAATAAATGTTATTTAAAACATGCATAAAAATTACATATACATTTTACTATCACTATACGAAGCGATCGGTTTCGATTTCCTCGCCACTTTCGTACATACTATCTAAAAAAAGTTGCCGCCTTAACCCCACATAAAATTGGAGACCTTGAGCACTACGGAAATTCAGATTTTTAATTTCGGAGTTCTTATTGGACAATTGTATTGTTAAATTAGTTGTTGCTGTTTTTACTTATGAACTTAAACCCCCGGGGGGGGGAGTATTTCGAAATGAGGATCAGATGCTTCCGGCATGGTGGTTGGATCTCGTCACCCTAGAGGGGTACACTAATAGGTGGGGGATCTGACTCCTCCCATCGATGACGGGACGTACTTCCTTCGGGGAGGGTTGTACCGTGGCCGGTGACGGCCCTTAGGACTCAACCACAGTTCCCACCAATGTTACTGTTGCGGCAGTCCGGTCATTCAGTTTTATGGTTTAAATCCGTATGCCTTCGTGGCGGGTCGGAGAGTTAGATGGCTGATTTACTTATGCACTTGCCCTAGACAAGCCCGCTGATGAAGTCAGAACGATTTTAAGCCGAGTTTTTTGCAGTAGCTTCTGAGGATAAAGGCTCCTGAGCACCCGAGGGCAGAAGTCTGACTTCTAGCTCATATGAAGGTGGCACTCACATACTCGCTAACACAACACCTTTTTACAGGGGGGCGCTTTTACATATCTCACAGACAGAACACAGGGTAAAGAACAACCATGCCCGAACCAGAATTCGAACTCGCGGTGCTGACATTAAATTATTAAGCTATAGTTAAGAAAGATCTAATAGATTTTTAGGGAGGTTTTTGGCATTTAATCACTTTATATAATATACAAGCACCAGAAGACCGATGCGCATCTTGGAAGGGTCTTTTGAACAATTGAAACAGGGCACAGAATTACATTTCTAGTCACATACCATATTTCACATTTGTAAATCATTGCGTTTTTGAGTTATCACTTTAACCCTTTAAAGGGCCATTTTTTTTCTAGTCATATTATGTTAAAATATTTTTAGGCTTGAAATTAGAATAAGAAAAGGGATTCATTTAGCTTATTAGATACATTTAATTTGATTAATTAATTAATTTTGAAAATTAATAATTAAGTAACAAATCAAGACACATCATTTTGTGTAAGATAAAGAACTGAAGCATCTAAGTTTCTGACTTACTAAAAACATTTGTCAGAACTTATGCCAACCTACATAATTTCATACAAAGATTGATAAATTTGGTAGGAAGCACACTTCCCACGGCCCTAGAAAAGGTTAAAAAGCATTCAAAAGTACAGAAAAGGCGATAATCCCTTTGATGTATTTAGTTCCAAATCTGAAATGTATCTACATTTTAGATGTTAGCCTTGCATGCCAAATGTCATAGATCTAGATTTTTATATATAGTTATAATCGTGTTCACTCGGACAGCCGAACATAAATACTTTCTCTGAATGGATTTCACTCAAAATTTGATAAAAATTATTTAATTATTAAATTTTATTTCGAAATCTGAAATGTATCTACATTTTAGATGCTAATCTTACACTCCAAATTTCATGCATCTAGATTTTCATAACGAGTTATAATAGTTCACTGGGCAGTCAAACATGCAAACTTTTTTCTGAATGGATTTCGCTCAAAATTTGATTAAAAAAATCCACAAATTTGTGTAGATTCCATCTATTAAATTTTATTCGTCAAGTTCAAAGCACTTTTGATTCAAAATTTTCACAGACAGACAAATAAAGCGACATTCAGACATAAATCCAAAAATATATTTGTCCGACGAAGGGAGACCTGAAAAATAAAGATTAGCATCTCAATTTCAAATACTTGTTCGATTACAATACTTCGTTTTTATATATTTCGAACAAAAAATCTTAATTATTTCAGGCATTTTTAGGATTTGTTATTTAGAATTGTTAAAAAAAGTCATAAATGTCATGTGATTTGGGACTGAGTCTTCCGAAGAATTTTGCACTTTTTAAAATTCACACGAACTTCTAAGTTTCAATTTGCAATCCATTTTCACCTATTTTTAAGGTACATGCCTGAAAGATATCAGAATATTCGATCAAACTCATCCACTCAATTAGCAAATATGTTTCATCATTTTATCGCAAACTATCTCATAATGACGTAATAAACACATGATCGAAAGATAGTACTTTGAGAGAACAATAGTTTGTTACTTTATAAGAGAGAAATAATTCTCATTTGCGCAATTGTGAGTAAACCCGCGTTTGTTTTTGAAAAAAAGATATAAAATAAAATTAACAAGCACATAAACAATGTAAAATGCTAATTAATTGTTTTTCTATAAAGATACGCTTGTGGTTGAAGGGTTCAACAAATAACAATTTTAAAAATATCTGGGAAACAATATAAAAAATAAAAATATCTCAATGGATGATTTTCACAAATTTTATGTTTAAAAAATAAAATGCCTGAGCCAAAATGCCATTTAATTTCCTTTTTTAAAACTACATAACATTGCTGAATATTGATTTCATTATTATCTAAAATTATTCAGTGTCATTAGTATCATCTTATAACTACTGAATTATAATTCGTGTCTCACAGCGTGCGTATAAAAGCAGAAAATAAATCAACGTTTTACATTAAAAACTCTTACAAAACATGCTTATATAAAATAGAGAAATAAATTGTTTTGAAATACAGCTGATTTATTTGTAAATTTCGGATTTTACTCGATAGAAAAATGGATTTTATACGATAATATGATTAAAAGTCATGGAGACAATACGGTAAGATTTCAATTTATTATCATGTGAGAACATGATATTGTTTTGTTTTGAGGTTTTTGAAGCCTCAAAATGCGTAGGCAACAGCGATTTATCGCTTTTGTAGCATCAATTTTTCTCTTTCAGGGTGATTGGAAAATAATGCAGGAGGTTGCTACATTTGGTAATTTATCGCCAAATAAAGTAACAACATGATTTTAAAATTATTTATTCTCTGAATTCTTACGAATTGTCTTAATTAATTTAAGCCATTAACTAGTTTAAACCGGTTTGAAACAATCACAAAACTATCAGATTGCGCATGCGTCGATATTTAGAAAAAAGATTTTTTTTGTCAAGATTGGTCGAGCTCCAATATATATATGTGTGTGTGTGTGTGTATGTGTGTGTGTGTGTGTGTGTGTAATGATATTTTAATTCTTCTTTCAATTTAATTAATTTCCAACATTTTATCTTAATTTAGCCCATAGTAACTTCATTCTAAAAAATATTCTCTTATTTCGTGATCCAATTCCACTTCCTGTTTAATTAATTCTTCTGTAAAACTAATGCGCCATCAGTACTACGTATCAAATTAAAGTGATCCTTTCGGTGCCCCTGCCAAGGTATCAAAGGTCACCACGTGTATTGAATTAGCATGTGGTCGGAAATCCGATGTTATATGACTAGTCATCATTTGTTTTCTGTCTTTCTTGCTCTTCTTTACTTCTGCTTTTGTGGCGCACTGCGTCTGCTTGCAAATAATCAAAATTGCCTTCGCAGATGGATTAAAATTAAATTAAAAATAAAAAGTATCTCGATTGTTTGTCTAACCTGTCTTCTACTTTTCAGAAATATATATATATATATATATATATATATATATATATATATATATATATATATATATATATATATATATATATATATATATATATATATATATATATATAGAGAGAGAGAGAGAGAGAGAGAGAGAGACCGATAGAGAAGTCTCGTGATTGTTTCAAACCGGTTTAAAATGGTTAATGACTTAAATTAATTAAGACAAATAATGACAAAAAATAATAATGTTCTCACATGATAAATTAAAATTTGCGATTGTAAATTTCATTTTTTATTTTTTTTTATATTTATAATTAATACTTTAACAAAATTTTGAAAACCTTCATTAGAAGGATTCCATTTTAAAAAAGTATTATATACGTTAAAGAAACAATTTTAATAAAAAAAGCTCTTTTTTTTATTGTCTACATTGCACGATGGATCACGCTGTGGATTATATTCACTTAATCAGGCTGAAAGATATCATCCCTCAACCGCAAAGTAACTTCCCCGGCCTTCCGTACAATCCGGAGTAAATTGAATGACCAACATCATCGCAACAATACTCTAGCGGTAACTGAATTTGAATTCTAAATGATATCACCGATCACGGCACAGCCCTCACCCGTAAGATATGCATCCCTTCATTTATATAGAAGTAGCAAGATCACAACATTACATTAACCTCCTGGGGAAGCAAAAAGCAGTCGCTATACAGCTTCTGATCCGTACTTTTATGGGTGCCCTAAGGTCGGAGTAAAATATATCCTCCGAAAGCAACAGTACAGATGTATTGTAAATTTTAAATCATTTTAGTTATAATTTTTCTTTTGCTTCATGGTTAGCTGTTGGGAAACTCAAATCTTACTGGTTGAATGCAATAACAAAGAAAAATCATTTCTGAACTGACATATAATCGAATCATGTGCATGTTAATTCCTTCAGAGCCAAATTTCTCCTTTCTGGTATGGAGACGAAATTCGATGGAACATTACCAGATAAGGTGTCCTTTTCCTTTTCTGAACATGGATGAAAATTAATAGAATCACCCCAAAATAACTTTCATGTAACTTCGAAACGGGGTGTAAATATAACTAAATGAATTAAACTTCATGACTTCTGTAATGGAAGAACTTATATTCTAAACAATGTTTATTTGAACGATGATTTGGTTTATCACTGATTCTTTAAAAGCACTGTTCAATTCAGTATCCTGAAACTACCACTTTTCGACGATTCTATCTCATTAAGGGATGAGACCGGAAAGATGGGCGCATTTCCGAAATACTTTGTTATTCTTTGATCTTGTTTTCTGTCGTATTAGACACTTTTGGGCTCATTTTTTAACGTGTATGTGAGGGTTATTTCTGACCACATTATTTTATTTTTATTCAAAATAGCATATTGATTGTTTTTATGGCTAGTTCAAGTGCTCGTTCTAATTTTGCTAATTATTTCATGACATGCTGGCGTCCTGGCCTAGGGGTAGCGCGTCTTCCCCTTGATCTAGGTAGTCCTGGTTCGGGCATGGTTGTTCGCTTCCTTGTGTTCTCTCTGTGAGGTGCCTGAATGAGCCCCCTGTAAAAAGGGGTTGTGCAAGCGAGTGTGTGTATGCTATATTCGTTTGAGCTAGAAGTCAGACTTCTGCCCTCGGGTGCTCAGGGGTCTTTACCCTCAGAAACTACTGTGCAAAATTTTGGCTTAAAACAGTCACACGACAAAAAAAATCATGAAATGTGTTTAAAATAATAATATTCTTAAGTAAAATAAAATCATTATTAATAATATTTTTAAAGATATTAAATTATATATTTAAAAATACCATATATGTTTAAAATAATATTTATAATATTATTAAGGCATTCCATATTTGCAGCAATTCCTCAAATGAAAATAAAATGTTTTAATAGAGTAAACTCTCGATTATCCGTTGTTGTTAATCTCAAAATATTGTCAAAAATTCAATAACATATAAAAAAAAGAAGCATTTTAACATTAAAAAAAATCCTTATTTTGCAAAAAAAGCGAATTACCAAATTTTAAGAAAATAAATCTTCCATTTATTCATCGCAATTTAATTTTTGTATCCCTTTATGTTAAATAAAAAAATTGTTCTGAAATATTTTACTGTGCATTAGTATTTTTTTCGATAGTATTGCGAATTATCTACGATATTTACACCTCATAAATCCGCTAGTAATCTGAGTTTACTTTAGTGTTAAACGTAAACTTCTCCTCCCTTTCTCTCATCCCGATTTTGATGAATTGGACTCTTCCTAACGCATGCGCAAAAGCGCGGAGGTTTTTAGAATCAGTTGGCAAACTATAGAAATGTTATGAGAAATGAAAGTTTTACTAATTAGAAAAGCAAATTTCTTTAACTTTGAAATGGTTGATAAATCTACGACTTCGTCTCATACATTAACTTCTTTCTTCATATTTTTTGCCGGTAAAAATACAATAAACGTTGTTAGTATCCTGATAAACTTTGAAAAAAATTCGACATAGTATATAGTAAGACCAATTTTATTTCATAATCCTCCGATATGAATTTACTTAAAATGATGAATAATATAGAAATGAATACGGCATTCTTTTATTTTAATGAACACAGCATTTACATCATTTCGACACGGCATTCTTTTATTTTAATGAACACAGCATTTACATCATTTCGACACGGCATTCTTTTATTTTAATGAACACAGCATTTACATCATTTCGACACGGCATTCTTTTATTTTAATGAACACAGCATTTACATCATTTCGACACGGCATTCTTTTATTTTAATGAACACAGCATTTACATCATTTCGACACGTCATTCTTTTATTTTATAACATTGATCTTATAAACAACCTGGTGTTACTGATCTAGCTACATGCTAATATTTGTTTGAAAATTTTTCTCTTTTATCTATTCCTATTTTATATTTGAAAACGGAAAAAATCTTAATTTTTATTTATTTATTTAATTCCAAACAATATATATAGAGATTAGACTTTTTAAAATTCAATTAAGTATCAAAATCGTCTGAAAAATTTTCCGGATATTTTATCATAATAGTCTCTATTTGCACATCATTTACAATGATTTCTTGATATAATGGAGACAGATAAAATACATCTGATTATTTTCTCTACATGAAAAATTATATTTCGTCATAAAATGTACCTCTTCTCTCCCCCGCTTTACTACACATGAATATGATCTATTCATAGGAAACATTACCACATAAATATTACAAATTTGGCAGTACAAAAATAGTGTAGAAAAATTCTTATCGCAGAATCAGCATTTGAATTTCAAGGCGTCTAAAATGATGAGCGAAAAGAGCAAAAATGATAAATTATATCTAATAAATGAAAACATAAAACTATATGTATGTATGCTTTGATAAATGATTTATCTAAGACGGTCTACAAATTATTTTAATCGGACACGATGATCGAATGAAATTTTGCATTTGATTTGTGAAATAAGCCCATCAAACTGGCGATAAAACCAGCAGTTCTATTCGTAACGTGCGGGTCACTGTGAATCGAATATTGATTGTTAATTTCGAAAGCCTACAAATTCTCTATTTTCAGAAAAATCAATATTTTTTCTGATATATAAGAATTATTTTAAAGGAATAAAATTGATATAAATGAAGAATATTACGACATGTATCTAAATATAAATGTTATTTATTGTAATGTTTCCTCGTTTCCCTCATAAGATAATTGGTATTCCGGACAGATGTAACGTCACCTATTGTCGCACACATCGTTAAGGGCCTCCGGAACGCCATATGGGAATCCTCTTAACCAGTGGAAGCATTTTGTCTGGTCATTTGTTGTATCCAGATAAAGGATCACATATGTGGGTTTCATCGTTCACATCTTTAAGGGAGAAGAAAGACAAAAGCTCCAGATGTTAAATTTCTTTCTTCCATTACGAAGGGACTCCACACATCTTCAAGAAACGTTCAATCACCAGCCACCATAGTCAATAAGTATCGAAGTCAGGTGGACTTAGTTTAACTGTTAACTGAAAATAATTGACATGTGTTCGAGAAGGGTCAGCTACAAAGGTGAATCATCGGCAGACATTCCCTGGAGATCATTGAGAAAGC
This sequence comes from Argiope bruennichi, assembly GCF_947563725.1. NCBI lineage: Eukaryota > Metazoa > Arthropoda > Arachnida > Araneae > Araneidae > Argiope > Argiope bruennichi. The sequence continues at coordinate 16,687,032 of NC_079157.1, read as the reverse complement.
ATTGCTGATCAGCTATTGGGTGATAAGGGAACTCAAATTCACCAATCGGAGGCGGAGATTTGACATGAAATAAAATGCGGTGTTTTTTTGAAGAGGAAGTGAAAAGCAGTGAAAGGCGTGAAAGGAGAAGTCGGAGAGACGTCGGTGTTCGAAGAAGATGTTCCTGATTTTGTGAGAAGCTCCGTTTGATTCGATTTCTATGCTAAGATCTACCCGATAAAGGTCGATGGATTTCTGGAGCTGCACCTGGTGCAACCTTTGAGATAACATCCTATTTGCGTCTTTTTGGTGTCTATTCTCCGATATAATAGAGGAACTATTTCATAACTGAACTTTCAACTGTTGTGTGAATTTTGTAAATAATATTAATCTAGATGAGAACAAGTTATTTTTGTGTATATATATAATGCTGTAAATAAAAGAATTGTTTTGCTATGCTACTCCCTCATTTGATCGGTCAGGATCAAGACATTACTATATCTAAAATTTCAAATAAAAATTAATAAATGATTTTAAAAAACAACCTTACAACCTTTATATTTCTTCATTTGGACAAAATATGCTACATAACATTAGCAGATATGTTTATTCTTACGTTTTGAGCAATTTGTTTCATTTAATATCATTATCTGATTATAGCAACCTGAAACGCTCATGATTACTACTTAATTATCAATTAATTGTGGAAATGGATGAGATAAACCATCTTGTAATTCACGCTTTCTTAACCCCGATAGGCAGATCAAAATAGAATGAGAAGCTTCCGCCGTTGTGGTTAGTTTTCACCATCTTGGTGGTGATAGTAATGATGTCGAGTTACCTCCTGTTGATGACAAGACGTACCTCCTACGGGATGGGTTGTGCCATGACCAACATGGCCTTAGGATTCAATTGAGACCCATCACCGGTCACGGTATCTGCTTATTGCCGTTGCGTCGTTCTGATCACTCATTATCCTCATATGTTTAGCATATGAGGATAATGACTATGACTAGCATATGAGGAATGACTAGGACTAGCATAATGACTAGGTTTAGCATATGAGGAATGACTATAGGATAATGACTGGACTACCGTTGTTAAATATATATCTAGTTTAATCGCACCCTTGAAATTGACCATCAGGGCTTTCATTGTAACTTTTCACTTAGTTTATGTAAATAAAAGGATATAATTTAACTAAAAAAATATTTAATATAATAATTCATTGATTTTTATTTAAAAAACTAAAAAAAGCTCGTATTTGCATTTATAGGATATCCAGTTAGAGCTTTTAATTCTAAACTGAATCATAATCGGAATAACATAGATCTCATTATAAAGGCTGTCAAACAATTTGGATCAATCATATGAAAAATGATTCCTAAATTCAAATTCCTCCAGGAAATGCCTGAAAGCGATGTATAAATGAATGTGCATACATATTAATGTCCACTATTGCTCATATGATACATAAAATATCATAAAAACTTTGAAATTGTTACAGCTGTCATTTTGACGGATCCTGGTATAAGTAGATATGAGTCATACTGATTATGGAAATTAAAATGACTGAGTGCAAATATGAATAGGAATGCTTAATTGTTCTTATATTGCATTAAAAGTCGTCATAAAGTTCTAGAACAATACATAAATCATATTAAAATTTTTAAACATGGAATTTGAAAACCGTCAAAATAACGGTCTTGATAGTTCAAGTATTAAATTGCATTTTCATTCCACATTTATTTTCTTTCAAAATTCTGATCAAGAGAGGAATTCTGTATGTTACAATAAACATTCGATAAATTCTTTTAGAATATCAGATTTAACAATATAATATATATGTTGGATAATGTATGCTGAAAAATTATACTTAAAAAAGAATAAACCTATAATTACAATGTCTAAAAATGCGGAAAATTGAATTTGAAATCTTCATTCCAGAAAAAATATACAGGGTGTTCATTGATTATTGTCGGGGTTTCCGTACCTCATAACTTTCGAATAAAAAATATTATGCAAACAAACAAATGCGCTAAGATCGCATTGTTGCCAAGTAAAATTCTTTGAGTTGTAATTTACGAATACATAATCGCCTTCAGCTGAATGTCTACGAAGTGCAAACTGCGCAAGATTTACACTTTAATATCATTCATAAAATTCTTTGAGTTGTAATTTACGAATACGCAATCGGTTTTTGCGTAATATTTTTTATTCGAAAGTTATGAGGTACGGAAACCCCGGCAATAATTAATGAACACCCCGTATATACATATAACTTTTCTCGCTTTTGGATAGTTTAATCTTGAATATTACTGAGTCATTTTGCAAATCACTAAAAGTACTTTGAAAGCGAGTAAAGGTCTTTATTATATTGAGAATTGTTTCTTTGAAGAAACATTTCTCTTCAAGAAATTATTTCTTTCCCATAAAGCGATTTTTTAAAAAGAAAAGAAGTATATCTTTTTAAAAATAATGCAGAGAAATAACCTTCACTTTCTAAGAGGAAGATTAGCTTCCAATTAAGTTGAATGAATCCCTATTTTACTAACCACAGGTTTTGCAAATGAAGGAATACATTGCAAAATTAAAGAGAACAATAATCATTACTACTTATATTGATGGACATTTTAGAAGGAACACTTTCTATCTGTAACTGTTACAAAATATTTCTCAATGGGAAAACAATGGCACTGATTATCTGAATTGTAAAGAGGATTTCTGATCGAGGAATAGATAAACGCAAATAGGCTTTTGATTGTAAAATTAAGTTTTTCTGAATTATTTTGAGAGTTATTCAGAGAAATTCATTTATTTGTTAACTGGTTGTTATATTCAACTGTTACTTCTAATTGAAATTTATAGCACGGAGAACGATATTAGATATATAGGGTGTTCATTAATTATCGTCGACGTTTCCGTACCTCATAACTTTCGAATAAAAAATATTACGCAAAAACCGATTACGTATTCGTAAATTACAACTCAAGGAATTTTATTAATGATATTAAAGTGTAAAGCTTGCACAATTTGCACTTTGTAGGCATTCAGCTGAAGGCGATTATGTATTCGTAAATTCGCTGCACAAATTTTGACTCGAATTGAGGATGATGAAAATTACCTTCGGAAATGGTTCTTCAGTGGCGAATCCACTTTTCATGTGTCAGAAAAAGTGAATAAACATAACTGTAGAATATGGGGCTCTGAGAACCCGCACGATTATCAAAAGTCAAAATTTGTCCAGCGAATTTACGAATACATAATCGCCTTCAGCTGAATGCCTACAAAGTGCAAATTTACACTTTAATATCATTAATAAAATTCCTTGAGTTGTAATTTACGAATACATAATCGGTTTTTGCGTAATACTTTTTATTCGAAAGTTATTAGGTACGGAAACACTGACAATAATTAATGAACACCCTATATTATTATGCGCTGATAAATAGTTAAATTTTAACTTTAAAAATCTAGTTTTTTCACTGTAGGTCATTAATATACGTTTAAACTCATTTCAGTGAGAAAAAAAACCCTATTACACTAATTATTAATAAATTAAATAATATTTAATGAACTAATTAGCATATTTTTTGAAGCATGATATCTTAAATTCTAATGTGTACAGACACGCAATTCTAGTTGGAAATGATGCCTAATATGAGTCTTCATGTTGTCTGCCTCAATCAAGTTATAAAAGTATATAGTTTTTTTTAAACAATTTTTTCATCAACGATAAATAGAAAAAGCGAGATTTTTTCTGTAATTACTACATTTAAACAGCTATTAAAAATTTATTTCTATAAATATAACTTTGATTGTTGCATAAAACATCCACTGATTGATACAGATTATTTTGATATATAAATAATTGTATTTGGCTAAGTTTTTGTTGAGCTATGATTATTTGAATGAAGCAACATAGTGTCAAAATATCATTCTTCATAAAATGAGTTTAAAAAAAAAAAAACGTAACTAAAGTTTTTAATGAAAGCACCTGAAGAAAATTAATTATAACTCGAGAAATATTTCGAATATTGACAACATTTTGGTATCGTTTGCAAGCTAAAGGATCAGAGAGCAGTTTTAAGCAATAAAAAATATTCTATATTATGAAAAATTTTCTAAATTTTAAGTGTGTACGTACACCTTAAGTATCAATCAACAGTAATTAATATTCTTTGTAAAAAAATCATGTATTTAAAATAAAACTTTCTAGTTTTCTAAAAATTTTCTGTAATATTAAGAGGCACCGATATATTTATTACGTCATTCAATCATAGGATTCTATATACTGTCATTATAAAATATTACCAACTGTAATAACAGTAAATTGTCGAACAGCTTCGATTCCTTATAATAGTCTGAGTAAGGCTTAGTTAATTGGCTTTTCTTTATTATTCTAAATGAGTTTTTTTTTCTTAAAATCTTGACATATCATTCAAAGAGATTCACTGTAGATTACAAGCTTTTTTTCTTGAGATTTTGCACAGAAATTGCTTGGCTCTACTAATAAACATATTAATCGAACAAATCAAATCGATATTTGTTAATTTAATATTACATAATCGATTATTCGAAAAGAATTAATCAGATTGTTCAGAAACTATTAAATGGGTATTTAAGTGCACAAAATCTATACTTATATAAAGCTCAATGTGTGTGTGTGTGTTGGCGCTCTACAGGCCAGACCGTTCGATCTACAGTTACCAAATTCGGTACATGCATACCTTGGAGGTCGGGAATGCGCACCTGGGGTCCCGTTTTTTGAATTTTTAATTAGAATTTTAATTATTAATTAAAAACTAACTTTCCCGCCAAAAAAATCTTTTCATTTCTCCACCGCCAAATTAGTAAGGCTTCAGTTTTTTTCCCCACGCTCAAGAGGATAGGCTTAACATTTTTCGGTGGATTATTTCAAACGATTCTGTTTATTTTCTTAATGTTTGATGCATTTAAAATTAAACATTGTTAATTAATTGATTTTTCAGATCCATTCTGAAGCACTTTTGAATTAAAATGAAACAGAATAAAGGAAATTAAAAATTTATAATCTGCATAGCGTTACCCCAACTGGCATAGAAAAATTCAATCATTTGCGTTACCATAATTGCCGTTGAAAATTCACGCATGCGCATTCTGTTCTAATTGTTGACAACTCTATTTTCACGAATGCGGACTATCTACTCTATTTTCAACCGTTTTGAAGGCCTAACATGTTTTCGACCGATTATTTCAAACGATGCTGTTTATTTTCTTAAAGTTTCATGCACTTAAAACCAATAATTGTCAATTAATCGATCTGTTCATGATGAATCTGAGAAAATTTTGTAGAAAACTTCTTGAGATATTACATAAATTAAGAAAGATATTCTTTAGTGCCCATAAGGTTTAAACGCTCAGTGACTCTATTTTCAGTAATCAGATTATAAAAAAAAATGCTTTGTTTCAGTAAAAAATGTTTTTATATTAATTGCAATTTTACCATTTCCACTTTAATTTAAAGCATAAATTCTACGGGAGCTAACAGAAAATGAGAGAGATACATATTACGTTATGACTGAAGGCCTTTATAATATTATGAATGAATTATATGACTGTCAAAATTTGAAGCTTTAAAGTATTTTGATGAAGAATCTATTAAAATAGGTGTTACATAAAATATTTAATTAAGATTGGCGAACCGGCTGGTCGCCAAAGGCGGCTAGTGTTAAATAAAATAATAAAAGTAAATTTGTAAATAGGATTGTTTCCATGCTCAATAATTGAGATATTTAAATTAAAATATGCATCAACAAAAATCTCTTCCACACAACTTTTAAAATGATTTTTATGAAATTATCTAATCCAATAATCTAATCTAATTTATCAATCTAGTAAACTATGCGTAACTGTAATTTCATTCTTAATATCCATGTTAATTGATATCCTTTTTTGTTGATTTAACTTTTTATAAGCCGAAATTGTTAGATAAATAGTTCCTTTCCTTCTATTCTTTCTATGTTTTTAACAGATTCCTGCATGTTCCTATAAAATTCTTGGTCCAACATGTTTCTGCACTCAAGACGTTAATGAAAAATAAAATAATAATAAAATGGAAATGCAATTTCATGATAAAAAAATTATATTTATTATGAAAGCAATAACCATTTATCAGTGATTTCTTTTTATGAGGCTTTTATTCGTGATTAGCAACAATCAATTAACATTAATTGTTTTTTAAATGATATATTTCGGGGCAACATGCATCAGACTTCTTACAATAACAGTTCATAATTTTGCTAAATATTTGCCTTTAAAATTCATGGTATAAAAGTTGTATGATATTTTTTTCTGATTATTGATTTTCATAGAATCCTCTAGCATGCACTTGCTGAAAGCCTTTCGGATTCGCGTTTGGCAACTTTATCTGGCCATAGTTTCTTCCATATATATAGTAGTTCTCCAAATAAGATTGGTACATAGCAATCCAGCATGTGGCCTTATGGTGTCTCCTTGTCACTTATTCTGCGAAACACCGCTCCTTAAGTGAGATACTTTTTAAAATTTTATTTGTTAGTAATGCGAATCACTCGTTATATGAGGTTCTCGTTGAACGAGATTTGACTGAAATTCTTTCGCATATCACAATGTGAAACCATAACGCTTATCTCAGTTCTTTACATATTTTTTTAATGATTCAATTAATTAAATGTTTGACTGTTCAAATTCTATTTCAACAAAAGAACTTACTAGCAATCGTGTTCTAATCATAAATCACAAAAAAAATCAACGTGCTCCTGAATGTGTCGTCACGATGTTTTAACATCACTCGTTTTGCGAAACATCGCTCGTTTGCAACATTGCCAGTTTTTTTTTTTTTTTTACAATTTTGTTTGATTGTTTCGCGAATCACTCGTTAAGTAAAGTTTGACTGTATTTCCATCTGTTCAAAATGCATTTAAATGGAATTTCAAAAACTTTCATACATTAAAAAAAATAATCCTAATTTATTTTTTTAAAAAAAATTACTCCTAACCAAGTTAATCCATCTTAAGACACGACGGCTTATTTTTAGGCATTGTTTAATCTACATATCATTTTCATATTAATTTCTCTTTTCATATAAACAATGTTTTATTTAAACAAGAAAAATCAATCTATCATCTCCCTGTGCTTGTACATAAACGAAAATAGGGCAAACATAGGAGTAAATATAGTTTTGTCAATAATAAAAACCAACCCAACAAATTAAAGGAAGAAAATTGCTGTTACGCATTTTTTTTCATAACAAAATAGAATATGACAGGATTAAATAATTCGATTCCCTCCTGGGCCGTCGTTAATTATCGCTGTCTATGCTAATATCAGAGCTCATATTACAGTATTGGATCTCATTTAACGTAGCTAATAATATGAAGAAATCCCAACCTGTAAAATATGGAAATTTCCAGAGTTGTCTAGGATGTATTAAATTGTTAGTACCTCAATATATATATATATATATATATATATTCATAATATAACGAACTATTTTTTTCCTTTTACTGGCCTAAAAAAACTCGTTTCAAAAAAAGTGAAGCCCTTTTGCTCCTCATTTGATATTGGCATGGGAAAAAATATATTAAAAAAAAATTTAATATTAAAATATTATTGCTTTTTATAAAATAATAATAATAATAAATAATGAAAAATATTACTAATTAGAATAATAATTATAATAGTGATAAATATTACTAATTAAAATAATAATAATTGTTATTAATTAAAACTATAATAATAATATTACTACTACTACTAATAATAATAACTAATGTTATTAATTAAAATAATAATAATGAAAAATATTATTAAGTAAAGTAATAATAATTTGAATTCTAAAATGTTATCGCATATGATAAAAATTAATAAAATTTAAATTTTTCACTTTTTTTTCTATAGCTAGCATTGAAGAACATGATTGATGTTAAAAAGTTTTATAATCTCAAAATCAGATTATTGTTCTGCAACTACCCTGTATAGTGATGATTTTTCTTTCATTTGTTGATATTTAAAGTTGGAGTTTTATTTGAAAACTAAGAGGTCAAATGATTAACTACTAAGCCTTTAAAATCTTCTTTTTTTCCAAAGTATTTTTCTTACCTTCTTTCATATCTCTGGCAACTACTATATTATTACACGTAGCAATAAAAAAAAAATAAAAAAAAAACCTTGCTTTATAAATTCCTAGGAATTGCATTAATGATTTTTTATGTTTTTATATTCATTTGTTCTGTAAATGCATTATGCATTTTTCTACAATTTTTCGAATTTTGTATGATTATCATTTTGTAAAATCAAAATTTAAATTTTACAAATTTAAAAATACAATTTTATTAGTTATGATTTTTGAAATCATATCTAATTAAAACTATAATATTTTGGCTGATATGTTTTCTAAAAATTAGATGATGAAAAAAAATGTAAAAACAAAACTCAACCTGATACTTAATGCACTGAATGCAATACTGAACAAATAAATTATAGAATTACTAAATATGATACATATTTCTACAATAGTAAGGGCTCGCTAAATAGAGGTTTGTATTTTTAAGGAATTATAAATAATACCAAAACTTTAACGTACGTCAATCCGGGATCACATTCTTGTACAAAAACCATTTTAAATTCAAGCAATTATATTTTCAGAGATACCAATTTTTCTATTTAATTTCTTCTCAATTTCTTTAGAAATCAACTATAATCGAATGCAATTGGCAACACTGTTTTTTTATTATTGTTATGAAAATCATCAATTTTATAGTTTCCTCAAGTTTTTCACGAATTTTTTTCACCGGAGATAAAACAATAAAATAATGCATTTTCAATCTGAGCAAACTTCAAATCAAAATTAGTATATATCCCTTTTATTAATATGCTAAAATTATTTGATGGTGTTTATTTGATAAATTGGGTAATATAAAATTCACTATGCAAGGAATGCAAGGGCAGAAGTAATCAAGCTTCAGAAAATAAGGCAGAAGAATCAGGTAAAAAAACTATCATGCTTAAGATGGTAGAAATGAATTGTTCAAAATTTAAGGTTATTTTTAAAAAAATTGAAATAAAATTAAAATTAACGAAAAAATTAAATTACATCGAATATTTATATATATTATTTTTTTAAGAAAAATTCGTTATTTTAAAATTTCAGATATATCATCTGAATTAAGATAACCTAAAATTATATTTAAAAAAAAGATAAATTCGAATTCTTTTAGAAGTTTTTATGAATGTCAAACGATAATATTTAGTTGCATAGTTGAGAAAGACAAAATCGTGTTGTATATATTACTATGGAGACAAAAGTTGAGAGACAATATTCCTAAAAACATTAACTTTGCTAGTATTTTTAATCTTTTAATAGGTATAAAATTATTTCTACATCCTCAAGTGCTGAAATACGTCTCATTTATTCAAATTATCTAATCAAATATCATATGTATAACAATAGTTTTAAAAAATATAAAAAAAAACTATTATTAAGATTTCATTCTTTTAGTAAAAATTTCTGTTTTATCTATAACTTATCTGTAAAGGAAGTCTCGTACAAAATGGTACGATAACAACTGTTAAGAATGAAAAATTGCTTTTACATACCATAATTTAAATATACATATTGATATGGCTAACTCTGGTCAATAATTCTTTTATCGATTTTATCCAAATACGACTAAACGCATTAAAATTTTTAAAGATATTAGCTTTTTGTAAGGAAATCAATATTTCTTTTAGGTGACATTTGGATACTTTGTCATATTTCTAATGATGACTTTGTAAGCGAATTCAGATTCACCCCATACCTTTCTAGAGTTTTAAAATTTAAAAAAATAATCAGCTTTTCAATGACAATGTATTATTTTCTTATTCTTGCCTTAATTTTAAATTAGTTGATTAAACTGATTCAATTTTTTAAAAAAAGACTCTAGTGATTCCACCTAACAGGTATAAATTTGCACTTGGATTATTATTTTTTCAGCAAGGACTCGTTTTGTCAAATCCTTGGGGAGCAGCTCATGTACACTTCTTTTTTCTGAATTTGATTTAAAGCATAGGAACGAAAATATAATTTCCTTATACTTTCTTTTCTATTAAAATATATTTCTGTATTATAATTGCCGTGCAATTGTAATTTTTTGATACAATTGAAAAAATAATCATTTAGGTTAAAATAAGCGAAGAATATTGTCCAGAGACTGAACCCAGCAATAATGTGAGATTTTAATAGGGATTTCTTTATCCCTATCTCACATCTCGTGGACTAGGCGTGTACACCTTAGATTTCAGATAACCCCAGAACCAGAAATCCATAGGAGTGAGTCGGGGGATCGCGGTGGCCACGAACTTGCAAAGTTACTAGAGATGACTCTATCACCAAAGTGTTGTTGCAGCACTGGTCGAACACATTGGGCGACGTGTGGAGGAGCCCCATCTTGCATCCATACAATGTCCCTAATGACATTTCGTTGCTGCAATTCAGGAATAACGGAATTCTGCAACTTTGTCAGAATTGCAAGATACCATAACACGTGAAGTTATGTTGATTCCTCCTTTCATGCTACGTTCGGCATTGTTCACAATCTCCCGAATGCAATGCGTTGTCGCCTACGAAGGTGAACACGTTGAAAACCTGTAATTATAACCTTCCATTCCAATAAAAGCTTTTTTTCTCTTTCCTCTCTGTGTTGTCATTAGTCCTTTATAATGCTCTTCTTTGCAAATGCTTTAAGGCGGCAATTTTTGTCACACGCTAATCGTTCCAACGCCAGTTGTGGTTTTTCAATACGCTGATCAATTTGAGCAAAGAAAAAGTGGGTGTTGCCATTCAAAAATTTCAAAATTCTCTCACTGTAACCGTAACCGTGAGCTCTGCGTTGTTTAGAATCATCACAATCTCCAGCGCATACCTTCAAACAACCATGTCTGAAATTTTGGTTCGATTGGTTGAGCGGATAGGCCGCTAGGGCTTCATATATAGGGGAAGTTTTTTTTGGACCACCCTGTATATATATATATGAAATGTTAAAAATTTAAACAAGTATTAAATTGTTATCCTTAAAAAAATATTTTGAAAATTTTGAAACCATGTGTAAGACAATATTTTAAAAAGTTATAACAGAAGAAGGGAAAAAAATCTGTTTAATTTGAAATTAATTAAATTTCGAAACAAAATTTTAACAAAATTGGTCCGAAGTTCGCATTTCTAACTTCTTGGTATATATATGCCAAATTTGGTAATTGTAGATAAAACGGTAGTGCCTGTAGAGTGCCAACACACTCAAGCGCATTTAACATTATTATTAACAGATTTCAACAGACCAAAACTTTGATTATAATTTTTTAATTATTTTTTATAAAACATTGTTATACCTTTATCTGGAGTTATTATTTAAAAAATTAACCCAGAAGATGACTTTCAGTCACATAAAAAATTATAATAAATATTTTTGATTTAAAATGAATTTTTTATAACAAGTTATTTACCATTTTTCATACTTTTTATTCATTTTTGATTAAATTTGAGGATACAAAATCAAACCATGTATTTTAGGCATGATTTAACTTTTGACTTATGGTTGAACTTTTCTGAAAAATGGGATAAACTTTGCAAGTACTTTGTAATAATAGTAATATATATTAGGCTTATTTTGTCTGAGTTTTATGGGTTCCGTAATTCCATTTCAGAATTGCGCGAGGTGACCAGGGGGGAATGCTTTAGAAATTGCGAGGAGAAGCTTCAAGTGCGGGGACTGATTATTGTCATCCTGGTAGTTATAATAAAGTTGTGGGGTGCGTGTCATTTCCCCCCGAAGATGGGATATGCTTCCTATGGAAAGGGTTGAATTGTTGCCGGTGATATCTTTAAGACACAACTATAGTTCTCGCTTATTAATGTTTTGCCTTTTAGACCATTTAATTTAACTGCATGTCTTCTGATGGTTTGATACGACTTAAATCAGCTTACAGTGTGATTAGAAATATTTCCCTTATAACAAAACATATTGTAAAATAACTATTATAATTTGATGCGTGCTTTTTCAATATATTTTAAGGATACTTACGAAGTTTGTAATAAAGCTGCTTAGTTTGATTTGTCGGCAGATTTCGATGTGTGCATACTTGGTACTGCTCATTATGTCGGCTGTCATGACAACAACTATGATCCTAATTTTGCGTGTGTCAATATCTACAAATAGCGTTGCAACTATTCTGTCTTTTACATAAGCCGAAAACTGACTCTGAACAGTAACGGCAGATTTGAATTTATGAAAGCAAAGAAATTAAAAATTTTCTTTTGCTCATGCAATTTTAATAATGAAAGAATGTAAAATCAGTATTTCTGTATTAATTGTACACGTATAGGACTGAAAAAATAAACAGCACGACAATTTCATAGTAAAAATTTTTCAGTATTATATTTAATAGTTCTTTCGTAATAAATTTCATACTCGTGGAAAGATTTTATAATCATCCAGTTTTGTGTAAAAAGATGATTTTAAAATACTTTAAGCATTAGAACTTTGAAATTACTTTTAAGAAAAAATTTGGTCAGACAAGTATTATATTTTTAATCAGTATAAGGGCAAATATTTGGATATTCTTAAGTTTTTTTTTCTCTTGATATTTTTACACCGTGTCATTAATATTTAGCTTATAATAAAAAATGTGGGACAATAGATCTTTATTTTGTATGACTTTCGATTTTTTTTTTAAAAAAAATTTTTAAATAATTTAAAGTGTATTTGGAGTATTTGTTTCAATGAAGAAAGAAGAATTATTTTCCATCATTTCTTATTAGGAAGAACTTCATTCTCTTAAAACTTGCAGATTGAATTTAAAAAAATATGACTTAATAAGTCACTAATAGTTTATTTTTTAAATTAAGCATCGTTTTTTCAAATTTTCACTGATTTTAAATTATGATACATTTTAAAGAATTCTTATGAAAACTACAAAATTACTTCATAATTTCCCCTTTTCACTTATATATGTTGCATCATTTTTCAAATCATTAAATATTTAATTTAAAATTCTTATGAGTTGCTAATTTAATTATTAGAATGTACGATGATATATATTTATCGCAGCTTATTTTTTCCAGTTTGGAAAATTATGGACATGAAAAGTGAGAAATAATTACTCAAGTTTTGAGATTATTTATTAAAAGCTCTATATGTGTTCGAATTGAGTCTAAACATATCAATTAAAAGCTCTATATGTGTTCGAATTGAGTCTAAAAATATCAATCAATCATTGATAACCAAAAATCATTTACTTTCTATATAGAAATACCAAATAATTAAAATTCGGTGAGCTTTGTGATTGCTATGCTAAAATCATTTTGAATATTATAGGCGGAGCAAGTATTTTAAAGCTCCACCTCTTTTAATGGATCCCCCTATTAAAACCGAAACATGGCCAAAATTGCTAACAGATTATCGAATCATTGAATTAAATGTTTCTTTTTGTTTGAAACAAAAGAAAGAATAAGTAACCCGGAATTAAATAATTAGTTTCACTTTCTGTATTTTTTTTCCTCTCCCTCTGTATATAAGACACTCATTGCCAAAGGCACGACCTCTTCAAGTTTCTATCCGAAACATCTTCATCCGTAAAATGTCTCTTTACAAATATTAAGTTTCAAGAACTCTTCAGAACAATTTCACTGCGAGGGGACTGGGTAAGGCAGACGATTTTTTTAAAAATATATTTATACTCTTTAGACAAAAGAGTAATTTTTTTAAATCGTCAAAAATTATTTTATTTTTGTTATTATTGCATTAACTAAGATAATATTTTATTTTATGATTTCATTGTTGTAAATTTTATATAGAAATGAATCTAAAAAGAAAATCTGTAAATATTGTATGAGATTTATTTCGAATATGGGTTGTTTAATTATTTATTTCATATGGATTTTATTTTGGTGAAAGAAATAATTCACTAGTCTCTTTGCAATCTTTTTTTTTCTCAAAATTTTGAATGAAATACCCAAGTGGAATTTAAACTTGTTATTTTTTTTTATCAATTTAACTTTTGTGGTTTCAAAATTTTTATGTGGCACTGAATTCAAACACATGGAGACTTAATATCATATTATATAATATTCTTCAATTTAGGATTTATTCTTTTAGTTCATGTAAATGGACACATGATCATTTAATCCAGCTAAGAGTTGCTGTTAATTTTAATATTTCACTTCCATAAATGCTTTTTGTCACAGACAATTCATTTGAAATTTTGTTTTATCAATAAATCCTTATCAATGTTTTTGAAATGATGTAACCATGACCATTTGTTCATAAAAAAATGTAGTTACTTAAAAATAGTAAGTAGTCAATAGAAGTATCTAAGTGCGTAAAAATGTAATTTAGTCAATAGAATAACTGAAAAAAACTACGCATTCACTGTCGATTTACACAGTTAGCAAAATTGATATTACTAGATCTATCAGTTCTTAAGAGAATGCATATTATATTTATTTAAAAAAAATTCTTAAAAAATTATATACTCAAAATTATTATATTTAAAATAGATACTTTAAAATTTTAAATATAGTTATTATAAATACTGACACGCTTTGTTTATTATTTGTCAAACGCATTGTTTCTGAAATTTAACATTATTTTGCATATTTTTATTTTTCATCACTAGTTGGTTAATTTGCATTAACAGTAAAAAAAATGTACTTATTTTGATCTTATAGGATAAACTTATTTTGCATAATTTTTATTTTTTCTCACTAGTTGATTAATTTGCATTAAAAGTAAAAAAATATAGGACCTTATTTTGACCTTATAGGATAAACTTATTTTGCATAATTTTTATTTTTCCTCATTAGTTGGTTAATTTGTATTAAGAGTAAAAAAAAATGTAGTATTTATTTTGACTTTATAGGATAAACTTATTTTGCATAATTTTTATTTTTCCCCACTAGTTGGCTAATTTGCATTAAGAGCAAAAAAAATGTAGTACTTATTTTGACCTTATAGGATAAACTTATTTTGCATAATTTTTATTTTTCCTCACTAGTTGGCTAATTTGCATTAAGAGCAAAAAAAATGTAGTACTTATTTTGACCTTATAGGATAAACTTATTTTGCATAATTTTTATTTTTCCTGACTAGTTGGTTAATTTGCATTAAGAGTAAAAAAATGTAGTACTTATTTTGAGCTTATAGGATAAACTTATTTTGCATAATTTTTATTTTTCCTCATTAGTTGGTTAATTTGCATTAAGAGTAAAAAAAAATGTAGTATTTATTTTGACTTTATATGATAAACTTATTTTGCATAATTTTTATTTTTCCCCACTAGTTGGCTAATTTGCATTAAGAGCAAAAAAAATGTAGTACTTATTTTGAGCTTATAGGATAAACTTATTTTGTATAATTTTTATTTTTTCTCACTAGTTGATTAATTTGCATTAAGAGCAAAGAAAAATGTAGTACTTATTTTGACCTTATAGGATAAACTTATTTTGCATAATTTTTATTTTTCCTCACTAGTTGGCTAATTTGCATTAAGAGCAAAAAAAAAAAAAAATGTAGTACTTATTTTGACCTTATAGGATAAACTTATTTTGCATAATTTTTATTTTTCCCCACTAGTTGGCTAATTTGCATTAAGAGCAAAAAAAATGTAGTACTTATTTTGACCTTACAGGATAAACTTATTTTGCATAATTTTTATTTTTCCTCACTAGTTGGCTAATTTGCATTAAGAGCAAAAAAAAAAAAAAAAAAAAAAAATGTAGTACTTATTTTGACCTTATAGGATAAACTTATTTTGCATAATTTTTATTTTTCCTCACTAGTTGGCTAATTTGCATTAAGAGCAAAAAAAAAAAAAAAAATGTAGTACTTATTTTGACCTTATAGGATAAACTTATTTTGCATAATTTTTATTTTTCCCCACTAGTTGGCTAATTTGCATTAAGAGCAAAAAAAATGTAGTACTTATTTTGACCTTATAGGATAAACTTATTTTGCATAATTTTCATTTGTCCTCACTAGTTGGTTAATTTGCCTTAAGAGTAAAAGATATAGGACTTTATTTTGACCTTATAGGATAACCTTATTTGGAATAATTTTTTTTCATCGCTAATTGGTTAATTTGCATTAAGAGTAAAAAATATATAGGATAGCTTCATGAAAAAAATGTAATTAATTAAAAAATTAATATGCCATAAAACTGGAATGACATAATTAAAAATTTTCAGAGAATATTTCTTGGTAACTCCATATTTAAAATTTTAAAAAAATGAAATTTATTATTTTTTTTGAAATTTATAAAATTAGTAAAAATTATTTTTAAAAGCCTAGAATGCATATAATATCTATATAATCAATGCAAGAATAGATTTTTTTTATATTTTGAAAGAATACAAAATAGTTTTCGTAATATTCATGCAATACATAAAAATAAATGATGGTTTAGACATATTTATGACATAATAAAAAATCGAATGCAGCCGAAACTTTTTATCAGAAAAGATGGCAAACAATCTAATACGATCATAGAGATCAATATACCGATGTGTCAAGTTCATATACCTTTTTACATGTTTTTTAACAAAAATAGCTGTCTTGTAGCATACTGTAAAACTATTATCATGATCTCGAAATACTGATAGGGCGCAGTGATGATTTTACCACTTGAACTTTACACTATCAATAAAAAAAGAAAATTGACCTTTTGCTTGAGAAGAACTTGAATATTAAATAAATAAATAGAAACTTCCGAATCAGATAACGAAAAAAAATAATCAGTGACGGCTATCGAGGATAAGATTTGACATGTCATTCGAAGCCGTTTTTAAGGTTGATGAGTCAATATCGATATAAAACGTATATCGATAGAAAATAAAATACAAATATTAATAAGGAATCCTTTTTTTTGTAGTAATTTGCTTTGCATTGTTCAAAATATAATTAAGTTATCATTACAATTACTACTATTATCTTATGAAATCACGTTATGAGAGTAAATAAATACTGAAAAAATATTTGAAATTTGCTGTTAAATTGTCAAATATTTTACTAAAATTATGATATTGCCTTTGCTTTAAATTCAAAAATTTAATTCATATAAAAACAGCAAAAGCGTGAAATTTCTAATGACAATGAACTGAAATTTTAATCTAATTTTTTGTCAGCATGATGTAACTAAATAATAAGAAACATTAATATGAACTTCATTTTGGAATATATCTCGTCTAAGAAATTTCATATCTAATTATTTAAAGTGTATGATGTAAACTGCATTCTAGATTTCTTTTATATTTAAAAATCGAATGCCTTAATAATGAGTATACTTGTGAAAGTTAATAGATAAGTTAGGAAAAGGAAATATTTAATTAGTTAATATCATATAAAATTTGTGATAATTGTTTGCATTTGTCTTCATATAATTTCTTATGAGAAAATATTCAAAATATATCATTTAAAATTCTTTTGCTTTAAAATTTCAGAAGATAGTATATTAATTAGTAACAAGACAATCTAATAAATTTTCATTTCTAGCTTTAATGCTTATGTACTTTTGACTTATAAAAACGAATCATAAGTTTTAATAAAGCAAGATTTTCACTTTTAAAGAAATTGTATTGTTGCATTTGTCTTAATATAATTTCTTATGAGAAAATATTTAAAATATATCCTTTAAAAATCTTTTGCTTTAAAATTTCAGAAGATAGTATATTAATTAGTAACAAGACAATCTGATAAAATTTCATTTCTAGCTTTAATGCTTATGTACTTTTGACTTATAAAAACGAATCATAAGTTTTGATAAAGCAAGATTTTCACTTTTAAAGAAATTGTATTGTTTGCATTTGTCTTAATATAATTTCTTATGAGAAAATATTTAAAATATATCATTTAAAAATCTTTTGCTTTAAAATTTCAGAAGATAGTATATTAATTAGTAACAAGACAATCTGATAAAGTTTCATTTCTAGCTTTAATGCTTATGTACTTTTGACTTATAAAAACGAATCATAAGTTTTGATAAAGCAAGATTTTCACTTTTAAAGAAATTGTATTGTTTGCATTTGTCTTAATATAATTTCTTATGAGAAAACATTTAAAATATATCATTTAAAAATCTTTTGCTTTAAAATTTCAGAAGATAGTATATTAATTAGTAACAAGACAATCTGATAAATTTTCATTTCTAGCTTTAATGCTTATGTACTTTTGACTTATAAAAACGAATCATAAGTTTTGATAAAGCAAGATTTTCACTTTTAAAGAAATTGTATTGTTTGCATTTGTCTTAATATAATTTCTTATGAGAAAATATTTAAAATATATCATTTAAAAATCTTTTGCTTTAAAATTTCAGAAGATAGTATATTAATTAGTAACAAGACAATCTGATAAAGTTTCATTTCTAGCTTTAATGCTTATGTACTTTTGACTTATAAAAACGAATCATAAGTTTTGATAAAGCAAGATTTTCACTTTTAAAGAAATTGTATTATTTGCATTTGTCTTAATATAATTTCTTATGAGAAAATATTTAAAATACATCATTTAAAAATATTTTGCTTTAAAATTTCAAAAGATAGTATATTAATTAGTAACAAGACAATCTGATAAAGTTTCATTTCTAGCTTTAATGCTTATGTACTTTTGACTTATAAAAACGAATCATAAGTTTTGATAAAGCAAGATTTTCACTTTTAAAGAAATTGTATTGTTTGCATTTGTCTTAATATAATTTCTTATGAGAAAATATTTAAAATATATCATTTAAAAATCTTTTGCTTTAAAATTTCAGAAGATAGTATATTAATTAGTAACAAGACAATCTGATAAATTTTCATTTCTAGCTTTAATGCTTATGTACTTTTGACTTATAAAAACGAATCATAAGTTTTGATAAAGCAAGATTTTCACTTTTAAAGAAATTGTATTGTTTGCATTTGTCTTAATATAATTTCTTATGAGAAAATATTTAAAATATATCATTTAAAAATCTTTTGCTTTAAAATTTCAGAAGATAGTATATTAATTAGTAACAAGACAATCTGATAAAATTTCATTTCTAGCTTTAATGCTTATGTACTTTTGACTTATAAAAACGAATCATAAGTTTTGATAAAGCAAGATCTTCACTTTTAAAGAAATTGTATTATTTGCATTTGTCTTAATATAATTTCTTATGAGAAAATATTTAAAATATATCATTTAAAAATCTTTTGCTTTAAAATTTCAGAAGATAGTATATTAATTAGTAACAAGACAATCTAATAAAATTTCATTTCTAGCTTTAATGCTTATGTACTTTTGACTTATAAAAACGAATCATAAGTTTTGATAAAGCAAGATTTTCACTTTTAAAGAAATTGTATTATTTGCATTTGTCTTAATAAAATTTCTTATGAGAAAATATTTAAAATATATCATTTAAAAATCTTTTGCTTTAAAATTTCAGAAGATAGTATATTAATTAGTAACAAGACAATCTGATAAAGTTTCATTTCTAGCTTTAATGCTTATGTACTTTTGACTTATAAAAACGAATCATAAGTTTTGATAAAGCAAGATTTTCACTTTTAAAGAAATTGTATTGTTTGTATTTGTCTTCATATAATTTCTTATGAGAAAATATTTAAAATATATCATTTAAAAATCTTTTGCTTTAAAATTTCAGAAGATAGTATATTAATTAGTAACAAGACAATCTGATAAAGTTTAATTTCTAGCTTTAATGCTTATGTACTTTTGACTTATAAAAACGAATCACAAGTTTTCATAAGGCAAGATTTTCACTTTTAAAGAAATTGTATTGTTTGCATTTGTCTTAATATAATTTCTTATGAGAAAATATTTAAAATGTATCATTTAAAAATCTTTTGCTTTAAAATTTCAGAAGATAGTATATTAATTAGTAACAAGACAATCTGATAAAGTTTCATTTCTAGCTTTAATGCGTATGTACTTTTGACTTATAAAAACGAATCATAAGTTTTGATAAGACAAGATTTTCACTTTCAAAGAAATTGTATTGTTTGCATTTGTCTTAATATAATTTCTTGTGAGAAAATATTTAAAATATATCATTTAAAAATCTTTTGCTTTAAAATTTGAGAAGATAGTATATTAATTAGTAACAAGACAATCTGATAAAGTTTCATTTCTAGCTTTAATGCTTATGTACTTTTGACTTATAAAAACGAATCACAAGTTTTGATAAGGCAAGATTTTCACTTTTAAAGCAATTGTATTTCAAATTCTATTAAAAATTAAATTGGTATAATTGAAAGATGCATAGTTTTAAAATTGCAATCTATAAATCGTTTGTCCTTTAAATTGGCTAGAACTTAAAATATAAATGCAAGCAAGAAAAAGATTACCGTTTTATCAATGAAAAATAAAATAATTATTTCATTTTAAGGTATAATTATTCATCATTAATAAATGCAAATTATATAAATGTTTTTAAAAATCTATTCTAAGATATAACGGCATCATTTGATAAACTTGGCAGTGACGTTTTCCACATGCTGTAAATGTTTTTTCATTTTTGCATTTCAGTAAAATGCAAAAATTCAAACATTGAAGGACATTCAAAGATAAATGCATTATCTCCTTCAATATCTATATATTTATTCCTATTGTATTTTTCCGCATTATTTCTGGAATTTTCGATGTATTTATAGTTTTTCTATTTTTTTCTCGAAGTATTTCGGGAATACTCTGAGAGCAGATCACAAAAACAATACAATTATAGATTTTTTATCAGATTTTCTACCAAAACATTTCTACATATTATTTTTCCATTAGAAATGTAATTTTGCTCATCACACGTTGTTGACACTATTTATTTTTTTATTGAATTCAGGTTCTATCAACTAAACTATCTCAATTAACGGAAAATGTATTTTACTATTTACTGCGGTTCAGAAATTGTTTTATTAACCACATAATTAAAGCAACCGGATATGTGGAAATGTGGATATTGTTTAAACTTAGTATTTTCTTGTGTTTGCGTTTAAGAAAATCACTTGATCCTTTTTTATCTATTTTAATTAGGGATGTAGATTTGTTTCAGTTTCTTGATTCCATATTTTTAGACACATTTTTGTTTCTTTAATGTCTTTTAATTTTAATTTTTCTTTAATATAATATATCAGAATATTTTCCCCTAAATTTGTTATTCTTGATAATCTTGGACCAGAAAATTTGAACCAGAAGGATTTTTATTTCGAAAATAATTATTAATAAGTATTTAAACTGCGGACATAAGTTGTTGCTTTTGCATTAAGTTCCCGAGCATTGGTCTTGTTGATCAAATACTTCATTAAATAGTTTAAAAAATTCAAAACCAGTAGCTTTATTATCTTTGGTCTAATCTAAAAATTTCAACTAAATTTTTATTTAGGAATGCTCACAAAACATGAATATATTCAAATGAAGAAAAGCTATAACAATATAGGACAAAGTTAAGAATTTGTGGCTATATTTTTAACTTAAGAAATATTACCGTAATAAATAAAATGAATATGAGTAAATAAATGAATAATTGTAATAAATAAAATGAATATGAGCAGAGGTAATTTTAATTTTACTGGATTATTAAATTCCACTGTTATTATTACAATTGCACCTTTTTGTTGCCAGCAAATAAATCAATAAAATCGTCTGTAACAAATTTTCTTCCATTTGTGCGCGCATATGAATGTTATGTGTGTGTATGTTCGTGTATATGTGCGTTATGTGAGTGTATGCGCGTGTATATGTGTGTGTATGCACGTGTATATGTGTGTTATGTATGTGTATGCACCTGTATATGTGTGTTATGTGTGTGTATGTTCGTGTATATGTGCGTTATGTGAATGTATGCGCGTGTATATGTGTGTGTATGCACGTGTATATGTGTGTTATGTATGTGTATGCACGTGTATATGTGTGTTATGTGTGTGTATGTTCGTGTATATGTGCGTTATGTGAGTGTATGCGCGTGTATATGTGTGTATGCACGTGTATATGTGTGTTATGTATGTGTATGCACGTGTATATGCGTGTTATGTGTGTGTATGTTCGTGTATATGTGCGTTATGTGAGTGTATGCGAATGTATATGTGTGTTATGTATGTGTATGCACGTGTATATGTGTGTTATGTGTGCATATGTGCGTTATGTGTGTGTATGGGCGTGCGTGAGCTCGCTCAACAGAACAAATAAACAAAATATGTTCGAAAGATTCCACAAAGATACACTTTAGAAAAAGGAAATGTATATTTTAAAATGATATTAAAAATTTTTAGAATTTCAACTAATTAAAAATGTACTAAATTTAGGTTTCATGCTTCCATAATCTCTTAAAATATCATAAAAATAAACTTGTTTTTCTCACCATTTAATATTCAAATTAACAGCAATGTCTATCAAATGCTTTATCACGTATTCTTCAATAAACTTATCATGTCCCTCTACCCCACATGAAATTCTGGATTTAGGTATGGCTAATGTTTTGCATGGCATTAGCGAATAGCAGTTATAAAATATAAATTATTGGAGTGAATCTATCGTAGAAATATTTTCTCTGATTAATCAGTGGCAGGCAGTTGAAAGTACCCGAAAATCGAATTTGCACTTTAGACATATTTTATCGAACCGACTGTAAGCAAAATTGGGCTCCGAATTACAAATGTAATAAACAGATCACATAATCAAATTTGATCTATCTAAGTTTTTAGAGTTATTGCTTTCACATGCTTGTGAAAGCACAGAACGACAAAAAGACAACCTCGTGACGATTTTGGTATTAAATTTGATACACTATTACACTGTTGATGTCAAATATTTTTAACAAATTTAATCCATTTAGCTGTCTTCGCTTTGCAGTTGCCATATTTTCATAGTCAGACAAATAGAATTCGGTTGAAGATATTTCACTCAAAATTTAATAGTAGTTTACAAATTTCGAGTAAAGGCTACATACCAAATTTCATCTGTATAGCTTAAAGCGTTTTTGAGGCTTTATCACAGATAGACAGACTAACAAGCAAAAAGCTTAGAAAATGTTTTTCGGTCTCAAAAAGATCTAAAACCTGGAGATAAATTAATATCTCGAATTCGAATTTTTTGACGATTACAATGCTTTATCTACGTTTCGTACACGAGAGAGTAAAAATTGTCCTTTTAAAAGTACCAATTTATTCGCTGTGCCATTTTTCCTGAATTTTAATAATGCTGTAAGCTTTTCAACAACTGATTTCATTGTTACAAAGAATTTCAACTCATTTTCATTGTTTCATCAACCGTTTAATCTCGTGATTTTCTTTCATTGTTGAAAGCTAAAGAAAAAGATTAGGCTAATTATCTGAGCAATTTACTGGAGGAATCAAAAAATAAAATTGTACAATCGCAAAAGACAATGTGCAATTTTAAATAGATTACACAAACATTTAAAGCTTTAATAGAGCTACGTTATCATGGGGCTCATTATTAAGACACACTCATTATTAAGACTTTGTCACAGACAAACATATATATATATATATATATATATATATATATATATATATATATATATATATATATATATATATATATATATATATATATATATATATATATATATATATATATAAAGCTCAATGTGTGTGTGTGTGTTGGCTCTCTACAGGCCAGACCGTTCGACCTACAGCTACCAAATTTGGAACATGCATACCTTGGAGGTCGGGAATGTGCACCTGAGGTCCCTTTTTTTGAAGTTTTAATTAGAATTTTAGTTATTAATTAAAAAAATAACTTTCCCGCCAAAAACATCTTTTCATTTCCCCACCGCCAAATGAGTAAGGCTTCAGTTTTTTTCCCCACGCTAAAGAGGATAGGCTTAAGAAATTTTCGGCAGATTATTTCAAAGGATTCTGTTTATTTTCTTAATGTTTAATGCATTTCAAATTAAACATTGTTAATTAATCGATCTTTCAGATTCATTCTGAAGTACTTTTGAATTAAAATAAAACAGCATAAAGGAAATTAAAAATTTCTAATCTGCATAGCGTTACCCCAACTCCCGTAGAAAAATTCAAGCATTTGCGTTATGATAATTGGCCTTGAAAATGTACGCATGCGTATTGTGTTCTGATTGTTAACTGGATACGGACTTGGTTTTGATGGATTACTATGTTTTCGACAAACTATTTCAAATGATTCTGTTTATTTTTTAAGCGTTTGATGCATTTAAAACTAAACATTGTTAATTAATCGATCTGTTCATGATGAATCTGAGAAAAAGTTGTTGAAAACTTCATGAGATATTATATAAATTAAGAAAAATATTCTTTAGTGCCCATAAGGTTTAAATACTCAGCGACTCTGTTTTCAGTACTCATATTTTTAAAAAAATGCTTCGTTTCAATATATATATATATATATATATATATATATATATATATATATATATATATATATATATATTATTATTATTATTATTATTATATTAATTGCAGTTTAATCATTTCCACTTTAATTTAAAGCCTAATTTCTACGGGAGCTAACAGAAAATTGGAGAGATACATATTACGTTATTTCTGAAGGTCTTTATAATATTATGAGTGAATTATATGACTATTAAAATTTGAAGTTTTAAAATATTTTAATGAAGAAGCAATTCGAATGGGAGTTCCATAAAATATTTAATTATTAAAATTTTAACGTGCATTAAGTTGGTGAATCGGCTGGTCGCCAAAGGTGGGTAGTATATATATATATACGTTTGTCTGTGATATAGATAAATAAAAAACAATTTGAGTTAGGCAGATGAAATTTGGTATACCGTGTTTACACCAAATTTGCAAATTTTTATCAAATTTTGAGTATGAGGAAGCCAACCTATCCAACTGTTCGATTATAAGTTGACACAATAATTACAAAAGGAAGAGACCTAAGCAATTGGTAATCTCAATAGTGTAGACAGTTGACAAATTTTGAGCCAAACTCAACTAATGGGTGACTGTTTGTCGGTCTGTACTTTCAGAAATAAGCAAACGTGATTGCTCTAAAACACAATGATTTAAATATATCAAATTTGGTATGGGGATTTGTGACTATAAGTGCAGTTTAGAGTTAAATTTTTTCTTCAGTCAGTTGTGAAAAACGTGACTAAAACAGAAATTCAATTTTTGGATACTATTAATCACCAAAAAAAAAAAAAAAAACTCGCCAGGAATTACACGGTAGGTTCAGTAAAAATGTTAAATCGACGCCAAAGGATAATATTTCATAACTACCGTACGCCAATGCCATGTACGGACATGATAAGTTTATCAGAAATTACGCTAGAAAGTTTTGGAGAGACAACTATCGATATTTTTATTTATAGCGTTATCTTTCCTGCTAATATATGTCTAATTGTTTCAATCCAATTTCTGTGATTAGTTTTTTTTTTTTTTTGTCATGAATCTGACGGGGAGAGAATATTCTTTTGTGATAAAATAAAAATCTTCTAATGTTTTTGCGTTTTTGCTTCTATAACATACTGCAAATATTATAATTATATATAATAATAATAATAATAATAATATATTGTTTATTTCTAAAGCTCTTTGCCAATGGACATGATATCTTATATTCAGCTTCTTATACTTAAGCTAATCTGGGTCAGCTAGATCTGAGTACTACGTATGCTAATAGAATAATCAAACATATGTTATAATCAGTAGAAAAAAAAGCCGCAAATTTACTTATCAGTTTTTGTCACATTATTAACCCTCTCGTTCAAATGATCATTTTAGTTAAAATTCTTCAGAATATTTGAATAATTAACCCTCTCGTTCAAATGATCATTTTAGTTAAAATTCTTCAGAATATTTGAATACCCGAATTTTTCTTTCAAAGATAAGAGGAATCATCCACACCTTTTAAAAATCGCGAAGACAGCTCATGTTCTTAAGATGTACGTACACACTAGAAGATTTTTTAAAAAAAATTTTGACCTTAAAAATCCAGTTTTTCACAGTAGGTCATAAATATATGTTTAAACTCATTTCAGTGAGGAAAAAACCGTAGTACACTAATTATTAATTAATTAATTAATATTTAATGAGCTAATTAGCATGTTTTTTGAAACATATCTTAAATTCTAATTTGTACAGACACACAATTCTTGTTGGAAATGATGCCTAATATGAGTCTTTATGTTGTCTGCCTCAATCAAGTTATAAAAATATAGTTTTTTTTAACAATTTTTTCATTAACGATGAATAGAAAAAGCGAGATTTTTTTTGTTATTTTAACATTTAAATAGCTATTAAAAATTTGTTTCTATAAATATAACTTTGATTGAGGTACAAAACATCCGCTATATCATACAGATTATTTTGATATATAAATAATTGTATTTGTTTCATTTCTTGTCGAGTTATGATCGTTTGAATGAAGCAACATAGTGGAAAAATATCATTCTTCATAAAATGAGTTTTAAAAAAACCGTAACTAGAGTTTTTAATGAAAGCACCTCAAGAAAAATAATTATAACTCGAGAAATATTTAGAATATTGACAACATCTTGGTACCGTTTGGAAGCTAAAGGATCAGAGAACATTATTAAGAAATTAAAAAAAATCGATATTTTGAACGATTTTCGAAGTTTTAAGTATGTACATACACCTTAAGGGGTTGGAATGCAAAAAAGATCTTCACTTAGCTGATAACTATTAAGCAAATGCATGCTCGTACATTCTTCGAATGTTCTTAAAATAAAGTCCCGATCCTAAATAAGTAAAGGCGAGTGTCTCTAACGAACAAAGCACGTGCCAGAGATATTCAATCGATCACACTTAAAGAATTGGGAAGGAATTTGGCAGTGATATCTAAGTGATTCTAGTGCGTTCCTGAACATTATTGGACGAGCATTTGCGGCCCTTTCTTATTGATAAAGTATAAATATGACATAGTAACACTGTAAACAGAAATTGAGGGTGAATCCACCCTCATTTATATAAGATAGTACACCATTTCTAAACGATAATATGCGATATTAAGTATTCTATAAAATATCGTAACAATATAGCTAAGCATTTTGTGCTCATAAAATGATTTTTGAAGGCTTGACACTTTCCGCTCCACGCTACCAAATCCCTAATCTGTGTTCAGAGGGTGAAGATTGGGATTTGTGGAGAACAGAAGAAAAAATGTTTAATTATCTTAGCAAATATAAAATCTAAAAGATACCCCCCCCCCGTATTAAATTTCTAGCACTGAAAGAGGATAAGATTTACCGACCTACAATCAACTATGTATCGGCGGTTGTCTGCTTTTTTTAAATGAAATTAAATTTTTAGGAACGGAATAAGGTTATTTTTTATGATTATAGGTCGTTTAATCTTTGAGCCATGGATAAAGATATATTGTTTTTATTCCTTATCTGAATTCGAGCGTAATTTCGAAGTTCACTCTCAGTCGATGAAATCAAAATTGGATGATTACTTTCGCCGAAATTGAGTGTTTATTATCTTTTAAAATCATCACGTGTTTGTGATAAATATTTATAAAAACGCAAAAAAAATGCATTATCTGATTGATATTATTAAATGAAGTATATACTTAGCGATTAAGAACATAATGATTAAAAAAATGTAAACTCGAAGCAATAGAAGAATTTTCTGATGTTATTGTTTATCTGTACAAATAAGGAAGATGAATGTCATATTCTCAGTTGCATAAGAATCTTCTTTCATCTTGCTTGTAAATTATAGAAATCTTCTTTCATCTTGGTTGCATATTATAAAAATCTTCTTTAATTTGGTTGCGTATTATAGGGATTTTCATATATCTTGATTGCATATTATAGGAATTTTCTTTCATCTTAGTTGTATATTAAAGGAATTTTCTTTCATCTTGGTTGCATATTATAGGGATTTTTCGTTTGACTTGTTTTCATAAAATAGAGACATTCTTTCTTCTTGGTTGCATATTATAGAGATCTTCTTTCATCTTGGTTGCATATTATAAAAATCTTCTTTAATTTGGTTACATATTATAGGGATTTTAATTTATCTTGATTGCATATTATAGAAATTTTCTTTCATCTTGCTTGCATATTATAGGAATTTTCTTTCATCTTAGTTGTATATTAAAGGAATTTTCTTTCATCTTGGTTACATATTATAGGAATCTTCTTTCGTTTTGGGTGCATACTATAGAGAAAAGGTTGAAACAAAAATCTGATGCATAATTACAATTGTTATAACAAAATAATATATCTATTTCATTTGTCATTTTTGAGTTGCCGCTTGCATGCTTTCAAATCTACACACCAACAGGAAATCAAGCCCTTGAGGGATTTGGTTCAAACTTTGGAACAGATCTTTACCATAGATTTTAAAATTCTGCATCAGCTTTTATAGATTTATTTTCTATTTTGAAATTATTGATTTCACTTACACTCGGACGTACAGATAGACAGACGCATTTCTCAACAGACTTCCTCTGAATGGTTTTCAATGATATAAAACCACATACAAATATATCCCACAAAATTATCTCTAAGCACTTTTTAGTTATTATATTTACAAAGGGGTAAGATAGACATAATTCCATGAAATCTGCTTGAATACAAAAATAAATTCGAAACTTGATATATTGTCAAAATATTTGTGATAAATTATTTGATGATTGCAATATTTTTTATATATTTTGTATAAAAAATTAAAAACACTTATCTCTCTCTCTTTCTGTGTTATAGGTGAGCAACAGCAACATTTAAGAGATTTCAGAAGAAGTAACAAGAACTTTCGAAAATCAAGATGTTTATCAGAGATCCAAAGACAGCCAAAATTGGCGAAGAAATTTTGCCCTTTGAAATTGACACCATTCCCGAATATTTCTTGAAGAAAGCTGAAGCAGAATTGGGTGAATCCACGGAAAAGAAGATGCAAGGCCTTCGAGAAATAAGAGAATTAGCTCAAAGCAAGTTTTCTCATTTTTTTTATTTTAAAATTCTATTTAGAAAGAAAAAACAAAGAAAAGCGATATAGTGCAAGAATTGTTTTTTTTCCTCCAAGAAAGTGGGGAAATGATTTATTTGAATTATAAAGGCATGGTGTACAGGATAGATGATTAATTAATTGATTTACATTATAATCATAAAAAAATATCTGAGGATAACAATTACGTAAACATTAAGATGAATTAATAAGTAGCTCCTTTTTTACATTACATTATACTGGGCGTATTCAAGAATTTATAGCTACATGAGCTGCCGTTTAAGGTAAAGTGGGTGACATTTTCTCTGATTAATAATAATAATAATCGAATTGATAAAATCACCTATATTTTTACCACAAGGGAAAAAATAAAAACATTTACCTCAATGCTATATATAATTTATTTCAAAAATACCTATTTGAAAAATCATTCATTGTTGTTTGTGGGCAATAATTCCTTAACATTTAAGTTATATAGTGTTAGTACTTGCACTATATTTTTATTTGTTGAATAATACTGTGTGTGTAGTGAAGCTTATAAGCCAGATAACAGCTACGAGAACATGAGTAATTACTTTTGTCTTGTGGTCTTGTTACTCGGTTATGAACCCAAACATTGCGAGTTCGGTCCTCGCTATAACCAATCGCAAAATTAGTGACCCGATGACGCAAAATATGCAACCTTCATACAACTGTTGTGGAGCCCTCTACCAGAAATAAATAAAATAAAAAAACTGATAAAAATCAGCCAAAAAATAAAAATGAAGCTGATAAATAATGAGCCAAAAAATAAAAATAAAAAAAGCAGGCAACATAAAAATAAATCAAGCTGATAAATAATCAGCCAATAAATAAATCCAAGCTGATAAATAATCAGCCAATAAAGAAAAATCAAGCTGATAAATCATCAGCCAATAAAGAAAAAACAATCTGATAAATAATCAGCCTATAAAAATGGATAAGGCGCAACAGCCGAAATCACCACTCGAAAAAATATTGTTCATCTCACCTCCGACTCACTGGAGGGGGAGTAATGTGGTGAAACTTATAAGCCAGATAACAGCTACGAGACATGAGTAATTACTTTTGTCTTGTGGTCTTGTTATTCGGCTATGAACCCAAGTATTTCGAGTTCGCCTATAACCAATAGCAACATGTGCAATGTTTAAAAAAATGAAGAACGTGACTTAGTTCGTGTTTCCGTGCGACCATTTTGCCAACGTATTCCTCCCTGTCAGAATCAAGAATTTCATATGCTTGGTCTTGCTCATTAAAAAGTAACACTTTCTCAAAATTTTACAAAAAAGAAGCTGCAAAATGTTCATCTGTGTCGCATCGTTGTGATGACACATTTTAGATTAATTGATTTGAGATAGCGTATTAAATATTCAAATCACTTCTTTCTCATATCTATTTTGATTTCGGAATTAAATCGCAGGTAGTATTAGTGCTAAATGTTTGTCCAGAGTTTTGACAATACTTAATAGTATACCTGTTTTTAAGCCAATATAGATCATTCTAGTCCAGATAAAACAATATGGACCCCATTTCTTGGAAAAAATAGCTGTCAATATTTCATTACAAGTGGAGTGAGGAATTTTATAAATATGAATCGTTACTGCTGGTTGAAAATGAAAACTGATGATATTAAATGATATAGTTACTTTAAACTAATATTTGTATGTACAGTCGAATACATACGTTTTGGACTTGAGGATTTTAATAAATAATATATTAATAATGTTAACAGTGATCACATTAAGCAGCGTCCACTGTATTTTTTAAATGAAAGAAATAACTTTTTAAGGTAATGTTTAAAATATTACAGCTGTTTTATTGCTTTCACATTATATATTTCATTATTTAAATTTTTCATCATTCCAAAGAAATATGGATGCATATATGAAAAGTGCAAAACTAAAAATGCATACAAAATTGTAAACTATGAGCAAGCTTCTTGCTTCCCCAAATTCAATAATTATAACATTGCAGCTCTTATAAAAATAACATTGAACAAATTTTAGAATAAATTTCAAGTATTAAAATATTATTTTATTATTAAAGTCGATTAAAACCCCTTAGATTATTGCCTAATCTGAAAAGAACGTAAGTATATGGTTCATTTTAGTTATTTAGGCTTTAAATTGCTTCTAATAATAAATAATAACCTCAATATGTGACTACCAGTCCAATACATGCCAAAACATTTGACTCAGAGATTTTAATTTTTGCAAAAATATGCTTTGAAAGATAGAAATGAGTATCTCGGAGATGATTTAAAAAAAATAATTAGAAATTGGACTATCTGAATATAAAGCTAGATTATAATACTATTTATTTCCCGATAATCCCAAAATATTTTCATACAGAAATAAAATTTTAAAAATTATTTTTTTAATAAAATGAATTTAACTGCCAAGTTTTGCTGAGCTAGCACAATTCTTTAAAGATTTTTTTTATTTTTTTTAAAACATCAACAGAAACACATCACTAATTAATGTTATTTTAATTAGATTCAAACCGTTTTTTATAGTTTCATCAAATATTTAATATATCGTGATTTAATCCTATTAATAAAAGCAGATGAAGAAAGATAATGTTTATCATCTGCTCAGTTCTCATGAGTAAAGAATATTGAACAGGAATTTACGATTTACTATATTTAACAGGAATTCATCTCATTGAACAGGGATTTTCGATTTACTATATTTAACAGGTAATTTTAAAAATGTTATTTCATTTTTAACTGATTAAAAACTAATTAATATATTTGAAAGATTGTTTCTACTCAAGAAGCAACTGAATACTAAATATAATGACTAGATGAAAAATTCCTTTAGGATGTTAAGGACGATTTTTGCATAATGTTATTTACAAATATCTTATAAATTTCCTATATTATGTGAGATATTTTGTTGGATTGAAAATATCATTATGAGCTTACCGACGAAATGTTATTTTTATTAATTATCGAAGCCTTCACTAAATTCCAGTCTATATTTGCATATTTGTGAGTAAAATATGAAGTAGTTATAATATGAAAAATATTTATAGTTAAAATGTTAAAGCTAAAATGCATGTGAAATAAGTTGTTGGAAGCTACACACGGTTTACGCTGCCACTGAAAAAGTAAAATTCTAAAGCTTCATTAAATTAATTTCTTAATATATATAAAAATGAAATATTTTTAATGTAAAATATTCTTATATATAAGAGAAAATAGTATTAAACAAAACTATTTTATATTTGAAATTCCATGTTTATTGCAAAAGATATTTTTATATAATACTGTATGTAACACAAAATTTTACTATCGTCTGCAACTTTATTTTTAACTTAAATTATGAAATCTACTGCGTCAAAGAATTTTAATATTTCTTCATTTCTAAATAAAGTATTGTTTTTGAACGCAATATTTTACAATTTTAAGTATCAGCAGGCAGTTGACTTTTTTCAATAAATTATAATTTATCTTTAAAGAATAATACAGAATAATACAAAATACAATTGCATATTATGAGCTTAAATATAACTTTACAACATCCAATATGAATACAATTGGTTTCAGCATAGAGTTTCAATACGTCAATGATTAAAAGTAAGTAACAAAATCCATTTTAAAACTTAATTAATGGAACAATAAAAATATTTTTTTAATTAAAGAGACATATTTCAGTATAAATAAAATAAAATAAATATTTGTTAAATATGTCTCTTTCTCATGTTTCAACTTTTTAAAATTCTACTCATCAAACAATTCTAGAGTATCGTCATACTATTTCCTTGCCCAATACTGCACACGTGCAATTGAAATATATCTTCCTTGAAAAAAATCTTTCTTTAAGTAATAATTACTTAGCTTTAATATTTTGAATTTTAAGATTAGTCATTAATTACAATAATAGTGACTGACATATAAATGCAAGACTTTAACTAAACATTAAGGGGCAAAAATATCAAATGAAATTTTTATCCTTTAAAAAGAGTAGAAATAATTCTTTAATGTCTTTTATTCTTTTTTCATTTTTTTGGTAAAATAGAGAATCCAAATTTTGTAAAAATGAAATAATAAGCTACCAAATTTATTTTATTTTCATTAACTGGGGTAATAATTTCTTGGAAAAACATAAAAAAGTCTTTTGTGTTTTTTTTAATAATTAATAATAATTTTTAAACACTCAGAAATCCGATTTTTTTTAGTTGAAATTTGATTATGCATTCAGTGTTTCATCTCTTTGTTTTTCAATGGAAACTGAAAGATGAAAACTGATTGTATGTAAGCATATGATTTTCCGATTGGAGCATGATTTTCTGATGATTAGATATCATATCTCAAAATAAATTCTGAGAATAATGAATCTCTCTTTCTTTTGTTTATGTAAAAATAGGAAAATTCCTAGAACACTTACAATGATTCCATAACAACAGTATTTATTGCATCGGTCAGTTTTAGGAGTCAGAGAAACTATATAAGTGATTTTTTTTTAACTGGAATATATAAATGATTTCGTATAAATTTGTTTAAAAATATAAAAAAAGTATAATTTTACATAAAAATTAAGTATAAGTTAATTTTAATATATAAAAAAAGATTTTTTGCACGAAATGTTATAATTTTATTCAATTCAAATTTTGCCTTTCCTTAAATTAAATACTTCAAATTTGAAAAACTAAATTAATAAGAGTATGAAAAAGTAATTTTTGCGAGCAACAAAGAAATATTTGGAATTAAATATTTTATTTATTTCAGAACATTTAAACCAGTTTGTCAATATTTAAATTGAATATCGATTTTTAATGAGTTCATTCCATTTTTATTAGGAAATCGATACCATAATTTACATTTTATACTTTTTGAAAGATGGAATTTCTCTCAATGTTTAATGAAATATATGCATATTTTATACTCGCTAGACTGTTTATACTAAATATTGCTGAATTGAAAAAAGGTTGTGGATTCTCCATGGCCGAATAGTCAAAGCACTGATCTCATAATGAAGCGATCGTAAGTTCGAATCCAGCTAGAGACAATGCGATTTACTGTCTGTGTAAATATTTCATTCCTTGGTTTTATGCTTTCCTTAGGCCCGTGATAGCCTGGTTGTTAGAGCGTTGGACTCGCGTCCCTTAGTTTGAGAGTTCGAACCCCGCCGGCAGAAGTTTCTCCGTGTGCTTGGTGGTTGACGCGCGTATAAATCTGTCGTGGTCACGAAGTCCTCCATGTCGAGAGTAATACCTCTGGGGGTACTGGATCAGGGGTGATCGTTCTCTGAATCAAGCCTCAATTACGATATGTGGATGAGTGAATGAAATGCGGGAATGAAGGGGTGTGACTTGTGTGCAGCTAAATCCTTCTCTTGGCCCTAGATGGCGCTACTATAAAAACAGGAGACGCTCCCCCACCAGCTTAAAATTGCTGTCTTCGTAACAGCGGGCTTCTCCATAGCAAGTGCTATAAGAGAAACAACAACAACATGTTTTCCTTTATTTCTTGTTCCAGAAGATTCTGGACATTTCTTTGGTTTACCAGACAAGTGTTCTGGACTTTTCTTACTGTCTCCAGAAAAGTATTCTGGAACTTTCCCTGCTAGTATAAAAGCAGAAGATTTGTCAGTCACTGAGTTCAGTTAATAAATTAGTTTAGCTCTACTTCTTGTGTGTGTCATTGAGTTTCACACTAAAGAACCTACGTGACAATATCAAGGACTGTATAAGGAATTACGCTTTAATTACAACTGCCATTAATGACTACATCCGCAAAAAATCTCCAAATTTTAACACGGTTTTTTTTTTTTTGCTTAAAATTAATACAGTACAAATGTACCTCACATTTGTATTGTACATATACCATAAATGTACCTAAAAATTAATACAGTAAGTTGTACCATAAAACGTTGTACAGTACGTTGTAGCTACAATGATATTGCTATTTTTAAGGGTTTCTTAAAATTTCAATCAAATGCTTGTTTACTTTTAATTAAAGCAAGTGAATCGTTATTCGTTTTTTATTTTCAGCAGCCAGAGTAATTTAAGCTATATTTCATATTTTTGCATTTTTCTATTTTTACAACAATACTCAAATAGAACGACGTACTGCATAATATTGTCTGATATAATGCAATGTTTTATAATTATATACGATATTTCACAATGCTCTGAATTTTGTTAATTGTTAAAGTGCATTATTTTTACAATGCTTTTGTGCTATGGTGATATCACCTGTAATTTTAGCATTCAAAATTGTAACTGAAAATTATCCTTAAGAATGTTTTTAGCATCCTGCCTAAAATCTTTTTTTTTATATTTGTAATAATTTTTTTCAACAGATGACAAACACACTAGAAATTATGAATTCGATGATGACTTTCTCATACAATACCTACGAGCAAGAAAGTATAACGCTACCAGAGCATTTACTCAATTGAAGGCCCTGGTGCAACTGAAAAAGAAGAATCCTCAAATATTCACCGATTTCAACTTCGAGAAAACTTCAAAAACTATAAACGATAAAACAATTACGTTGCTTCCTTGGAGATGCCAAGATGGATGTGCCATTTTACTTATTCAATTAGGTATGTCTTGCTTTTAAAGTCTTTCTTAGTAAAAACTGTTCACATTCTATTCAATTTCAGAAAATTCAACAGTTACTTTAATTACTTATTAGAAATGCACAAATAATCTCTCTTTCTCAAATAATCTTTAAATCTCTTTTCAACAAATAATCTTTAAAAGTTTCTTTCTATTAAAACTACATTATAAAGTTATTTGCTTTCTTATTTATTCTTTTGACTTTTTCATTTAAACATTTCTTTTGCTGTTTCTTTTTATAAGTGCCAAAAATAGTTTGACTATTTTTTCATACTCTATCATTTGGCTATTTTTTTTTTATTTAATTGCTTAAAATTATTTTCTTTCCAAGTGGCAACTTAAAATTGTTTATTTCTTTTTGTATTTCGATAATAAACATCAAAAATCGTTTGAAGAATTTTTTTGTAGTTTCGTTTAAAAACAAATTTAAAATCATTATTAAATAAATATTAAGTAAGCAAGCTTTACCATTTTTAAATAAGTTTTTATTGATTTTTAATGAAGCATACGGTAGCGTTATGGAAGCCCTAGTAAGCAATTATGCATTTTAATTTTATTCTACAAATTCATGGTTGTAAAGAGAGAATAGACTAATGGATTTTTTTACTAATTTAATAAAGAACATTCGTATTTTACTTCCATATTAATTTGTAATTAATTAATTATTGATGGAAATAATTATTATCATTAAGTATTTCAATAATTAGTTTGAATTTCGATAATTTTTCTTACATTTTTATTTTATACTAATGGCGAATTTAAGAAAAGATCTATATGGGAAATCAGAATATAATTACTTAAAAAATAAAAATAAATAAACAGTAATTAAAAAATTATTAACTTTAGTTCGCTAATAAAAGTATATTTTTTTAAAATATCTGATTTTTCTAATTTTGTGTCATACTGATAATGTGTAGTATGGGAATTTTTAGAAAGAAACGGTGATGTAGTTTTAGTTAATCATCCCGAATACTGTTTTCAACACTGGAAATTATTTTAGTGCATTATCATTGTAAGAAATGATGTGGTGATATTTCATTTTTCATACTTGTCATAAATCTTGATTCTGACTCACTGCAATTCAAATTTGAAAGACGTTCTTTATCAGAATTTTGCTTATTGAGATTAATTTGAATATAATTTAATAATATTTGCTGCAGGAAAATAATATATTTATGTCCCAAATTATAGGACAGAAATTATAAATAATAAATTGAAGACAAAACTGTCAGAAATTATGAAGAAATGATTGTAAGTAATAATAGAAACAAAACCAGTGGTAATGGTCTCCTTAAAACATTCTGGAATACTCTGTAGTAAATTTATCATGCCAAAAAACGCCAAACATGGCATTGGCGTACAATAGTAACGAAATAATATCTTTTGGCTTGAATTTAGCAGTTTTGCTAAATAGGGCGAGTTATTTAGAGATTGATCTCTTGCATCCATTAATAGTATCCAAAAAACAAATTTTATTTTAGACGTGTTTTTCCCAACTGACTGAAATAAATATTTGACTTAAATGCAGCACTTATAGTCACAAAATTTAATACCAAATTTGATGTATTTAAATCATTATGTTTTTGAAATCGCTTTACATGTTTCTGAAAATACAGACCAACAGATAGTGAACCTCTTGATCAATTTATCTAAAAATTTCACAGTTGTCTACAAATGCTAAATGTGTGTACCGAATTTAATCTATCTAGCTCACTTCGTTTTGTAATTATCCTGTTAATTTATATTCGAAAAGCAGGGCAGATATATTACCTGTGATTTTACTCACAATTTGATAGAGGTCAGCAGATTTGGTGTAAAGACAGTATACCAAATTTCAACCGTCTAGTTCAAAGCGTTTCTAAGTTGTCTTTGTCATAGGCAGACAATACGGAATTTTTTTTTCCAAAATTTAGTTTTATTTTTTAACTCAGGGACTTCAGACGTAGAGATTGATCGAAATCTCGAGGTCGAATTTTTTGACGGTTACTATACTTTCTCTATACTATGTGTTTAAGAAAGTAAAAAGAAACTATTTTAAGTTTTGTAGAAAGGTATATATATTTTATCAAAAGGTAGCAAATTCAATTCCTTTTTTTTTCTTAACAGATAATTGGTATCCTGAAACTTTCCCGGTTGAAGAAGTCAAGAGAGCTTGCGCAGTCTGGCTAATGCAATCACTCCGGGAACCTATGACTCAAATAAACGGTTTCAAGGCCATCTTAGACGTTAAGAGCAATCCTTTCCGGCATCTAAGACATTGCACTCCTAATAATATCTGGCTCATATACCATGGCTCTCAGGTAAGATAAATCATATAAAAACAAATACTTTTACGATACAAACTACTTTATTACAAACTACTTTTATAATGCACTTTAATACAAGCAACGCGAACAACCTACAAATACGAATATATATATATATATATATATATATATATATATATATATATATATTCTCTATTTAATATTCATCTCGGGAAAGCAATTTATTTACAAGCAGGCGCAGCGCGCAACAAAAGCAGAAGTAAGAAAAAGCAAAAAGGGCCGAAACAAATGATCACTAGTCTTATATAACATAGGTTTTCTGGCCATGCGCCAATTCAATACACGTGGTGACCTTTGATACCTTGGCAAGGGCACTGGAAGTATCTCTTACATTTGATACGTAGTACTGATGGCGCATTGGTTTTCCAGAGGAATGAATTAAATTGAAAGTGGAATTGGATCACGAAATAAGAAAATATTTTTAGAATGAAGTTACTATGGGCTAAATTAAGATAAAATCATGGAAATTAATTAAATTGAAATTAGAATTAAAATATCATTATATATATATTCAAAAACCACACATTTATTTGAATTACTTCAATTTAAAACTGTTTTAATGCTTCTAAACTTGAAAGTGGAAGGCTCATATTAGATTACAACGAAATTAAAACTTATAAAAAAAATCACAGATAAACAAAACCAGGACAATATTTTCACTATTCGCTTATTGTCTTTCATGCCGACTTCCTTTTCAAAAAAGTGATCGCTAAGAAAAGTCATGGCAAGTAATTACAGAAATAAACATTCTGGCAACCATTTATAACTTAACATAATATTTGAAAATTCTGGCGCTGTATGGCGCTTTGTATATTTTTAGGCATGCACAAAGAAAGCGAAGTTCGTATTAACTTAGAAGAATGTCGAATTCAGATTGACAGATGCCCCTTTTGCAAGAATTCTAGAAAAAAAATTCAACATGTAATTTTTATTAACTTACTTAGATAGTTTTGAAACCTCTAAAATTTCCTAATTAATAACTATTTAATAAGTTGATGCTGCATGAGGGATTTAGAACTCTTTTGGAGATATTCGTTATTTAAGAATGATCTATTATTGATGTATTCTGCAAATATATTATATGTATTAGATGTATGCAACATATTAACATATAAAATAATAAGATTTGATAGAGATATTTAACCCTTTCCGCTTGAAAAAGCAATTCGATGCATAGTTATTTACTTAATACAGGACTTGTTTATTACACAAAAAAAATACATACAAGTTGTATTTTCCTCAAAAATAAATCTACATCTTTTTGCCAGTCTGCAGGTATTTTTAATAATTAAAATTAAAAAATAAATAAAATGTCAAAATGATACACCGTCTTGAATGTTGTGTGAGAGGCGCCTTCCGAATGCTAAAGGTTAATAGAAAATATGTGTTCTCTTCGATAATATATAATGCAATTATCATTCAAATCTCAAATTAATGCTGAATTTGTCGAATGAAAGTGATTCATTTTCCTAAATTTACATCTTATTCTTACATGTTTTCGTACTATTCGAAGTATTCCTATATTTTAAGATTTTCATACCACTTTGTCTTTTCATCTCTATATTTATCTTATTATGAATTTCCAAGCTACTTATTGATAAAATCATCAGAATATACGTAAGCCAATGCATAATTATTACTGCTTGGTAGCATCTGCAAATAGAAATGATAAAACGAAGTAAAACCAATTTTGACAGCCAGACTCTAGCTTTACAGACGTTTCGATACGGGTTTCAAAAAGAGAGGAAAAAAGGCCTTACATGGCATTGGCGAGCAATAGCTACGAAATATTAACTTTTGGCATGAATTTGCCATTTTTACCAAATCTAACGTGTTATACTTGGTGAATTATTTGGCGACTAATCCCTAGAATACCGTTAATAATTTCCAAACATCGAATTTGTATTTAGGCATGTTTTTTCCCAACCTATTGGAACAAATATTTGACAGAAAGTTGAACTTAAAATAACAAATTTTCATACTGAATTTGATAATTTAATTAATAGATAATTAATTTTTTGTGTGTTTTTGAATTATCACTTTTACTTATTTTTGGAAGTGCAGACTTGCAGACAATCAACCCATAGTCGGATTTGGATAAAAATTTGAAAGATGTCTTCTTTATAGTTGTTAAATCTATGTACCGAATCTTATCTATATAGCTCTCTTCGTGTTGTAATTATAGTGTTAACTTATATTCGAACAGTCGGACAGACAGTCTTCCTATGATCAGATTTTACACAAAATTTGATATAAATCTGCAATTTTGGTGTAGTTCAAATCATTTTTGAGTTATTTTGAGTTTTTTTGAAATCAAGGATGTCTGAAATATGAAGATTCGTCAGAATCTGGGAGTCGGATTTTTTGACGATTACAATATTTTCTCTATACTTTGTATTCGATCTGAGCACCAATAGGATAGCTTTCCAAATTATCTTAATGAGAATATTGAAATTCGTAATTATAACAAAAACTTTAGAAATATGTTAAGTGAAAGTTATTAATGTTCTGATAATAAAATATTGTATAAAACATTACATCAGCATCTATATTTTTGTTTATTTGTATATGAAATATACAAAGAAAAATTATTGTAATTGTCAAAAAAATCCGATCTCGAGATTTTGATGAATTTTCCTGTTTCAACCTTCCTAAGTTCGAAAAATATATTTCTGATATTACATCTGTCTGTCTGTGAACACGATAGCTCAACATTTCAATGTGATAGGAGGATGAAATTTGGTATATCACCATTATAATAAATTTATACATTTCTATAAAATTTGTAATGAAATCCATTCAACTAAAATCCAGCTGTTCGAATATAGTTAACACGATAACGACTAAATGAAGAATGCTACAGAAATAAAAATTGGTACTTAGATTTAGCATATAAAGAGATGAAGGTTTTCAAATTTTGAGTCAATTCCATAAAAGGTTTGATATCTGTCGTTCTGTAATTTCACAAGCACGTAAACGCGAGTACACGAAGCCATAGTAATTTATATAAAATTTGGATCATGAGTTTCTGACTAAATTATGGCTCTATGCCAAATTTTGGTTTTAAAAGGGCGAAAATAAAAAAGACATCCAAAATGTGCATTCGAAATTTGTTTATTTAGTATAATCCAATCCCAGCGATTAATCATCAAAATATTTGACAGTAATTTCACGCTATTTAGTGTTTCGCAATTATAATTTAACACGATAAATGCAAAAAAATTAGATGAATAAAATTTGGAGCACAAATTTAATATCTAAAGTGTAGATAAACTGTAGATATCATAGTGTAGATACTTACCAATGGCGTGCGTGTAATAATACACGAGTATATGTATTACAGAAAGTTGTGGTGTGACCATTCTCGCAGGTTAAAACCATTCTTTTAGGAATCATAATATTAATGCTTATTGCAGTCAACATATAGAATTTAGTTTTCCTTCCATTTATCAGATTTAGTTGTTGATCCCTCCTCCAAACAGGAAAAGCTGACTACTTTTTTTATTTAAAATAAGTCGTAATAAGCCATAAGGAAATTTAATTTCATCAAGGTGATTTAGAGCAAGGTGACCTGGCAGTTACATAAATAGCGCCGAAAGCAAACAAATGATTAATAAATTTTTAATTCAACATCATTATATTCATCATTATTCATTTCTATTCAAATGTGTTTCGAAATTGACCTTGACAAGCTGCATGAGGAAAAAGAGGATGATTTCATTTCTTGGATTTCATGACAGAATAAGCATCGCAATTTAGGCAGCGGTTACAAAATGTGACAAAGGAATGAAGCGTTCCAGCTCGTTGATTATCATGAATATCCTGATAATGTGTGTTTGATGGGTTTGCTGATTGCTTCTTTTTGAAATGTGTCGTTCGTGTTATCTAATATTCTTTCAAATGATGTAACACGATTTCTACGATCTTAACCTTTTCCTTTGCGTGGTACAAATGATGTGAGAGTGAAGCTTTTTCCTTTGTATAGATGCTGATATCAATTGATATAAAAAATCCTGAAATCCTGATCATTTAAAGAACTATTAAATGATCAAGATTTCAGGATTTTTTTTATTAATTATACTGTGTATCAATCAGCAGATGTCTCATCAGTGTGCTAGTGGGTTAAAATCTGTTACAGTTGAGGCACATAATTTCATTAAATATAAGGATTTTAGCCTTTAAAAAAACATTGTATCAGTCAGCAGATGTCTCATCAGTGAGTTGATGGGTTAAAATCTGATCTACTTGAGGCACATAATTTCCTTAAATATAAGGATTTTAGACTCTTTTTTAATTATTTGTATCAATCAGCAGATGTCTCATCAGTGAATTAGTGGATTAAAATCTGATACAGCTGAGACACAAAATTTCATTAAGTATAAGGATTTTAGCTTTTAAAAAAATTGTATCAGTCAGCAGATTTTTCATCAGTGAGTTGATGGGTTAAAATCTATTATGGTTGAGGCACGTAATTTCATTAAGTATAATGATTTTAGCCTTTAAAAAAAACACTGTATCAGTTAGCAGATGTCTTATCAGTGAGTTGATGGATTAAAATATGATGTTGTTGAGACACATAACTTCACTAAGTATAAGGATTTTAAACTTTTCTTTAAGAAAAAATCGTTCTTTGTATCAATCAGCAGATGTCTCTTCATGTGTTGGTGGGTTAAAAACTGCAATAGCTGGGGCACATAATTTCATTCAATTCAAGGATTTTAGACTTAAAAAAAAAAAAAACTTTGTATCACTCAGCAGATGTCTCATCAGTGAGTTGGTGGGTTAAAATCTGATATAGTTGAGGCATATAATTTCATTAAGTATAAGAATTTTATACTTTTTTTGAAAGAAAAAATTGTCCTTTGTATCAATCAGCAGATATCTCTTCGATGTGTTGGTGGGTTAAAAACTGCAATAGCTGGGGCACATAATTTCATTCAATTCAAGGATTTTAGACTTAAAAAAAAAAAACTTTGTATCACTCAGCAGATGTCTCATCAGTGAGTTGGTGGTTTAAAATATGATACAGTTGAGAC
The DNA here is from genome assembly GCF_947563725.1 of Argiope bruennichi. Lineage (NCBI taxonomy): Eukaryota > Metazoa > Arthropoda > Arachnida > Araneae > Araneidae > Argiope > Argiope bruennichi. The sequence goes on along the minus strand of NC_079157.1, from coordinate 16,644,136 downwards.
ACATAACTTCACTAAGTATAAGGATTTTATACTTTTTTTGAAAGAAAAAATTGTTCTTTGTATCAATCAGCAGATATCTCTTCGATGTGTTGGTGGGTTAAAATCTGCAATAGTTGATGCATATAATTTCATTAAACACAAGTATTTTAGCTTTTTAAAATTACTGTTCTTTCTAACAATCTACAGATGTCTCATCAGCAGGATTCGGTGGAGTTACATGAATTCTTTAATTGGCCAGGATACTATAATTTGTTGATGATTGTCCTTTATGTCAATCAAGAAATGTCTCATCAATGGGTACGTGAGATAAACTCTGATGTGGTTCAGTCACATAAATTCATTAAAGGGTCAGGATATCACAGTTTTTTTATGATTGTCCTCTGTGTCAATCAATAGACTTTCACCAGTGGGCTCGTGCGATAAAACTACATAGAGGCACATGATTCTCTGTGACCGAATTAACGAATGCTTTTTTTTCAAGTAGAAGAATGAGGCCAGTTCTCCCTAAAAATTCTTTTGGAATATGATATAACATTTATATATTCTGGCTAAATCATATTTCTATTTAAATTAAGTATAATTTAACTATACTCATGCCCACTTTTGAAATAAAACAGACTGTTTTGGAATGGAAGTAATTTTAAGCCACGATCAGATGATGAGGACGACGCATGAACTGGCATCTCGTCTTCACACTTCCACAATCCTTTAGGACTTTTGACTGAGGTTGTTATATTAATTCTTCGAATCGTTTTCATTAGCAAAGGGTCTCAGATATTCTTTTTTTGTAAAAAGATCTTCGAAGTATTAATATTTTGACTATGCAAGATAAAAACCCCATTCATAAATGGTGTATCCGAAGAATTCTTTCTATTACATTAGAACTTAAGAAAGATATTTTGGCATTAAGTAATCATTATTTTTAATATTCTTTAATTTCTATTATGAATATAATCTGCAAATCTTTTAAATTATTCTATCGATATTTTATTATGTTGATTTATTTTAGCACCTTACATTTATTGATTCACATGAACATATACGCATATAAATATATATATGTATTACGGTAAATGTGATTAATCCGATTATTAATTATAATTGCCGATAATTATTCTTAATCAGCACTAAACTTATTGGTGATTATCAATCATCCCCTTAATTATACACAATCCCCAATTTATTACATTTACTCAAACCTATAATCCCCCTGGGGCACCTCGAAATGAGGATGAGATGCTTCCGGCATGGTGGTTGGATCTCGCCACCCTAGAGTGTAAACGAAGAAGGGAGTCTGGTCTGGCTCCTCTCGTTGATGACGGGACGTACTTCCTTATGGAAGGGTTGTAACGTGGCCGGTGATGGCACATAGGACTCAACCACAGTTCCCGCCATGGTCGCTGTTGCGGCAGATACGGTCATTCAGTATTATTTATCCATGGGCCTTCGGGCGGGTCGGTGAATCAGTGATATGACTAACCCTAACATATAACTCCCATCGGAGCACCTCCGAGACGAAGATGAGAAATTTCTGGCATGCTTGTTGATTCTCGCTACACTGGTGGGTACAGAAAAAGTGGTGGTGGCTGCCTCATATCGACGACGGAATGTATTTCCCATGTGAAGGGTTATATAGTGCCTGCTCTCTTTAGGACTCAGCCATAGTACCTGCCATTTTGCTGTAGCAGCGACCCAGTCATCCAGCTTCTTCCGTGTGCCTCAGTACGATTTAGAGTAGTCAATCTATGATTACCTTAACATGTATATTGACTATAAATGGAATTGGATTCCTTTTGAAATCCAATTCTGGCAATACATCATCTCTTTAGTTGTCGGGAAAGCAATACTTATCTTAAAAAGTAAAGTGCAAAGTATAGCCTATTTTACCAGAAATAATTTCCTCGTGAAGAACATTTTGAAATTTCTTTTATCACACTCTAAAGATTAATTTTTCAGTCTAACTTAACACTTCTCTCAATATGAAAACATTTTAACGTCTTCTATTATTAAGTACTAGCCGCCTTTGGTGACCAGCCGGTTCGCCAATCTGAATGCTCGTTAAAATTTTAATAATTAAATATTTTATGTAATTCCTACTTTAATAGCTTCTTCATTAAGATATTTTAAAACTTCAAATTTCAATTCACTCATAATATTATAAAGGCCTTCAGTCATAACGTAATATGTATCTCTCTAATTTTCTGTTAGCTCCCGTAGAATTTCCCCGTATTTTTTACTAAAACAAAACTTTTTTTTTTTTTTGTAATATGATTACTGAAAACAGAGTCACTGAGCATTTAAACCTTATGGGTACTAAAGAATATCTTTCTTAATTTATGTAATATCTCAAGAATTTGTCAACAAAAATTTTTCATATTCATCATGAGAAGGTCCATTAATTAACAATGTTTAATTTTAAAGGCATCAAACATTAAGAAAATAAACACAATCGTTTAAAATAATCGGTCGGAAACAGGTAAAAAAAATTAATTAAATAACGATGAACTTAAACTAACATAAATACAATTTAATTATAAAAGCATACAACTAACCTAAAAATAATTCCGCTTCCGTTGAAAATAATGTAAACAATCGGAACACAATGCGCATGCGTGAATTTTCAATGACAGTAACGGTAACGTAAATGCGTGAATTTTTCTACGCCATTTAGGGTACGCTATGCAGATTAGAACTTTTTAATTTCCTTTATTCTGTTTTATTTTAATTCAAAAGTACTTCAGAATGAATCTGAAAGATGGATTAATTAAAAACGTTTAATTTTAAATTCATTAGACATTAAGAAAATAAACAGAATCGTTTGAAATAATCGGCCGAAAAATGTTAAGCCTAAGCCTCATTAGCGAGGGGAAAAAATGCTGAAGCCTTACTCATTTGGCGTTGGGGAAATTAAGATTTTTTTTGGCGGGAAAGTTATCTTTTAATTAATAATTAAAATTTCAAAAAAGGGACCCCAGGTGCACATTCCCAACCTCCAATGTATACACATCCCAAATTTGGTAGCTGTAGGTCAAATGGTCTTTTCTGTAGAGCTCCAACACACACACACACATTGAGCTTTATATAAGTACAGATTATTGTAGAAACCACCAACAGGGATGGGGATTAAAGCATGAAATCGGAGAAAAAAGACTTCTGAATTTATTCTTGTTAACATTCTTCAAGCTGATATGTTGCATAAGTTTAGAGAAGAGGTGTAAGATCAGGTGCCGTCCTCATCATTTGAGTATGACTCAAAATTACGACATCCGTCTCAAAATAGCTGTAGTGTTGCTTTAGAACGGGACGTTAATGTTGCTGAACTGAACAAATATCACTCAAAATGACGAATAATTACAACAGTTGAGAAAATGTCTGAGGCTTTTTTAATGTGATTTTATTTGCCTTCAGTCGTGCTGTTTACTGAAACTTTTTCCAGTGTATTTCTTATTGCCAAAATTGCAATAAATTTCATTTATTCCTTACTTAGATTTATTGTTAATTTTAATTGCTTTATGCTCGGATTCGGAGGGTTTGAGATTCGTGACCCGATTCCACCGAAGAATCGTCGTGTAAACGGCTCTGGTGCACGTTAAATACATTCGGGCCAAACGTCCTCCCTCTGATGTGGTATGGAGTGGGTGGGGAACAACTCAGGTGTCGTCCTCGTCTTCTGACCGCGGTTGAAGATTACGAGGTCCGTCCCAAAATAGCCCTAGTGTAGCTAGCTTTAAAACGGGTCGTTAATATAACTAAGCTAAACTAAAATTAAACTAATTGCTTTATGCTGTATTTTTTTATATTCATTGTTTTTTCCAAACACATTTTTTTTATTTACAAAATTTAACAATATTTGTCGCTATACAAGAGTTGGGGGATTTCGAATTCCTTTTATTCAGTTAACGCATTCCCTGCTCCTACTCATATCTGGTATTCGCATTAATTATCTAATTAGATGACTTCTTATTTGCTATCTTTTAACGACAGTAGAAAAGAGGTAATCTAATTAGACAGATGGTTCCGTACAATTAGATAGTAGGTGTGAGTCACACGGTGTGAATGTATTAAATTTGAAAAGTGCTGCAATACTCATTATATTATCCGTAAGTATTTGTATATCGAAACTTTGAATATGTTGTCAAAAATTGGATTCAGTTCATCATTCCAGCGAAACTCCGAACTGTATGCCCTATTCTCAGCTGTGTAATTTGACAAAACTAAATGCAAAAATCTCAACATGGAGTAAGTTGAGCTTAAAGTATTTCCAATTTTTACATAATGATTTACGAATCATGTTTCTTAATATACTCATTGATTCCTATTGAATGGGACAAAAATAAATCATTCCTATGAACGCTGTAATTTATTTTGATAAATCAAACTCATCGTGAAATTACAATTATCTCTTTCTATAGATGCATTCCTCTTCTCACATTCCTTAACAATATACCTCTTCATTGTTTAGGATACATTTATTCATCCACTTCTTGCACGATGCTTTGATTTTTTTTTTGGGGGGGGGCGGGATTCATGAAAATGGTTTACGAATTTTTTCAACCATTTTGTTTATGGTGAGCGTTCGTCCTATTCTGATTATTATACACTAGCCGCCTTTGGCGACCAGCCGGTTCGCCAATCTTAATGTTCGTTAAAATTTTAATAATTAAATATTTTATGCAATTTCTACTTTAATAGCTTCTTCATCAAAATATTTTAAAACTTCAAATTTTGATTATCATATAATTCATTCATAATATTATAAAGGCCTTCAGTCATAACGTAATATGTATTTCTCTCATTTTCTGTTAGCACCCGTAGAATTTATGCTTTAAATTAAAGTGGAAAGAATTTATCTTCAATTAATATAATAATATTTTTTACTGAAACAAAGCATTTTTTTATAATCTGATTACTGAAAATAGAGTCACTCATCGTTTCAACTTTATGGGCACTAAAGAATATCTTTTTTAATTTATGTAATATCTCAAGAGTTGGTCAACAAAATTTTCTTAGATTCATTATGAGCAGATCGATTAATTAACAATGTTTAAATTTAAATGCATCAAACACTAAGAAAATAAAACGAATCGTTTAAAATAAACGGTTGAAAACAGGTTTTAAAAAAACTACTTAAAAAACGATGTACTTAAAACTATAAGCATATACAAAAAATATATAACTAACATAAATACAATTTACTTACAAAAGCATGCAACTAACCCAAAAATAATTTAAATCATCCATTGATAACGTTGTCATGGCAACAATCAGAACAGAATGCGCACGCGTGAATTTTCTTCGCCGGTTACGTAACGCAAATACGTGATTGATTTTTTCTACGCCAGTTGGGGTAACGCTATGCGGATTAGACATTTTTAATTTCCTTTATTCTGTTTTATTTTAATTCAAAAGTACTTCAGAATGAATCTGAAAGATTGATTCATTAACAATGTTTAATTTTAAATGCATCAAACATTAAGAAAATAAACAGAACCGATTGAAATAATCCGCCGAAAAATTTTAACCCTAGCTTCATTACTGTTGGGAGAAAAAAAAACTGAAGCCTTTCTCGTTTGGCGCTGGGGATAATGGAAGATTTTTTTGGCGGAAAAGTTGGCGGTGGGGAAAATGGAAGATTATTTTGGCGGGAAAGTTAGTTTTTAATTAATAATTAAAATTCTAATTAAAAATTCGAAAAAAGAAACCCCAGGTGCTCATTCCCAACCTCCAAGGTATACATGTACCAAATTTAGTAGCTGTATGTCAAACGGTCTGGCCTGTAGAGCGCCAACACACACACACACACACACACACACACACACACACACACACACACATTGAGCTTTATTATAAGTATAGATAAGCAAGTTGAAATTACTTCCCCTTCTGCAGTTATATGTTGTGACGATACGATAATTCGTCCAAAGTGAGACGAAAGTGATTGAACAAAAGTGTTGAGAAAATCTCTTTGACAGACAATTAAAGAAGATGTAATGGCATATTCCAAAACACTTTATACTTTTTCCTGCCCGGACGTCACTAGTTTGATAATGACATCGAACATTTTCTCCTACCTGCCTATAGTGACGATACTTTCTTATTGGAACAATACTCGCTGTTGTTCGATTAAACTCGTATAATGTAATTTCAGAATAAATTTCTTAAGGCAAAATAAATAATTCTAGAATTCGTACCATATAATTCTTTTTTTTCCCATTCAGTATGAACCACTTATACACTGCAATATTAGATCTTCATGAGTTTATTTTCAAATATATGGTTTTCAAAATTTGATTTTCTTTCGTTGCAGGAATGTGTTCCTGGAAGATACAAAGAAGTCCACATTGTTAATACGTCAGCTACATTTAAGGCTGCTTGGTTCATAATAAAATCCTTTATGAGCGATAAACTGAAGAAAAGAGTAAGTGTAACTTTACCACGAATTTTATAACAGCAAGTAATATTAAATTAAATGAAATTTAGAAAAATATTTATAAAATTATTAATTTTGAGAAGATATTTTATGATTAGACATATTATTAAATGAAAACTCTTATTGCAAACTATCACAAATATCTAGATGCTTTTTATTGGGTATTTGATGGTTTTCTGATTAGCAGTAATTTCAAAATCAAAATAAATGCATTTAAATTATTGGACATTTTGTATTGGCAATCATGCATTATTATTGATGCACTGTTTGCACGAGTTTGAAATGAAGATAACCTTCAGATAAAGTCCTCAGCATATTGTAACAAATCAGAAATAATACTTCCATGAGCTGTTATTTTCATGGTAAAAGAAAAATATTTACAGACAGCTTTAACGGGTTCTGAATAGCTTCAGGTCAATTATCCCAGGCTTTGGCGACACACTAAGGAATTTAGTAACATTGGCGACAAAAATGAAAGATTCTGAATATTCCAGAATCTTGGAAATAGCTCTGTTAGGACTTAATTTTCGCCTTTTGCTTTAAAATATTCAGTGCCATGTTCATGTCACTTTAAAGCTTTTCAGTAATATAAAATTTGTAATAAACATAGATACTTATATTATTTTTATAATATTTGTATTTTGATATTATTTATTCTGTAATAAATACTAAATTGTTTCGTAACAATATAATCACTACCTATGGTGGCTACAAATTTGTAATATTTCATTTTTGCTTCATCGTATACGAAGTATAGAGAAAGTATATATATTATTATACAAGTATATATATAGTATATATATTCCAAAACTTCAAATAATTCAAATTGAAATTATGATTAAATTCTTCGTTTCAGGCCTACTTGAGTCCAAAAAACGTATTTTTGGCACCATGACTCTCTGTCTGTCAGTATGTAACAAAAATAACTCAATTCCATACAAGGTCTTTTCAACTTAGTAGATTTCTATTAAACGTTGAACAAAATCTGATCAGAGGAAATCTGTCTGTCCAGTTGTTGAGTACAAATGGACTTAATGATTGATTATAAAACATAAAAAATCCATGCAAATAATATTTCGTAAGTAGATTTAGCATCTAATGTAGAAATTGTTATCAAATTTTGAATGAAATCTGTAAAGAGGTTGACCATCTAACCGTAAATACTTTTTAATACACGTAAACACGAGAATTCATAAACTCAATGACTTAAATCAATGAAATTTGTTTCCTTTTGTCGTTCTGCAAAACGGTGTCCAAAATGCGCATTCTTAAAATAATTCAGCAAAAATACTAGATCCAAACCAAAACATAGTTTGTAAATATCAAAATATCTGTAAGTTGTAATTACACGCAATGGTGCAGGCGTCCTAGCCTTTGGGTAGCGCGACTTCCCCGTGATCTGGGCGTCCCGGTTTCGAGCTCTGGTTTGGACATTGATGTTTTCTACCCTGTGTTCTATCTTTGAGATATGTCAAAGAGCCCTCCCCCTATATGAAAAGGGGTTGTGCAAGCGAGTGTGTGAGTGTCATATTCATATGAGCTAAAGTCAGACTTTTGTCTTTGGATGCTTAGGGGGTCCTTACCCTCAGAAGTTACAGCGCCGATTTTTTGTCTTGGTTTGAATTGATGTTCAATCCTAGGGGGGGGCAATGCAATAACTTTCCATGGCGATGGTAAACGCCATGCAAGGTACTCGCGGTTTTATCCTAGGGCCACAGTTTTGTGTGGGGAAGAGGGGGGGGATTAATTGGAGAATATAAAAGAAATGTATCGGGAAGATCTTTCACATTAGTTTTTGTATAAAGATTGAAATGAATTTTAAAATATTTAGATGAAAAGGCATCTGCAAGCTTGCTGTGAGGAATTTTTTTTCCATATTGATTAGATTTTAATAAGATTTTGAACTTTTTTGTTATAATTTAACATCAGAGCTGAGACATTATGAAATGTTTTAAGGAAAAGTGCTGACATTTTTAAAGGCTTTTAAACCACTGCTGTTCTTTAAAATGATATGATTGCATTTATAAATATATAGGAGTGCCGCGGTGGCCTGGTGGTAAGGTCTCGGCTTCGGAACCGGGGGGTTTCAGGTTCGAGACCCGATTCCACCGAAGAACCGTCGTGTAAGGGGGTCTGTTGCACGTTAAGTCTGTCCTGACCAAACGTCCTCTCGCTGTTGTGGTATGGAGTGGGGCGTGCCAGCTCAGGTGTCGTCCTCGTCATCTGACCGAGGTTCAAAATGACGAGGTCCGTCCCAAAATAGACCTAGTGCTGCTTCAAACGGGACGTTAATATAACTAAACTTATAAATATATAGATAGAAAATTAGGGAAACGAGTAAAACAATAAACAGAATGACATAAGATTTTCAATAAATTCGAATTAAAAAATATTTTCTCTATAAATCAAATATGTAATTAAAAAATTTTACAATCGTTAATTCCGTAGAGCCAACCAGTCGCTAATTGCGACTGATGAAGAATAATTCAAGCTTTTACTCTTTCCGCTTTAAGTGGGATTTATTAAAGTAAAATTAATTATTTTAAATGCATTCTTTTCAGAGGCTTATTTTGGCAATGCATGCCTATTCTTTCTTCTTTTTTCAGATATATTAACAGGAATTTTTAGTTTAAATGTATATGTTATGTTAAATGTGAATAATATGAATATTATGTGTAATTGTCGATTACTGTGTATTGCTAAATTTGGTAAATGTAATGAATCTTGAATATTTATCAAATTAATCGGCGAGTTTATGTAATTCCCAAATCGGCAGGGCGAATGTGATAAATATCTTGACCGACATTTATCACATTCTTAGCCAGTAGAATGCAAGTAGAATCCTTAATAGCAGAATCCTCAGCCAGTAAATGGAGTATCCTTAAGAATCCTTAATAGCAGAATCCTCAGCCAGTAACTGGAGTATCCTTAAGAATCCTTAATAGCAGAATCCTCAGCCAGTAACTGGAGTATCCTTAAGAATCCTTAATAGCAGAATCCTCAGCCAGTAACTGGAGTATCCTTAAGAATCCTTAATAGCAGAATCCTCAGCCAGTAACTGGAGTATCCTTAAGAATCCTTAATAGCAGAATCCTCAGCCAGTAACTGGAGTATCCTTAAGAATCCTTAATAGCAGAATCCTCAGCCAGTAACTGGAGTATCCTTAAGAATCCTTAATAGCAGAATCCTCAGCCAGTAACTGGAGTATCCTTAAGAATCCTTAATAGCAGAATCCTCAGCCAGTAACTGGAGTATCCTTAAGAATCCTTAATAGCAGAATCCTCAGCCAGTAACTGGAGTATCCTTAAGAATCCTTAATAGCAGAATCCTCAGCCAGTAACTGGAGTATCCTTAAGAATCCTTAATAGCAGAATCCTCAGCCAGTAACTGGAGTATCCTTAAGAATCCTTAATAGCAGAATCCTCAGCCAGTAACTGGAGTATCCTTAAGAATCCTTAATAGCAGAATTCTCAGCCAGTAACTGGAGTATCCTTAAGAATCCTTAATAGCAGAATCCTCAGCCAGTAACTGGAGTATCCTTAAGAATCCTTAATAGCAGAATCCTCAGCCAGTAACTGCAGTATCCTTAAGAATCCTTAATAGCAGAATCCTCAGCCAGTAACTGGAGAATCCTTAAGAATCCTTAATAGCAGAATCCTCAGCCAGTAACTGGAGTATCCTTAAGAATCCTTAATAGCAGAATCCTCAGCCAGTAACTGGAGTATCCTTAAGAATCCTTAATAGCAGAATCCTCAGCCAGTAACTGTAGTATCCTTAAGAATCCTTAATAGCAGAATCCTCAGCCAGTAACTGGAGTATCCTTAAGAATCCTTAATAGCAGAATCTTCAGCCAGTAACTGGAGTATCCTTAAGAATCCTTAATAGCAGAATCCTCAGCCAGTAACTGGAGTATCCTTAAGAATCCTTAATAGCAGAATCCTCAGCCAGTAACTGGAGTATCCTTAAGAATCCTTAATAGCAGAATCCTCAGCCAGTAACTGGAGTATCCTTAAGAATCCTTAATAGCAGAATCCTCAGCCAGTAACTGGAGTATCCTTAAGAATCCTTAATAGCAGAATCCTCAGCCAGTAACTGGAGTATCCTTAAGAATCCTTAATAGCAGAATCCTCAGCCAGTAACTGGAGTATCCTTAAGAATCCTTAATAGCAGAATCCTCAGCCAGTAACTGGAGTATCCTTAAGAATCCTTAATAGCAGAATCCTCAGCCAGTAACTGGAGTATCCTTAAGAATCCTTAATAGCAGAATCCTCAGCCAGTAACTGGAGTATCCTTAAGAATCCTTAATAGCAGAATCCTCAGCCAGTAACTGGAGTATCCTTAAGAATCCTTAATAGTAGAATCCTCAGCCAGTAACTGGAGTATCCTTAAGAATCCTTAATAGCAGAATCCTCAGCCAGTAACTGGAGTATCCTTAAGAATCCTTAATAGCAGAATCCTCAGCCAGTAACTGGAGTATCCTTAAGAATCCTTAATAGCAGAATCTTCAGCCAGTAACTGGAGTATCCTTAAGAATCCTTAATAGCAGAATCCTTAGCCAGTAACTGGAGTATCCCTAAGAATCCTTAGCCAGTAACAAGCTAGTAGTGTTTTGAGTATTTATCAGTCAGAAGGATATTTTGTCGGTGGTCATTATGACCCAGGAGGTTCCGAATAAAAATATTTAATAATTTACAGTTAAAAATTCTATAAATGCTTCTTTTGAATCCCATAGATGTAAAATGAACAAAATATAGCTTTTATATCTTGACAAATGGAAGACCTAAGAAGAGAAAATAATTTTATTATTAGAACTCATACAAAACAGTTACTCATACGAAACAGCTATCAAAAACAGCGAAGCCTTTATTCGAGAGGAAAAAATTACATTTTTTCAAAAAAAAACCTTTATTTCTACAACAGCAAATTATTAAAAATTTTAAATTTGCATATTTAAACATATTAGACTGTTATGACATTTAAGATTACATAGTTACCCAAACTTTTTACATTTGTATTTATAAGAGTTGCATTGTCCTTTTGCAAAGGCATTGCTGATATCACTGACCTTCAAAAACAGATGACAAACTGACTACTCCGATCTAGCCCTCAGACACGCGTATAAATCTGAATGAGAGGACCACCGCAACAGAGGTTCCATCATCGGTAGGAGGTAGCAGACCCTCACCATTTCTATACCGACCAGAGTGGCAAGAACCAATCACCATACCGGAAACTTCTTGTCCTCATAGATGGAGTACTTCCACCCCGGTGGATGCTTTCAGAAAGATATGATTTTCTCACATATTCAAGCAAAATTAATAACATCGACCTAACAACAAACATCAAAGAACTTTTTTAACGAGATGAAAATTATATAAACTCTTCGAATTCGACTCGTAATTTGATAAATATAAAAGAATTCATCACATTTATGTACAACCGGCCAAGGTACAATCCTTCCCGTGGGAAACCGTTCCCATCATCGGTAGGAGGTAGCAGACCCTCACTATTTCTATACAGACCAGAGTGGAGAGAACCAACCACCATACCAGAAGCTTCTCCTCCTCATAGCTCCTCCCCGGTGGTAGCCTTCAGAAAGAGATGATTTTCTCACGCATTCTCTAACATCTTAAAGTAAAATTAATAGCATCAAGCTAATAACGAATAGTAACGGATTTTTATAACTAGATGATCATTTTATAAACTTGTCGGTTAATTTGATAAATAATTAAGAATGCTTCATATTTATCAAACTTAGTGTTCATTATATATAATAACTGGCAATTTTACATAATCATCAGAATGATCGTACAGTACAACTTTGAATTTAACATTTTAAAGAAGCATTATAAAATAATTTTTCTGTCTGTCTTTCTTTCAGATTATTTTCCACAATAACTCAAAAACTCTTATAAATTACTTCCCGAAAGAGATCCTGCCAACTCAATATGGTGGAGAACTGGAAAAGTATGACATGACGAGTTGGCTCAGGAAGGCTATGGCGCCAGAAAAATTGGCGTTAATTGGCGGCACTCGTCGTGAATCCGTTTCCGACCCACGCCGTGACTCCCACCATCGTCGTGAATCTAATTGTTTTAACTGGCGCCGTGAATCCAATTCCAGCAGACGCTCGTCTAAAGCTTGAGCTATATGGCAATATTTATTCATGATGAAGTGTGTTGATACTTAGATACCTTTAACTTAAAATAGTATTTATTTGTTATTATCTTTGCTTAAATATATTTTTTTAATGGAAAAGATGTAAAAAGGATTTATCGAAAAGTTATTTATAACTAAGCTCGAATTATAGCTGAAATAATTGCCAAGGGCCTAAAATATTTTATCCTTTGCTAAATAAAGACCTTGCTTCAGAACAATTTATTTTACAAAAATGTTTTCTTTGCATTGATTTAAATGATTCCATTTCTCTTTTTAAAAATCAACTTTAATGAACTTGAAATAAGATTTTTTTGTGATATAAATAATGAAATGAAGCTATCAACTTGAATGGAAATAGTGAATAATTAAAAAATTCTTAAAACTGCATATTTAATAAATTAAGTATACTCTTATTTTAGATTAAGATCGAAAACGGACATTTGCTGATCAGTTTACCTCTTGAATCTGCATATTGAGAGATTCTAAAGCATTTCAATTTGAGAGATGCATTCAAGGAAACAGTAGAGAGCTTTATATATACCATGCTGAAGTTCTCAGGTTTTCTTAGATATCAAAATAAAGATAATAATTTTCGGGAGTTTTAAAAGGCTTTAAGGAATTTTGAAAAGCATTCAAAATGCTATTTTTTTGGCTGCTTATTATAAATATTATGGCATGACATGTACAGTATAATGAAGAGTTTTAACATCTGAAACTTAGAGAACATGACGTAATAATATATCACGTGGTGAGATGTATTTTGCACTGCAAGTATTATTCCTTGTATATTTTTGTAATTATTAATAAAAAGTTTAAAGATATTAAGTGCGTTTTTCTACAATTGTCTTTGTGAATTTTCTTTTAAAATGTATATATGTAAAACACGGTGTGTGCATTATGTGTGAATCAATTAATAACCTAAAAAGTCAATAATTTGGATGAATAAGTTGGTCACCAAATGCAGCTGGTCTAAAATTAATCATGCATAATAACAATTTTCAAATTAATTTTAAAAAATTTAATTAAACAACTTAGAATACTTTAAAAAAATTAAATTTCATTTAGGGTGCTTAGATAAGTAAATCTTCAGTTACCTTATATTGCAGAAACGCGATATATTTAAATTATTTTGATTGAAATTATGACCGGAATATTTCTCTCATTGGATAATACTCTTGAACATTAAATAGGAATATTAATGACATAAATAACAACTGTTTGTAATTAATTTTTTAAAACACTAAATGTAGGAAAGAATGTTTTTTATTGGAATACACTTATTTATTGTTTTATATTAGATCAACAATTATTAACAAAGAAAAATAAATGAATGTAAAATAACATATATCCACTGTAAAATCTTAGCGTGCAATTTCTTGAGTTTTTGGAACAATAGCTATAAAAAATAAATCTTAAATACATAAAATGATAAATACAGATTAAGAAACTATATATTTTGTACATGAAAAATGCAAAAATCATGTAGCTTTATCAAGGAAAATGCTAAAATATAGAATAATATATTTTTCCGTTTTCAAATTTCATTTTGTGCGTAAATAGAATGCAATTCTATTAAAATTTAATAAGGAACTAAGCATCTTTAGTTCTGTACATATGTTGTGGTAGCATTAATAAAAAGTTACTATCCGTCTTTGGGGACCAGCTTGTACCTCTATATTAATGAACTTTTAGGCTGTTAAACTACGGAATTCATTTTCTACAGTTCTAATTTGTTTTTTGATAAAACTGAAAAATATGAATTTAATTGATTTAGATTGCAACAAATTACTGTAGGTGTAAACAAAAATTCAAATTCAAAAATCGAAATCATATTCCAGAGTTGATGCCCGCAGAAAATATTTTATTTATCTCATTTTTAAAATTGATAAAAGCACTCCATTAAATGTTATGATGGATGATTTTGAATTCCTTCATAAAGTTAAAAGCATTGTCATGGATTGTATACCAAATGAAATGTTTTAAAATATATTAAAAGTAAAGAAAAAATGAAGTAAAAGAAATTGATAGAATTAAAAAAAGATAATTTTTTAAGTGTGAATTTAAGGCAAAAATCCTTTTTGCAAGTTAAAAGTTTTGGAAGATATGCACATGAGTTTTCATAAACAAATCATAGCGAACATCACTCATCATAAGCAAATTAATTAATGAGCGATGGCAAAGCTGTTTGAATTTTTTGAACTTGATATATCTTTCTTTTACATCTACCTTCTTGTGAATGAATGGAGGTTTCGATGGCACGTTGAGTCCTTTTCCGAGCATTTCTAACACTTTTTGGCGTTTCCATCAATGACCTGTTAAATTAGATAAGGCTATTAAAGCATTCAATGGAGCAATCTGAGACGTTTATATGGCATAGGTTAATTTTGTCTGTTGCCAATCAAAGAAATATAATAAGAATTTCTGCACATATTAGTTGAGATAGTTGTAAGAACAGCTTCTAAAATTAAATAAATAGAATACTAATCGTAATCTAAAATTTTAAATGCTATACTCAAGGAAATTAAAAGTGAAAAAACAGTACAAAATAATCCATCGACCTGAAATGTTAAACTGTCAAGAAAATCTTTCCTTAAAAACGATTAGTTTTATTAATAAATTATCAAATTCTGTGCATTCAGTCATTGAATATATTTTAAATTCAAAAATCCACTTACCTATATCCAAATGAAGGATAAAGAAAAGAGGACTTTATAAACATTGTTGTATTAAACATGCATCTAATAATTGAATACATTTTGAACTCCAAATTTTATTTATTTATCGCTAAAAGAAGAATAAAAAATATAAGATAACTTTCTAGACAATGTTTATATAGTTTAAATGTGATTAAATTACAATTTTTAACTATTCGGAAGTGTTGATAGTTTATCGATCGTTTCGATAGCTGAAGTAGTGTTTAGATTATCTACATAAGATTAGTGTATTTATGTCAAATTTACTTATCATTTTTCTTACTGTTTATTTATGACTTCTCTGATGTCATTAGCTATAAAGTAATTCTCCAATTGAATAAATTCGAATTTTATCCAAACTTTTCAAAAATATGAAACATTTAGATCTTCTATTTAACAAAAGAAAAACTTTATTTAATTATTGAATTTTCTTATTTAATATAAATTTGAAATATTTAAAAATAGTTAAATAGCAGAACCAATATTTTACTTTAAATTTTTATTTTATATTTGAAATATAACACAAATTTAAAAAAAAATAATTCTAAAATTTATATTTAGAAAATTCTGATATATAAAACTGATTGTTTAATTATTATCTTCTCAGTAATATATAATATATTTAAAAATATATTTTTTTTTCTTCACTAAAGCCTGCGTTTTTTTTTGGATTAATTCCGAATTTCTATACTTTTTTAAGTAAAATAAACTATAATCATTAAAAATATCGTGGCATCTTTTTATAAGCGTTTATTCAAATTAGTAATATAAAAATAATCTTCAGATTTTATTATATTACCATGGCTTTTGTTTATTCGTTTCTTAAAAATTTCAAAATTAAAAAATAAACATTTAAATTCCTCGACAATTATTATTCTTAACACTTTGGAAATTGTACTAAAACTTTTTTATGAAGTAAGACAAACATAACTTTATTGAACTAGCTGCTTCAGTAAAAAGTGTTCACGCAAACGAGAAAATAATTTGGTTGTACACAAGGAAGACGATTGAAAATGCCTTAAACAAATTTTAAGGATAAATCCAGCATCCGAAACTAGTTTTTCTTTTCTCATATATGAAGCATACAAAAAACATTGTAATTATCAAAAAATTAGAATTCGAGATTTTGACTCTATGTTTCAGATCTCCCTAAATTAGAAAAATACTTTCTTGCAATACGTCTGTATCTCTGTGAACACGATAATTAAATTTGCTTTGAACTGGACTGAAGTAATTCACTATATTTTCTTTACACCAAATATCGTAACAAATTATGATTGAAAGCCATTTGGAGAAAATCTAATTGCTTGGCTGTTCGAATACAAAAAGCTAATTACAAAACATAAAAAATTAGCAAAATAAAATCTAGAATGCAAATTTAATTTAACATTTAAAATGTAGACCATGTTAAGCTTGGAATCAAATACTCCAAGAAGTTGCCCATCTGCCAACTTTGTACTTTTCGGTCGTACATCTGTCCATACGTAAACACGATGACTCAAAAACACACTGATATAAATGCATGAAACTTGTATGTGATTTTGTGAATACCATTGCAGTTCCGTGTCAAAGTTTGGTTGCAATCATGTGGATTCAATGTGCATGATATTCTGATATTTGTGTATTAATCACATCTCAGAGATGAGTTGTCAAAAATCGTATTGCAATTGGTTCTTTCGTACCTACTGCTGATAATGACATGCAGTTGATAATGCAGAAGTACATTTATCATACGAGTATACGTATCATATAACCACTACCGCTGGTTATATGATACATAGAAACATGTGACAGCAAACACAATTTAAGTACTATTGCGCAGTCTTCAACAACAATAAAAAATATAACACCTCTATAACTTTTTTATTTATTGCTATAGTCATCCTGTCTCTGCACCTGAAAGCTCAACAAGAAGCCCTTTACATCTATATCACAGACTTAAAGAAAGGAATGGAATTAGAAAGTGTAACATATTATCCTGCCGGCGTCCTAGCATAGGGGTAGCGCGTCTTCCCCGTGATCTGGGCGTCCTGGGTTTGAGTCCCGGTTTGGGCATGGTTGTTCTTCCGTTGTTCTATCTGTGAGATGTGTGAATGTGCCCTCCTGTAAAAAGGGGTTGTGCAAACGAATGCGTGATACGCGAGTAGCGAAGTCATACTCTTGATCCTAGTTGGGGCTACTATAAAAAACAAGAGACGCTCTCCCTCCGGCTTAAATCGCTGTCTTCGTAACAGCGGACTTGTCCATGGCCAGTGCCATAAGAAACAACAACGTATTATCCTAGAGAATTTGAAGAAAAAGTCAAGAATATTACTATCCACCCTCCATTGTTTGAGATAGAAAAACAAATCTCAGCAATAGAGCTTTTTGAAGAGGATAACAGTCTGGCATTCTACACAGATGGGTCCAAAACACACCTGGGAACAGGTTGCTCATATTGCGCATTCGAAAATGACATGAAATTCCTTGAATGGAAAGGAAAACTGGAAACATTCCATACTGTTTTTCAAGCTGAATTGCTTGGGGGTATTACAGGAGCCAGAAGAAACTGGGGTATTACAGGATTTAATACCTCAGGAGTATTACATGAGCTAGTGAAAAAACCGAGACGATTAAAATCTGAACAGTTAGTCTTTCAAGTTTGATGGCAATACAAGATCCCCATTCTCCTCATCAACTTGTCCAGGACATCAATCCCTATTCCTCCATAATCCAAATATTCTCTTAAGATGGATCAAAGCCCATGCTCGTTATGGGGGTAATGAAGAAGATGATATTCTAGAAAAAAAACCCCATTATCGAAGACATTCCAATGGAAGATCCAAAATCCCGGTGTCATCTTAAACCGTGTCTTCAGAAAATATAAGAAAATGGGAAAATCTTTGGGGTAGTGGAGATACTGATTGTTCTGTTTATAAAGTCATCGAAACAGTAAAACTGCAACCACTTTCCTGGATTCGTGAAGACATCCTGTTTGTAACAGGACATGGTCCATTCCCTTTTTTTCTTCATAGCTTCCATTTATCAGAAGATGACTATTGCTCTTGTGGAGAAGTCGGCGATCCCATTCACTTTGCGATATCCTGACCTTTTACTCTTCCATGGCACCTGTCGCGCTCCAGAATGGCGTTATATAAATAAAACTATATTATTTTTCATGGCAACATGATGAACGTAACGGAAATTTCTTTTTCTAAATAAATTCAGTCGTTCTACGCTACGTTTGAGTGTGTGTGTTGTATATAATTATCAAAGATTATTATAAGTTTATATACAGCAGCACGCAATAGCACCTCCGAAAACCCTCATCCTCGCTAGAAAGTATTTAATACAAAAAGTTCTTAATAATTCATCTTGCAAAGAAAGAATCATAAACACGATTAGATTCTTAATTGATCCTTTAGAACAGTTCTAATTAGATTAACCTTAACAATTTTTAGGGCCTCATTTAATGCACCTAGCATTTTATTCATAATTTATCCTTTAACCTCCTCAAGTAACTAATATTTTTTTAAAAAAATTATTCTATATTTTTACTCATACTCTACATTATTATGTTTGTTCAAAAATAGCAAAGTCATGATTCCTACAAATGTGTCCCAGCAGGAGTCTCTCTTTATCCAAGCTAAAACAAAGCTTGAATCGCACCAGAACCACACCTTGCAGACTCGAAAATTCAGGGCTTCAACAACCTGAGTGTACATACGAGCAGATATTAGGGCTCCCAAAAGTTCCAAACGAGGAATTGCTGTTGCTTTCATTGGTGAAACCCTTGCCTTACTTTGGAGAAGGCGTACAGACGTATTACCTTGATACGATGCTCTAAGGAAAACACATACTGCAAAAGCTGACTTACTGGCATCGCTGAGACAATGTAGATAGGGATTGCAATACCGGTATACCGGGATACCGAATACCGGTATTTTGAGCCATTTGTACAATTTTGTAATACCAGTATTCACAAGTTTAAATACCGGTTTTTCGGTATTTACTAGAAATTTTTTAAAGTGTCTCCACTATATGTTCAGAGATCGCCAACATGACAAAATAGCATACGTTTTTGTTTTTATGTCTCCCTAACGGGCGAAATGAATTAGCTAATTAATGGCTTAATTAATTGCTTAAATCTAAATTAGCGAAACATGGATTATCCCTGAAAGAAAATATTGTATCCATAATGACTAATGGAGCAAAAGTTATGAAGAAAGTTGGAAAGTTGATAGGTGCAAATCAGCAGTTCTGCTATGCACATGGTCTTCAATTAGGAGTAATAGATGTATTATACCAAAAAAAATAAAGAAGAATCCAAATACTGAGGATATAGAAACTTCGGATTAAGACTTTGAAGAGAGTGCTAGTGATATTGACAATGAAGATAATGACAATGTAATTGTTGAAGAAGATATTGCTAATGTGGATGAAATATTAATCTATCGAGAATTGCTTCCTATAATTTATTAAGTTCGAAAAATTGTTAAGATATTTAAACGTTCCCCTATAAAAAAGGATATATCACTAAAATATATACTAACTGAAAATAAAACAGAATATATGTTAATATTAGATTCTAAAACACGTTGGAACAGTTTACTCTTAATGATGGAACGATTTTTGAAACTGAGAAATTCAATCCAAAAAGCAATAATCGACTTAAACCTGTAAATTAATTTTTCAGATAGTGAATTCGACTTAATATCCAGAACTATATCAGCTCTACTTCCAATATAACTGACTATTGAGGCATTATGTCGGAGAGATTCTAATTTATTAACAGATAATGCAACAATCAATTTCATGCTGCAGTCACTGAAAGAACAGCACACATAACTATCTGAAGAATTATACATTACATTGAAAAATCGCACAGATGAAAGGCATACCGAAATAGAAAATGTCTTATGGTATTTACATAATTCTAATGATTTTAAAAATGAAAATGAAAAGAAGAAAAGAAAATAACCAATTCAAATCTGATTAAGTTAGAGTAAAGTTTTTTTAAAAAAAATTTCCCACAAACCTATCCACATTCAGAATTCGGTTCAATTATCGAAGATTATGATGTCACTACTGTCGATAGTGAAAAAGAATTGTGTTTTAAACAAAAATTAGAATTAGCGATGAATAAAAAAAATTTCAACGAACCAAAATACAATACAGAAATCAGCTATATCCAAAACCATCCGACGAGAAATCGATTTATTTGAAGATGAGGAATTTAGAGGTAAATACTTGGAAAAAATATATCGCGCATTGCTAACAGTACCACCAACTAGCGTAGATGCTGAAAGAGCGTTTTCGACAGCTGGTCATTTTTACACAAAATTACTTTTTAGGCTTAATGACAGTACAATTATTGCATTTTGTTTTTTAAGATCACATTTCAAAAATTTGTAATTGTACCACAGACTGAATAGTGATATTTACACTTTTTTTGTGATTTAAATAAATAAGATGTTTCTTTACTTTTTTGTGATTATATACTGTTAAAATTTATGTTACAAATTATTTTTTGTGATATTTACACTCTCTAACAAAACTGGCAAATAAAACAAAGAAACACCTGTGTTTTCTTTCGTTTTCTAAAATTTCTAATACCGGTATTAAGATTTAAAAAATACCGAATACCGGTATTGAAATATTGGTCCGGTATTGCAATCCCTAAATGTAGAGTAATGGAGCATTCGTCAAAGGGCCCAAACACAAGTCTTCTTGGAATTTTAGAATATTTCAATCATCAATTGGACGTTATCACAATAATAAATAAACGTAGTTGCATTCATACAGTTTTATTGTACTCCAGATACTTTTTCGTTCTAGTTTTTATCATTTCCTGTTACGTTATACGTTTCCGTATTTTGTCATTTGTTTATTTCTTTCAAATTGATTATTGTGTCATACTTTTTAATAAAGTCCACCTACATCTATACCAAACCGGAAAAGGGCCATATGAGCTCCAGAAATGGAGGTGTGGTGTGGTGTTAAGTGTTAAGTGCATCTTCATAAATTTGATATGTATGGAAATTACTGGAGGCGACAGGTTTCTTCCAAACTATAAGCTGGTTAACCAAGTTAATTAACTAACATCTCGAAATTTTTTCATTAAGATTATCATTTTTACTTGTTGAATCGATTTTTCATCATGAAATTAGCTGCTCAATAAAGTTTTATGAAATTATGATGATAGTTTTGAGATTTATAGGGTTTTGAAAAAATATCACTTCCAGTGTTAAATAAATCTTATGAACTTTTGCGTTATCTTGGAAGCTATTAAACATTTTTCAAATTTTTTCACTTACGTAAAAAAAAAAAAAAAAAAAAAAAAAAAAAAAAAAAAAAAAATTATGTTTTATAATTCACGAAATAAAGGCAGAAATAACACAAATTTGATACCTTTTTTTATTTTATTGAATGGAGAGAAAATAAATTGTAATGTAGCAAAATTTTTGCATGGAAATAAGGCTGACATGCTAAAATGCTGGAATAAAAAAAATGAGTGCATATTTTAAACAGTATTCGAAACATTCACAGTAATTATAAAATTCCCATAGCCAATTTTACAACGTCCAATTTTTGACCAACCGCATATTAAATTTATTTGTATTTATAGATCTATTCTTTATAAAACGCGAGCTTCAGTAGCCATAAAATATCGCAATTAGTTATTACATTTATTTTCAGACTAGACGATTTTAATTAAGTATGAATTTTGTTTTCTTTTTCAAAATAAATGTTTTTTTATCACTTAAACGGTATAAAATTTGATTAAAGGGCAGATTGGTTATAACAATGTTTGATTTTTACTCTTTACGGCAGTTATACATAAACTGAGATTTACTTAATATATGGTTCCCAGTAGGTCGGTTGTTTTGGGACGAAGTTTTCAGAAAATAAAATTAATTATATTTCAGGAACTATAACAAATTTCAGAATGAAATTTGATACACTTACATAAAAAAACCCTGCTGAATCGAATTATTAAAAATAACAATTTCCGTAATGGGAAAATTATCTCATAGTTATTAATTAACTAAATTAATGAACTCGGTTAATTAATTTTCCTATTCATCAATTCCCATATTGTAATTAATTAACTAAGTTAATTAACTCAGTTAACCTATTTGCCTATCTCAGCAAACCTGTCATTTTAAGCCATTTCCATCGACAGCCATTTTTATAAAGATGCGATAGTAAATAACAAAGTTAGAAAGGTGTTACTTAGGGGTTTTTTTTTTTTGTAGTTTTGACGTCTGTATCATTGTAATACTAAAATGGATGGTTTTGATGTTATTTTTCATTCTAGATTTTTTTTCCAGGACGAAATATATTTTGAAGGTAATTGTGGTTAATGAGTATACATCTACAGACATTTGAAAAACCTCAAGCAATAAATCACCTTTTCAATATTAATATTCAGACAGACATTGTCGATAATTGCTTGCTTCATCCATATCTATTTACAAACAGTTTCAGCTTTACTAGACATTCTTGGAGAAGATACTCCCAGACTCCTTTTAGGGCTTCGTCATAACATACTCTTTGCTTTTCTTTGTCGTGCAGTCTTATCAATGCTTCGAACTTAAATATTTTCAGTTATCGACATGTTCCTATATAAACTAGCAGGGGTTATCTTCCAGCAGATTTCAGGCATAATTGAATTCAAATTTTTATTTTGAAAGACTTCTAAGTATCGTTTTTAAAATTTTAATTTCACAGAAAATATTGTTTGATTAGACGATTTGTCTAAAGTAATCTGAGAAAACAATAGATTTAACATGTCAATCCATTGTTTTAATACATATCAAGAATTTTCTACACACCATTAATGTAAAAATGCTACTGTTTGCATATTTAAATATAGTAGCTACTACTATAATTCATCATTTAATTATCACTATACTCTCTTTCACCCTAACTTGGAAGTAGTGTATATTCTAGGCATGCCGAATCGCAGTCGTTGTCAGGGGAACTGGGTTACTTTAAAGTACAAAGTTACTAGAAATGCAAATCACTGGCGAAACTTCATCTCGCAAATTTTTCGCCAAATAGTAAATATTTATTTACTTTATTATATTATCATTTTATCGGAGAACTAATTTTTTCCTTATTTTCATTATTTTTTCTATATTATTGATACATTATTTTAATAAATCATTAAAGTAATTTCATTTCGTTTCATCGTTTCTCAAAAGAAAACCCTAAATCTTTCATTATTCTGTAAAGCGTAGTTCGGCTATTGTTTTTAGAAAAGATATCTGTATCATCGTTCACATCTTTTAAAACTTTATCTAATGTTGAGATCTCATTTTTACGAAAAAAATGCATGGATTTTTCGCCAAATACAGGATAGTGTAAAATCAGCATATTTTATAAGACCTGAATGTTTACCTACTGAGCCTGGTCGCTTCTTTCCTGGGGTACTTAAAGGACTGAATGCTTTATTTCTTTTTTCAAAAGGAAAACTGTTCATTGCGAAACACCTGTAAGATGCAAAACTTTATCGACGATTTGATTGATGGAATCTTGAGGGTTTTCTCGGAGACGAGAATAAACCTTTAATATGTTTCTGCATGCTGCACTTTTCGTTATTTTCTCTCGTCTTGAAGGTGTGCACAGTGTAGTCGGTGATAGCACTTTTTCTTTTTCAGACATTTTAGAAGTGAATAGAAATGACGAATCGAATAAATATTCAATAATCAAAACTAGTAACTACTAAAGTGATTAATAATGTCAAAGATATCAGCTGGTAAAAAAAGCGAGAATAAAAAAGTACGAAAGATGATAATGGTTGCGAACTGAATGAAGCTGAGTTGGCGGAGACGTAAAAGTAAAGCGCGCCAAATATTTGACCTTGAAGACCGGTTTTAGCCAAAGTGGAATTCATTATGTTAATCTTTTAGTTTTATTCGTTCGCTTTATTTACAAAATACTTAACAGACAAGCCCTTCTAACTTGAGAATAATTTTAAATACAAACTGATAAAAAAAGAATTTCTGTAATTTATGATATTTTTTGATAAATTTCTAAGCATTTTAACTATTTTAAAGTCAGAATTGAAGGGGAACTCTTTCCTAACGCGGAGCGTCACATTTTCTGCCTTTTACAATACTGCCAAGTTAGGGTGAAACAGAGTATACATATTGTTAAAGATATGTAATGTTGCCTCCCAGCACGGT
Organism: Argiope bruennichi; assembly: GCF_947563725.1. Taxonomy (NCBI): domain Eukaryota; kingdom Metazoa; phylum Arthropoda; class Arachnida; order Araneae; family Araneidae; genus Argiope; species Argiope bruennichi. Next base: position 16,619,681 of record NC_079157.1, on the reverse strand, counting down.
TGGTTCAATCACTGGAAAGACCGTTTTACAATCAGTAATGTTGGATGCTGATTAGCTGCCGAGTCAGCGATCCCAGAGCTCGGCGACCATTTGGCGACTTTGGCAACAGATAATATAGAATCTTCCAGTATTTTAGCGATTGAACCAATAGGGACCCAGATACGCATGATTGTTCCAGAACATTCTCTGTCCGCCTCCTGGGAACTATAAAAGGCCGACAGTCTCAAGCTGTAGTCAATACTATACAGAATCTTGGCGAGACAACGGCGAAAAGTTGGATCAGTCCGGTGAAGCTCAAGCGATGTTATGAATTCAAGCGTTTGCTGAATTGAACTGTGTTACGGGTCCTAGCGTTTATTGTATTTGCAGCATTGAGTGGGGTGTGGAGTAGCCAATTGTGTAGTATTCAGTGGGCAGTTGGATACAGCTAAAGCGAGGAGAATTGCAGACGTTTGGAGAGACCGTAGAGTTAAGCTACGCACTACCTCCTCCTGCTGAATCCTGTCTGGCCGCTTTGTGTGTTGTGGTTGTTTTTACTACTGATTACTACTTGTGGGCTACTGTTTGTTGTAGTGTGCTGTGGTTGTTTTTACTACCGATTACTACTTTTGGGCTACTGTTTGTTGTAGTGTGCTGTGGCTGTTTTTGCTACCGATTATTACTTGTGGGCTACTGTTTGTTGTAGTGTGCTGCTATGTATTGTGTGTGTTCGTCTTATATATATATATATATATATATATATATATATATATATATATACACGTGTGTGTGTGTGTGTATTTGTTGTCTTTGTACTGCTGTCTTTGTGTTAATAAAGTCGTCGTCCGTTACTAAAGAAGTTTATTTCATCGACCAACAAATGGAAAAAGAACTCCTGAGGTATTTTCGTAACAATATTTAAATAATACTAATATCATATCTCAATATGTTTTAAAAGTCATTTCCAGTAATTTACTGAAATATTATTTGGATTTTTTTCCATCAGACTAATTATTATTTCATTTTATTATTTTAGCAATGGCTTTCAAATGTCCATCAACTTCTATAAATATTATTTATCCAATTTCATACTATGTTGTCTCTTTTAAGAGTACAATATCCTTCGATTGCATGCACAAAATGTAGATTATAAAAACCTGTTTTACCCTGTACCTGCATTTACTAATAAGTCGCCTAACGCATCATCAGCATCACATCGTTCGGAAGCCTACGCCAGCTGTTGCATTGAACTGGGAATCCCAGGACGTCAGTCCTTAAAGAGGGGAACAATTCTACAAACCTGTAAGTTTGATTCCCAGCGCGAATAGTGTCATCATAAGAAAGACCGTTTTACAGTCATCAGTATTGGATGCTGCCGGATGCCGAGCCAGTGATCCCAGAGATTGGCGACGAACTTTGCGACCATTTGGCGACTATGGCGACAAAATGGATAATACTCGAAACTTCCAGAATTTTGTCGATCCGTCCATTAGGAACCGAAGTATATCTGATTGGTCTAGAAGCTTCTAGCCGCGCCTCCCGGGAACTGTATAAGGCCGGCACTCTCAAGCTGCGGGATCGAGAAGTTGGAGTCGCCGACAAATAACGAGTCTTCCAGAGGATAGCGAAGCAACGGCGAATTACCAGCGTTATGTGGAGCGAATACTGAACTGCTGTGTGCCGAATCCTGTCGTGTACTGTGGAGGCAGCGTCGTATATTGTGTGTAGTAGCCAGCAGATAAAGCGTGAAGTCAGCCGTTGGAGAGACGGTACAGCAAAGCTCCCAAGATCACCTCTCCTACTGGATTCTGTCTAGCCGCTTCGTGTGCAGTGAACGATTACTACTTGTGGGTTACTGTCTGCTGTAGTGTAATACTGTGTGCTGTCCTGTGTTCGTCTCTGCTGTAAATATTTCTTGTCTGTTTATTCGTCGTCTTTGTGTAATCGTGTCTTCGTGTAAATAAACGTTGTTGTTGTGTTTCTATTGAGGCCTGCTGATTGTGTTCTCTTCACCATCACTACCACTATCTAAACGAACCCGACGGTAAGGAGGAAAATCCGTCACAATTTTATTAAACAAAACAAAAAAATAACACATTTTAAAATTTTTGAAAACAATTCGCATTTTAATGATATTGATAAATTATCGAGAAATTATTTCCTGTAATTTAACATATTTAAAAAATATTTTTAGCGGAATCTTCAGTGTTATTTTCAATATTAGAATAAAATTGAAAATCTTTTCCATTGTTTCATTAACGATTTAATCGCGTGATTTTTTTCCCGTTGTTGAAAGCCGTTGAAAAACAGATTATCATTTACCCAATTACAGAATAAGAATTTATTGTACAGCAAAAGATAGGGAGCTATTAGGAGATAGTCTAACAGGAGAGTTTCATTTTGAATGGCGCTATGCTGAAATATTACGGTTTCTTTTACAACTGTCCGTGAACAGGACACGGATATGAACAAAACAGGCACATAATAAATAGAGCAAGCCTTTTTTTAATTATTAATATTATTGGGTAGTGGAATTCCATTTCATATCAACAGTGAATTGTGTAGGATTTCTCATTTCCTAAATTTACAAAGCCAATCAAGGAACAGACAGGATTATATCTCTACAAGTAATAAGAAAGATTTATGTGCCGACGTGATCCAGAAATAAAAAACCTACTTAAAATAGAACTATAAGATTTGAAAAATATAAAATTTGGAAGGTATTTTAAAACTCTTTTGAAAATTGTAATCGTTTTAAAATTTTAATTTATTGAAAATCCACCAAAATTTCAGCATTTTTTCACAGTAATCCTCAAAAATATTATAAATACGATTTTTTTTAATTTGAAGATAAATTTTACACTACTCTAAAATTTAAAAATATTTGTTTTTATAACGAATTTGTATTTTATCTTTTGCCATCAATTTCATCAAAATTATTTTTGTGATTAAATTTTAGCAGTTTTTTTTTCACTGTCATAACAAAATCAAAACTTTTTCTACTAATTCATTTGAAAATAATCTAATTCAACACATAAAAATCTCAATTTCCTTGGCGGCGGGGGCTTTGGTGGCCTGGTGGTAAGGTCTCGGCTTCGGAACCGGAGGGTTTCAGGTTCGAGACCCGATTTCGCCGAAGAACGTCGTGTAAGGGGGCCTGTTGCAAGTTAAATCCGTCATGATCAAACGTCCTCCCGCTGGTGTGGTGTGGTGTGGAGAGGGGGGTGCCAGCTCAGGTGTCGTCCTCGTCATTTGACCGTGGTTCAAAATGACGAGGTCCGTCCCAAAATAGACCTAGTGTTGCTTCAAACGCGACGTTAATATAACTAAAAACTAAAAAAAAACGGAATTTCCTGGGTAAAAGCCCATGTTGGATATAAGGGAAATGAAGAATCCGACAGACTGGTGGAGGAAGCCGCGCAATCAAACATAAAACAATGCCACACTGAGGTACCAAGATCCTACTTATCATTGTTCTTCGAACAGAAAATGATGGAAGAGTGGCAAAAAGATTAGGAAAACGGAGATACGGGACGGTCTGTATTCTACCAGAAGTCCCTTTTCAATTGAGTAACTGAAAAAGGTAGGATATTCTTTTCTTTACATTCCATGAACCCTTTCCTTCATACTATCGCGGTTATAAACTGGTCCCAAATGCATACTGTCTTTGAGGAAATCTTGATGCCACTCCGATCCCCTACGCAGCATGACTTCCTCTTTCTATATGACCAAACATCATCTGAACTCGAACAAGTTTGGTTCCGTAGTGTTGCCTCTTCCCAAGGATCTAGAATGAAAATTCAGAGAATGATTCATATTTACACAAACGAAATGATTTCTTTTAGAATTTTTTTAAATATTATTTGCGGTAATTTTAACCAAAACGTCTATGATATTGTGGCAGTTTGTTAGGAGCGAAGATAGAACTTGGGACCTTGTGGTTCGCAGCCAGTAACATGACCACAATACAAAAGCAGTTGTCTGTGTAGCGTATCTGTTAACTGGCTTATAAGCTTTCACCACAATATCTTCCAGGAATCAGGGTACATTGAACTGTGAAGAAGATAAGCTGAACAATTAAATGAGAGAACATCATCTGAACTCGAACAAGTTTGGTTTCGTAGTGTTGCCTCTTCCCGAGGATCTAGAACGACAATTCAGAGAATGATTCATATCTCGAAGACAATCAAGGTCTTTCAGATTTAAAGAAAAATGAATTATAGCATTTTCTGCCAATAGAAAAGAACAGTTAAGTAAAAATGTACTGACTTCAGCCCAAATGCTATTGAAATGTAAAAAAAGTGTTGTTAAACTGATATACAATATAAACAGTTTCAAAAAATAGTGTATACTAGACCATATGGAAACATGCTGCGTTTAATTTAGACATAACTGAATAAATAATTTAATCATGAGCCCTTATTACATCATGAAACTCCATAAACATTTGATAACATGAAAATACATACCATCTAATTTTAAACTGTGCTGCAGCATAATAAAGCAAATAGCAATTTGGATCTGAAAATCCCATAAATCTGAGAACTGAATATGCCTGGATCACTAAACATGTGATCCTCATGTGAAGATATTTACTCAAACGAAATGATTTCTTTTAGAATTATTTTATATTATTTGTGGTGATTTTAACCAAAAAGTTTATGATATCTTCCAGGAATCAGGGAACATTGAACTGTGAAGAAGATAAACCGAACAATTAAATGAGAGAGAGTTGAGTGAAATTTGAACTCTTCCCCAATAAATTTAAGGAAGAATTCAAATTTCATTGACACCAAGTTTGTCAGTTATCCTTATACAACCAGAATTTGTGAATGATTATTGTCTCATGAATGCAGAGCTATATTGTATTTGTTTTTGAAGAAAGCCGAAATGAAAGTGAATGAATTCCCTGAAAGAAGAATTCAAGGTCTTACACACTTAAAGGAACTAGTAACTACTAGACACTCTTTATCTTTTCTGTACAATAAAGATAAGATAAAAGCGAGCACGATGAAACCAGTCTGTAAGGGTTTCCCTTTTTTTCGCGACAGAATTACTGTATTTTAAAATTATAATAATAATTTGAATTAAATACAGGAAGTCTGCTTAAATAATTGGCTTGTAACATATTCATAAAAGTATATATTGGAAAATTATTTAAATTTTTTAAGTGAATTTCCTCTTTGAAAACCCATTTCATGATTTGTATTTTGAAATTGAAGGAGATTTTTTTAGAGTGAGTTTTTATCCTTAATTTTATTTCGAATGATTATTCATTTGATTTGAAGAAGTTATTTTGTTCACTGCGAAAGCGAATAAGGGTTTTTTTTCTATTTTACTATAACAGATATTTCCTTAGGATTGCATAATCCATCATGAGAAAAGTAAGAGTAGGTTAAATAAAAATAAGAAAAATTAATAATTAAGTAAAAAAATATATTGACTATTTTGCTCAGTACTTTCTTGTATAGAAAAAGTATAGTAATTGTCAGAAAATTCGAACTTGACATTTTAACGAATAAACACGTTTTAGACTTCCATGAGTTCGGAAAACACATTTTGAGAAACTGTCCGTCCATTTGCGTCAGTCTGCGACAAAAATAATAATAAAAAAAATTATTTTAGCTAGACGGGTAATGTTTGATATAAGGACTTGATACCAAATCTGCAGATTTCTATCAAATTTTGAATAAAATCTATTCATAAGTAGTCTGTCTGACCGGTTGTTCGAATATCAGTTAACACGATAACTACAAAACGAAAGGAACAACACAGATAAAATTAGCTGAACAGATTTAACGTTTATAATAGAACACTTTTCAAAGTTGGAATAAGGATAAGCATTTGGTGGTCTATACTTTTAGAAACTTATAATTGAGAACCATTTGTTGGTCTGTACTCTTAGAAACATATCATTGAGGACCATTTGTTGATCTATACTCTTAGAAACATATCATTGAGGACCATTTGTTGGTCTATACTCTTAGAAACATATCATTGAGGACCATTTGTTGGTCTATACTCTTAGAAACATATCATTGAGGACCATTTGTTGGTCTATACTCTTAGAAACATATCATTGAGGACCATTTGTTGGTCTATACTCTTAGAAACATATCATTGAGGACCATTTGTTGGTCTATACTCTTAGAAACATATCATTGAGGGCCATTTGTTGGTCTATATTCTTAGAAACATATAATTGAGGACCATTTGTTGGCCTATACTCTTAGAAACATATCATTGAGGACCATTTGTTGGTCTATACTCTTAGAAACATATCATTGAGGACCATTTGTTGGTCTACACTTTTAGAAACATATAATTGAGGTAACTCAAAAACGCAATGATTTAAATATATCAAATTTGGTATGATATTTGCTGACTACAAATGTAGTTTGGTGTCACCTTTTGTTTCAATCAATTAATAAAAACGAGTCTAAAGCACAAGTTTGATTTTTGGATACCATTTACCGCATTCCAGGGACTAATCGCCAAAATATTCTCCAAGGATGGCACGATAGTTTAAGTAAACATAATAAATTCAAGCCAATTGTTTTATATTTCATAACTATTGTACGCCAACGCCATGCAAGGCATTCTCTGGGATAACGCCTTTATTAGAGAGTACGTAAGAAGGTTTTGAGGAACTACTTCCTCTTGTTTTTGACTTATATAAAAATTCTTTCAAACACAAATTGTTTCATAAATTAATTGGTTTTTTTTTGTATCGGTTCTTTAATTCTTAGGTATAAACCGCCAAATATGTCTACAGTTGTTAGATCAACGCACTAGATAGGATAAGACATTTGACAGCATAACAGTGTACTAATATTCATCTAATTATTCTTCATTCATTTGTTCAGTTATCAAAGTACGAGTACATATTTTAAAGAAATAACCCTGTCTCATGATGTTTTTTTGGAGAAAAGTAAGAAATCGTAGACGTATTCATTGCTTATTATTACTCTTTCTTGGGCAAATGTAAATGCTCCGTCTTAAGATAATGGCAATGGCATTTTATTTATTTTCAGATAATTTATTATGCTTAGATAATTAAAAACAAGATCTATTAAATATTAATTTATTAAGTTGCTTTTTGAGAAATATTTCGCAAATTTTATAGTTATTATAAAGGTCTAAAACATGAACAAAAGTATTGAAAGTAGAAAATCATTGTTCAAGAGCCTGCTTTTACTTCCCTAAGTTTCGAAAGGCCATCGAAAACAAGTTAAAAATGCAAAATGAATCTTTTACCAAAAATTAATTTTAGTTATATAGTTACTTTTTCCACATTATCGTTGTGAAGATCCTTTCATTTGTCACATCCCTGCTCTATGCCTTCTTCATAAACCGTTTCCATCAATAAATAAGATGGAATTTAATGTTTCTTTTAAACTCCGTAATATTTTTGAATTATTTATTTCTCCATAAAAAAATGAAAATCATCCTCTTTTTCTTTCTTTATTAAAAGTGAAAAGAATACAAGATTGTGATAATTGAAAATCTTGTCTGATCAATTGATTAAGTCATTCGAGAAAAATGGAGGATGTTGAAATGTCAGACAAAGAGCTGGTCGACCGGCAGTGCCAAAATTGCAATTTTAGAGGTTTAATATTCGTATATTTTTCTCCATATTCTTTCCTTATATAAATTACAATGAATTTGTGAATTACTGATGAGCTCGGAAAGAACGTTAAAGTTCATCTTATATCACTGTTGGCAATGTTCTTTCACCAGGTAATATGAAACCTGACCCATTGACGTGACAAATGTCTAAATCTTCCCCGCAATTATATCAAAAAGTAATAGTGCGTGTTACTTTTTTTTTTAATTTATCACCTTAAATTATAGGTAATTTAAGGTGATAAATAAATTTTGTTCCTTACATTTGATTTTTATGGTCCATAAGAGTGGAAGAAACATCTGGTATTTGTACAGAATATATTTACTTCACTGAATGTATTGTGAATTTGTGAATTTTTATAACTATTTTGTGAGTTCATACATGCTTTACATTTTACCATTATATTGTGGAAGGTACGCTGAGATGTTTAAGAGTTTGACATTGAAAATTCCTGAACAGATTTCTTATTATTTCAATATATTTATATATTCATGTCTCGTAAAGTGCTATTAATTATCATAGCTTCTCATGCCTGATTGTAATGGGTGCTCCAAAATTAACGTAAGATTTGAACTTGCCCTCAGTGGTAACATTATTAAAAAATATTTTGATAGCTGATAGCTTAGGATTAGTGAAAATGGAGCGTTACGTGATAGAACTTTTCATCGTGGAACGATATTTCAAAAATAATGGAAGTCTGACTCCCACAGTTCGAAAATTTGAAAATATGCCCTATAGATCACGTGACCAATGGATATTTTATGGGGTTATTGAAGTCAAAGGCCTATGGCAACAAGCCCACAAACACGTGTGCATTGAAGGAGGATATTCAAGGAGGCATCAACGAAATTCAGTCCCATTTATGCAAATTGGTCATGGAAAATTAGGACAAAAGGTGTTCGTAAGTGCCAGCAAAGCCATGGATGTCATTTGCCTTATGTGTTATTCCATACATAACCCTATTCCGTGTGATTTACGATTCAATAAAAATATAAAAATTTAAAGCAATATATTACGTTTTTTGTTTAATTCAAATCTTTAAATAACACATTGTTCTATCAGGGAAGCCGTATTTTTGCTAACCTTAAACTATCATCTGTCAAAAGGTTTCTTTAATAGGCTTGCCAACACTTTATTGCACGAATGGTGGACAATTCAAACCTTGCGTTAATTGTGGGACACTCTTTATTTCTTTTGATACAGTTATTATTTAGATTTATTCATTTTATCTATGTAAATAAATTAATTAATAATATAATTGATAAATGGGATCCTGAAAAGATTCGAATATCGGCACTGAAAGAGTATTTGTTTTATACCTGTTACAGCCTTTTAGTGAACCTGCGACTAAAATTAATGGCTTTAAAGTCATTTTAAACATAAAGAGCAACTATATGAGGCACCTAAAATATTGCACATCTGGCAACATGTCTTTCCTTTATTATGGCTCTTAATCAGCTTGCAGATTCCGTTTTATTATGCTCTTAATGTATTCCTATAAACAGGTATTAAATTAAAATTAATTTTATCAGTTTTAGGAAATGATGTTGAAGAAATAAAATGTTTATTTTTAATTCAAAATGTTTTTGATTTTTTTTTGTCCTGAATTTGTGATACATTATTTAAAATAAATATTTCATATATATGTTATAAATGTGTTTATTTAGTTTTATATGAATATATATATTATATAGTTATTTTTATATAAGTATATAAAAATAAATTATTTAAAATAAACAGTTTTATACAAAATTCATTTTAAGGTAGGCAAAAGATTAAACAAAATGGAGTTAAAATTAACAAATAACTTATCATTAAGCGTAAAAAAACATTAAAAATAGTATGTTTTTATTAATAAAATAGTTAAGAATTAACAATTTCAAACATCTTACACTTTAAGAAACGATTGGGGAACAATTATGATATTCCATCTATATAATTACGAAAAATATCAATTTTACTACCTAAAAAGAATTTTGTTAACCTTAGATAAGTACGCTCTACAATTCTGTAGCTTCTACAATTCTGTTTATACAATTATGAAGAAAAGAATTCTATCTCACTTCATTAATATTTCACCTCATTATTTTCTACATATTACCGAAACAATGCATTTCTATATAAATTAATAATATTTTTAACATTCTTTTATCCTATATAGTAAAAAAATGCATTTTTTAAGAATATTTTTACTAAAATTTCATTTATATATTACAAAAATAGGGATTTCCATTCTTTAGATTATATAAAAAAATGAGGGTTACCTTATTTGATATTATATACTATCAAGGAGTGTCGACAATGCTATGTGCTGGTTTCTACTTAACCACTTGTGGTGGAAAGACTAACCAGGTACGTCCAGATGCTTTCGCCATACAATTCCCAACGACGTGCTACAAACGTTAGCAGACAAATGTCAGAGAAAACGATGTATGCTCCCAGTAAAAAATGTTGTATGCGTTTTGTATACTATTTATTTGCCGAACACATTTTACAAGAACTCAGTTTTATGTCGAAAATTTATTCATTTAGAAAAAAAAAAGTCTCTCTAAGATTTATTTAAAATATCGGATACGTTTTGTGCACTCGCTGCAAATTATAGTGGAAATTTTTTGCACGCCCACGTGTGAATTTCTTCCCACCGCAAGTGGTTAGAACGTTGTAAATTAAAGTAAATGCATTCCACTTGAAAGCATCTTTCATCAGAATTGCTAAATTGAATCTATGATAACCGAAAATTAAATTCCCAAATGAGTAGAAGAAGCGGGAATGTTCCTCTTTATATATCGCTTGACAGAGACACCTCAAAATTCTAAAAATTATTTCTTAAACAGCACGATTTTCGCATAAGTAATCAAGCACTTGATTAAAGGTTTCTTGTTCTATATTGCAATGTAAAAGGATATTTAGATGCATGAATTATCATGGAAATGACGTAAATACTCTTCAGATAATACTGTCTTGATATAAATGCTTGAAACACTCATAATACAGCACGATTTTCACATAATTAATCAAACTCTTGATTAAAGGTTTCTTGTTCTATATTGCAATGTAAAAGGATATTTAGATGCATGAATTATCATGGAAATGACGTAAATACTCTTCAGATAATACTGTCTTGATATAAATGCTTGAGACACTCATAATACAGCACGATTTTCACATAATTAATCAAACTCTTGATTAAAGGTTTCTTGTTCTATATTGCAATGTAAAAGGATATTTAGATGCATGAATTATCATGGAAATGACGTAAATACTCTTCAGATAATACTGTCTTGATATAAATGCTTGAGACACTCATAATACAGCACGATTTTCACATAATTAATCAAGCACTTGATTAAAGGTTTCTTGTTCTATATTGCAATGTAAAAGGATATTTAGATGCATGAATTATCATGGAAATGACGTAAATACTCTTCAGATAATACTGTCTTGATATAAATGCTTGAGACACTCATAATACAGCACGATTTTCACATAAGTAATCAGGCACTTGATTAAAGGTTTCTTGTTCTATATTGCAATGTAAAAGGATATATAGATGCATGAATTATCATGGAAACGACGTAAATACTCTTCAGATAATACTGTCTTGATATAAATGCTTGAGACACTCATAATACAGCACGATTTTCACATAAGTAATCAGGCACTTGATTAAAGGTTTCTTGTTCTATATTGCAATGTAAAAGGATATATAGATGCATGAATTATCATGGAAACGACGTAAATACTCTTCAGATAATACTGTCTTGATATAAATGCTTGAGACACTCATAATACAGCACGATTTTCACATAAGTAATCAGGCACTTGATTAAAGGTTTCTTGTTCTATATTGCAATGTAAAAGGATATTTAGATGCATGAATTATCATGTAAACGACGTAAATACTCTTCAGATAATACTGTCTTGATATAAATGCTTGAGACACTCATAATACAGCACGATTTTCACATAATTAATCAAACTCTTGATTAAAGGTTTCTTTTTCTATATTTCAATGTAAAAGGATATTTAGATGCATGAATTATCATGGAAATGACGTAAATACTCTTCAGATAATACTGTCTTGATATAAATGCTTGAGACACTCATAATACAGCACGATTTTCACATAATTAATCAAGCACTTGATTAAAGGTTTCTTGTTCTATATTGCAATGTAAAAGGATATATAGATGAATGAATTATCATGGAAACGACGTAAATACTCTTCAGATAATACTGTCTTGATATAAATGATTGAGACACTCATAATACAGCACGATTTTCACATAATTAATCAAGCACTTGATTAAAGGTTTCTTGTTCTATATTGCAATGTAAAAGGATATATAGATGCATGAATTATCATGGAAACGACGTAAATACTCTTCAGATAATACTGTCTTGATATAAATGCTTGAGACACTCATAATACAGCACGATTTTCACATAAGTAATCAGGCACTTGATTAAAGGTTTCTTGTTCTATATTGCAATGTAAAAGGATATATAGATGCATGAATTATCATGGAAACGACGTAAATACTCTTCAGATAATACTGTCTTGATATAAATGCTTGAGACACTCATAATACAGCACGATTTTCACATAAGTAATCAGGCACTTGATTAAAGGTTTCTTGTTCTATATTGCAATGTAAAAGGATATATAGATGCATGAATTATCATGGAAACGACGTAAATACTCTTCAGATAATACTGTCTTGATATAAATGCTTGAGACACTCATAATACAGCACGATTTTCACATAAGTAATGAAACACTTGATTAAAGGTTTATTGATCCACAAATGAGTAGAAGAAGCGGGATTGTTGCTTCTTATGCATCGCTGACAGAGATACCTCAAAATTATAAAAATGATTGCTTAAACAGAAAGATCTGTACATAAATAATCAAGCACTTGATAAAGGCTTATTGTTCTATAGTTCTATACTGCATTGTAAATGGATATTTAGATGCGAGAGCTATCATGGAAATGACGTAAATACTCTTCAGATAATACTGTCTTCATATAAATGCTTGAGACACTCATAATAAAGCACGATTTTCACATAATTAATAAAGCACTTGATTAAAGGTTTCTTGTTCTATATTGCAATGTAAAAGGATATATAGATGCATGAATTATCATGGAAACGACGTAAATACTCTTCAGATAATACTGTCTTGATATAAATGCTTGAGACACTCATAATACAGCACGATTTTCACATAAGTAATCAGGCACTTGATTAAAGGTTTCTTGTTCTATATTGCAATGTAAAAGGATATATAGATGCATGAATTATCATGGAAACGACGTAAATACTCTTCAGATAATACTGTCTTGATATAAATGCTTGAGACACTCATAATACAGCACGAATTTCACATAATTAATCAAGCACTTGATTAAAGGTTTCTTGTTCTATATTGCAATGTAAAAGGATATATAGATGCATGAATTATCATGGAAACGACGTAAATACTCTTCAGATAATACTGTCTTGATATAAATGCTTGAGACACTCATAATACAGCACGATTTTCACATAAGTAATCAGGCACTTAATTAAAGGTTTCTTGTTCTATATTGCAATGTAAAAGGATATATAGATGCATGAATTATCATGGAAATGACGTAAATACTCTTCAGATAATACTGTCTTGATATAAATGCTTGAGACACTCATAATACAGCACGATTTTCACATAATTAATCAAGCACTTGATTAAAGGTTTCTTGTTCTATATTGCAATGTAAAAGGATATATAGATGCATGAATTATCATGGAAACGACGTAAATACTCTTCAGATAATACTGTCTTGATATAAATGCTTGAGACACTCATAATACAGCACGATTTTCACATAAGTAATCAGGCACTTGATTAAAGGTTTCTTGTTCTATATTGCAATGTAAAAGGATATATAGATGCATGAATTATCATGGAAACGACGTAAATACTCTTCAGATAATACTGTCTTGATATAAATGCTTGAGACACTCATAATACAGCACGATTTTCACATAATAAATCAAGCACTTGATTAAAGGTTTCTTGTTCTATATTGCAATGTAAAAGGATATATAGATGCATTAATTATCATGGAAACGACGTAAATACTCTTCAGATAATACTGTCTTGATATAAATGCTTGAGACACTCATAATACAGCACGATTTTCACATAAGTAATCAGGCACTTGATTAAAGGTTTCTTGTTCTATATTGCAATGTAAAAGGATATATAGATGCATGAATTATCATGGAAATGACGTAAATACTCTTCAGATAATACTGTCTTGATATAAATGCTTGAGACACTCATAATACAGCACGATTTTCACATAATTAATCAAGCACTTGATTAAAGGTTTCTTGTTCTATATTGCAATGTAAAAGGATATATAGATGCATGAATTATCATGGAAACGACGTAAATACTCTTCAGATAATACTGTCTTGATATAAATGCTTGAGACACTCATAATACAGCAGGATTTTCACATAAGTAATCAGGCACTTGATTAAAGGTTTCTTGTTCTATATTGCAATGTAAAAGGATATATAGATGCATGAATTATCATGGAAACGACGTAAATACTCTTCAGATAATACTGTCTTGATATAAATGCTTGAGACACTCATAATACAGCACGATTTTCACATAAGTAATGAAACACTTGATTAAAGGTTTATTGATCCACAAATGAGTAGAAGAAGCTGGATTGTTGCTTCTTATGCATCGCTGACAGAGATACCTCAAAATTATAAAAATGATTGCTTAAACAGAAAGATCTGTACATAAATAATCAAGCACTTGATAAAGGCTTATTGTTCTATAGTTCTATACTGCATTGTAAATGGATATTTAGATGCATGAGCTATCATGGAAATGACGTAAATACTCTTCAGATAATACTGTCTTGATATAAATGATTGAGACACTCATAATACAGCACGATTTTCACATAATTATTCAAGCACTTGATTAAAGATATCTTGTTCTATATTGCAATGTAAAAGGATATATAGATGCATGAATTATCATGGAAACGTTGTAAATACTCTTCAGATAATACTGTCTTGATATAAATGCTTGAGACACTCATAATACAGCACGATTTTCACATAAGTAATCAGGCACTTGATTAAAGGTTTCTTGTTCTATACTGCATTGTAAATGGATATTTAGATGCATGAGCTATCATGGAAATGACGTAAATACTCTTCAGATAATACTGTCTTGATATAAATGATTGAGACACTCATAATACAGCACGATTTTCACATAATTAATCAAGCACTTGATTAAAGGTTTCTTGTTCTATATTGCAATGTAAAAGGATATATAGATGCATGAATTATCATGGAAACGTTGTAAATACTCTTCAGATAATACTGTCTTGATATAAATGCTTGAGACACTCATAATACAGCACGATTTTCACATAAGTAATCAGGCACTTGATTAAAGGTTTCTTGTTCTATATTGCAATGTAAAAGGATATATAGATGCATGAATTATCATGGAAACGACGTAAATACTCTTCAGATAATACTGTCTTGATATAAATGCTTGAGACACTCATAATACAGCACGATTTTCACATAAGTAATCAGGCACTTGATTAAAGGTTTCTTGTTCTATATTGCAATGTAAAAGGATATATAGATTCATGAATTATCATGGAAACGTTGTAAATACTCTTCAGATAATACTGTCTTGATATAAATGCTTGAGACACTCATAATACAGCACGATTTTCACATAAGTAATCAGGCACTTGATTAAAGGTTTCTTGTTCTATATTGCAATGTAAAAGGATATATAGATGCATGAATTATCATGGAAACGACGTAAATACTCTTCAGATAATACTGTCTTGATATAAATGCTTGAGACACTCATAATACAGCACGATTTTCACATAATTAATAAAGCACTTGATTAAAGGTTTCTTGTTCTATATTGCAATGTAAAAGGATATATAGATGCATGAATTATCATGGAAACGACGTAAATACTCTTCAGATAATACTGTCTTGATATAAATGCTTGAGACACTCATAATAAAGCACGATTTTCACATAATTAATCAAGCACTTTATTAAAGGTTTCTTGTTCTATATTGCAATGTAAAAGGATATATAGATGCATGAATTATCATGGAAACGTTGTAAATACTCTTCAGATAATACTGTCTTGATATAAATGCTTGAGACACTCATAATACAGCACGATTTTCACATAAGTAATCAGGCACTTGATTAAAGGTTTCTTGTTCTATATTGCAATGTAAAAGGATATATAGATGCATGAATTATCATGGAAACGACGTAAATACTCTTCAGATAATACTGTCTTGATATAAATGCTTGAGACACTCATAATACAGCACGATTTTCACATAAGTAATGAAACACTTGATTAAAGGTTTATTGATCCACAAATGAGTAGAAGAAGCTGGATTGTTGCTTCTTATGCATCGCTGACAGAGATACCTCAAAATTATAAAAATGATTGCTTAAACAGAAAGATCTGTACATAAATAATCAAGCACTTGATAAAGGCTTATTGTTCTCTAGTTCTATACTGCATTGTAAATGGATATTTAGATGCATGAGCTATCATGGAAATGACGTAAATACTCTTCAGATAATACTGTCTTGATATAAATGCTTGAGACACTCATAATACACCACGATTTTCAGATACGTAATCAAGCGCTTGATTAAAGGTTTATTGTTCCACAAATGAGTAGAAGAAGCGGGATTGTTGCTTCTTATGCATCGCTGACAGAGATACCTCAAAATTATAAAAATGAATGCTTAAACAGAAAGATCTGTACATAAATAATCAAGCACTTGATAAAGGCTTATTGTTCTATAATGCACTGTAAAAGGATATTTAGATGCAAGAGCTATCATGGAAATGATGTAAATACTTTTCAGATAATACTGTCTTGATATAAATGCTTGAGGCATTCATAATACTAGCAATTGTTTTCAACAGTAAGTAATTACTGCATAAACTATCAAAGGCATTATTCAGTACTTATTTTCCGAGGAGGAAAAAATGTCTAAGGACCATATCTTTATAACCTCCAGTTTTTCAGAATATCGCATTTAATAAATGACAGCGCCACATCAGATCAACTTACATTACTCATTCAAAATATGAAAATTGCAACCCGATCCTTAGATTAAAAACATTACGAAATACAAAGGTTTATTAATGATTATTTGAGAGGTCTGATACATAAAACATTAATTACAACAGAAACAGATTTAGTTAGCGATAAAAAAGAAAATTTATTTAAAATATGAAAAACATGAAGTGCAAACAAGAAAAACAAATATGAAGAACATAATATTAAAGAAATAACAACCTTGCATATCTATATATGACTGTGCATGCCGTGGAATATTGGATTGAGTTTGGTCAGCAATATGATTTAAGTAAAAATGAAATACAATAAAAAGGTGCGACTTATTTTGTTTCCGTTGTATTTGCTTCCGTTGTACAATGCATACATTTTTTAAGCATATTAGTTAATAAGTAATCATAACCATAAGTAATAATAACCATATATCATCATAGTTAATAAGAGCACTTCAATCATGGGTATATGAATTATAATTCTCATATTTTTAAGAAGACACATTTTTAGTGAATTGCATCATCCAGAAATCAGACGATTCTTTTTTGGGCAGCAGTTTTTTTTCCAGAGCAAGAATTGTAAAAGTGTTGTTCTTTGGATATTATTTGCCCCTGGAGATGAGGAATTGAAAATTTGTTGAAGAAGAATAGAAAAATAAAACTCATCAGATGAAATTTTTGTTTGTTAAAATGTCGTAAATAGGGATTGCAACACTGATATACCGGGATATCGAATACCGGTGTTTTGAGCCATTTGTACAATTTTGTAATATCGGTATTCACAAGTTTAAATACCGATTTTTTGGTATTTACTAGACATTTTTAAAATTGTCTTGTAATTATTTAAATTGTTCAGGTATCTCCAACATATCAAAATAGTACACGTTTTTGTTTTTATGTCTCACTAACGGACTTAATTAATTTGACTGTGAATACAAAGTTGCATCGTACAATCAAGAGAAGTGATAAAATTCTATATGACAATTGATTGTAAAAACCTCCACGCTTTTGCGCGTGCATTAGTATGGGTTTACTTTGACAAAATAGGAGTGAGAGGAAAGATGAAAGGATATGTTTAGGAGGAGATTCTAAATAACGTTGGGTCAGTTTACTCCTAATGATGGAATGATTTTTGAAACTGAGAAATCCAATCCAAAAAGCCTTAATAGACTTAAACCAGCAAATTAATTTTTCAGATAGTGAATTCGACTTAATACCCAGAACAGGTTGTTATAATTTAATATTAAAGCTGGCTGTTGAGGAATTATGTCGGAGAGATTCTAATTTATTAATAGCTAATGCAACAGTAAATTTCAAGTTGCAGTCACTGAAAGAACAGCACACATCACTATCTGAAGAATTATATATTACATTGAAAAATCGCACAGAAGAAAGGCATACCGAAATAGAAAATGTTTTATGGTATTTACATAATTATAATGATTTTAAAAATGTAAAAGAAGAAAAGAGACTAACCAATTCAAATCTGATCAAGTTTATAGTAAATTTTCCTAACATTTTTTTACCCACAAACCTATCCACATTTAGAAGAATTCGGTACTGTTATCGGAGATTATGATGGCACTAATGGAGGTGGTATAGCGCAGCTATACCACTTTGGATCAGTAACAACAACAACAACACATTTTTGTGATTAAAATAAATAAGATGTCCCTTTAATTTTTTGTGATTCTTTATATACTGTTATAATTTATAAGTTACAAATGATTTTTGTGATATTTACATTATCTAATAATATTGGTACATAAAACCAAGAAACACCCGTGTTTTCTTTCTTTTCCTATAATTTCTAATACCTGTATTAAAACCGGTATCCCGGTGTTAAGATCTAAAAAAAACCGAATACCGGTATTCAACTTTTGGTCCGGTATTGCAATCCCTAGTCGTAAATACAAAGATTTTCCATATGGGAAATGACTGGAGCTTTCAAGATTCTCTAAACCGCTGAAAATTGCATCGTTGTGAGCTGCCAGTGATATAAAAGCTGCGATTTGTGAAATGAAAAACGCGCATGTAACAACAAAATTGGAATAATATTAATTGGCGTCGACAATAAAAAAATACCCGAAATCAAGAAAACGTAATAAATGCCAAAATTAGTCTGAAACTGATTTTGCAATAAAATAAATGTTTCATGAAGGTTTTCAAAATTATTTACAATAATTTCTTTGCCTGTTTTAATTTCTATTACATTTTAAATCCTTTTCTTACCTTTTTGCTATAAATGTTTTGACATAACCGTAACCGTAAGATACTTTTTTCATATTGTATTCAACTTATTTCCCTTTATTGGGTTATTGGGGGGTGAAAGTTTAGGATATAACTGGGGGGGGCGGTCTATGAGACCGAATTTTCTTTACACTCAAATTAAATTTTCTAATGAAAGTATTGGTATGAAAATCAGTTCAATATATTTAGCAGCTATTTTTCCTGATATTTAAATATGTTTCGGAAGTTTTTCAAAATATATAATCATTGAAAAAAAGTAATTCATGTTTGAACATACATTTACTTAACAAACTACATGTTACAACAAATAATATTCTTGAAAAAACATATTAAATTTTACTTTTAAAATCCTATTCATTTTCCAGTAAAAAAGGTATATAGAAAGCAATATAATGGAAAATTAAACAATTACATGAAGAAAAAAAAATACAATGGGTAAAATTGACCTTTTTTTTTATTGGCATCATTTCTAAGCAGAAACTTGTGAACATTCGTAGCACGGTTTTCGAGGGCATTTTAAACATGCAGGTTAAGTACAAGTATAAAAATCAGCCTGTAAATTCTGCTGCTATTTCTTTGTATAATAATATATTTTAGAAATCTTTCAAAATATATTATAACTAGAAAAATTACGAACATACGTATGAGAATCAGTCAATTGCAAACTTTCATCGAAAAAATCTTATGTAGAGTTATCCTTATCACTAAAATCACTTTCTGCTTCATTTAAAAGTCTCTGGGGCCCTGCTTGATAACGAGGATCAGTAAATTGGAGGATCAGGTTTTAGAGTCATCTGCAAAGTCTTGTATAATACTGAAACACTAAAAGAGAGGTGCGGTCTCACAGACGTTGCGCAACAAAATAGCTGAAATATTTAAAAAAAAAAACATCCGCTGAAACCGGTCTAAAAAGTGCACGCAGAGTGAAGGTCACAAAACAGGAAACTACAGAGTCAATCCATTTGATTGATCTAAAAATAGAATAGGGTGACCGAAAGACCATCCTAAGTGGTTTGAGATACCACAATTCTCCATTTAAGGATTAAAAGTATTTTAAGTAAGCATCCCAGCGAAATACAAAGAATTTCGTATCTTTAATTATTATATGTTTTTTTTTTTAAAAGCAGGCCTGTTTCTGATGAAGCCATTCATGTTGGAAACGTTTAAAAAAAAAGGCAAGAAATTAACTGGTGCGCGTGCCGAAACAACCCACTGTCACTTGCAACGAGGCCACGCAAAGTATCCAATATCTTATAGAAATTGGGAACAGATTTATATCTTCTTAATGAATTAAGCTTCGATATAAGACTGTGCTCCTGTAAGCTATGTTCCGATAAACAATTTCAGTAGAGTGGTTGCCAATATCATTTTTTATTTTTGTAATTATTGCCTGCCGATGTGTACACTACATCGTTGGCGACTTTGTGAAAAAAGCATTTCGAAGTATTTTTCCAGCGTAAAACTTGCTAAAAATGTAATACTTGTTATAAAATTGATGTTGCATAAATCAAAGTTTAACTTGCAATGCTTTAATTTTGCATTTTAATAAAGAATTATATTTAAACCTTACACATATCCAAATGATATTTCTTATTCACTGTATTCATTAACATAAAACGAGATTAAAATTCTCAACACTGAGTTAATATAGCAATGAATAAAAATTATCTTCGGGCCTTGATTAAATTTATAACGTGAATAACGTTCACATAACAAAGAACTTTATTTTGTTATTTCAAATAATTTCATTGTTTAATTTTTCTACAAGAAACAATTCACATTATAGTTTATTAATTAACATAATTAATTAATATTGTTACGAATCGGTAATGCTGCTTCCCAGCATAGTTGGTTCCACTATCGGAAAGAATGTTTTACAGTCATCTGTATTGGACGGAGTCCGGTGTCGCGTCGGAGGTTCCAGAGCTTGGCGACAAACTTGGCGACCATTTGGCTACTTGGCGACGAATTTGGCGACTTTGGTGCCAAAATGGATTACACCCGAAACATCGAGAATTTTCCCGATCCGTCCAGTAGGAACCGAGATACGCCTCGAACGTTCCTGATTAGATGAGAGGCTTCTAGCCCCGCCTCCTGACACCTATAAAAGGAGCGGCCTGCAGCTGCCGGGTGTTGGTGAACCAGTTGTGGTCGTCGGAAGCGACAGCGAGAGTAGTCGGAATAGACGGTAAAGAACCGGCCTTCCAGAAATAAGCGGAGCAGCGACGGGGTGAAGCTAGTGCTGAACTAAGCTGTGCGCTACCGTCTGCAGTAGAGTCTTGTTATATGCTGCTGTGTATGCTGTTGTTGCTGCACGTCTCGGCTGAAGATAATCGTCTTCTGTGCTGTATATAGTTGTCATGTGTGTCTTCGTGTAAATAAACACCGTTGTTTTATTTTCTACTGCCGCCTGCTGATTGAGCGTTCTCCACACCATATAACTCCCACTATCCAAACGAACCCCGGAAATTTCGTAACAATATACTTCTATAATTCATTAGAATAACTGCTAAATTCCTTCCAAAAAATTTGTTCTATTTAGGAATTTAAGAGATGATCTGAAAATTTATCTATGACTGACTGGTTGGAAAGCGATTGAACAGGGACCATTAAAACCTAACTTAACCTGTCAGTAATTATTTGTCAATCAAAGTTGGAAAGATTAGAATGGAGCATGTACTGAATCTCTTGCGATTAATTAAATTAATTTATTATAAGGTTTTTATCAGGGTTTTGAGTGCGCATTTGTATTCTGGAACTTTCATTTCTGTGACAATGTCAAATATAATAAATTCGTTTATCAAAGAATTAGCTGTTGTCATAACACTGTAATTATTCGCTGTAACTGTAGATTATATTTAAGATAAATTCATTAATTATTATTATTAAGGATTTCATGGAAATGGATAAAAATGTTCCTTGTTTCTGCTCAAATAATTTTAAGGCATTAATTCAAAAATTAATAAAAATCATAAAATTTATTTCCTCATTTTCAAGATGTCTCATGGTTATCTTGGTTAATAGGTATTATAATGAGAAATGGGAAATATTGGCCAATATTTATTACATTTTAAAAATTATTGAAAAGTGTTATTCACATTTAATGTAAGGAAATAATCAATCAATTATAATTTTTTTTAAAAATTATAATTCAATCAATTATAATTTCTTTGTTGACTCAAAGTTGAAAATTAATTATTATACAAATTAGAACTTTTTTTTTTTGATAATTAGGATATAAATTCGAAACTGAATGTTTTTAGTTGAAAAAAAATATTTGCATAAATCTATATATGAAGATGATCCCTTAGATAAAAAAAATATATTTTATGTACTAAAAGAAATATATTCTTATGACGACAGGCATTTAAAGTTTCATTACGTCATAAAATAATTTTGGAATGACAAGTAACTAAGGGATATTTCTTCAATGATTACACAAAAAAGTCTAACAAATTCTTTCACCTTTTGTCCACGATTTACTTTTCCAGGCAAAAAAAGATAATGGTTAAAAAATTTTAATAATATGTAATTATAAGTAACTGATACTGATTGTTATCGAATTAAAGCAGAAATTTTAAAAATAATATGCGTTCTTCTGTAAGAGAAACAACTTCTGCTGTTTGCTTTAAAATTATTTTATATTTGTTGAGTAAGAAATTTAAATATATATATATATATATATATATATATATATATATATATATATATATATATATATATATATATATATATTAAAACTTTCTTTGCTATTGATATTGGAAAGTTTGTGGATATCAACATTATCAATTTTATCACACCAAACGAAATATATAATTTCCTCTTTCCCGGTAAAATTCCAGGTAATAATAATATAATTTATAGAAAATGTAAACGTGTACAATGGTTAACAAATTTAAAATAGTTGAGATCAAGGTAAATGAACAGTTTCCGCGATATTTTATCCTTCAAATAAACGCATCGAAGAGATTAACATGATTAATCAAATAAGTAGCTGACGATAAACTGATCTGTTTTGATTAGAGTTTACCTCGTTTGAAATGATATCAGGTGCTTGCCAAAAATCCTTGAAAAAGAAGTGAAAAGTTGTTAATGTGTCGTGATGCTGATCAAACAAGCTAATCATAAACTTATATGCGAAACACTTAGCACATTTCGGCTGTTGCACATTTGCCAGATTTCAAAATAAATAAATACATAAAAACATGAGATTGTTTGAGTAAGATTTATGTACAAAAAAGTGATACCAAAAATGATCTAATAAATCTGAAATGATCTAATAATAAACTTTAAAGTTAAAAAAATGTATTGTTCAAACATCATTTGTTATTTTTTTATTAATTTTTTACAGTTTCCAACAGTTCTCCGAATCCATATATTTTTACAATTTTCACCTATTAAACGTCCTTTGGGACCCTACGTTGTATGATGATTCTTTATCCTCTTGATACCTACTATCACCCCTCTGAATTTGTCAGTGGAATTCAGTGTGTGTGTGTGTGTGTGTGTGTGTGTGTGTGAAGGGATAAAAATCCTTAATGTTTACCGCTTAAACGAAACGAAATAGTTTCGGAATCGCAACAAAAATTATTTCTTATTCAAACTAAAACCAAAAAAGGAACAGGAAAAACTTCATAGTATTTAGACAGCGCTAATGCAGCTACTTCTAAAACACAGATAAATTGAGACAAAAGTAATAAAATCCAAGTTAATAGGAAAATCAAATTAAACCAAATAAAAAAAGAATCCTTCCTGAAGACATTTTCAAGGGTCACCCTCAGGCAGGGACTCAAAAAAAGGGATTTTTCTGTGAAGGAATGCCGACTATACAGTCTAATAATGATTTCTCTTGACCCGAAAATCCCCTGAAATTAAGCCCAAGAGACATATCATTTTAATAGAAAGAAAAACACAAAACAAAAAATTAGAAGAATAAATCCACTAATAAGTAAAGATACAATAACAAAAATATCATATAATAACACTCAAACCAGTAAAGAAACAAAAACGAAAGACCCTAACAGCAGCAGGCAAAGAAAGTTTAAGCTATCGATTGTGATTCCCGCATTTTTAACACCCCCAAGTTAACGTATTTAAGGTAAAAAACAATTGTAGGGTCCCAGTGCTATTATTGAGTGATCTAATATGCTAGGAAAATTATATATATATATATATATATTCAATATTGAACGTATGTTCATTAGTTTCAGTTGGCAAGCTTTTAAATTTCAGTGACCATTCCTTCAAAGCTGGAAGTCTAATCCTTCCATAATGAGAACATACATTATCCGACTAGCCTGCGTCAGATTTAAAACTTGAAGCGCCACAATGAGAATATTCTTTGCTTATATCTGCCATATGTAAATATGGAATCTATTTTTCACGTTTAAGCACTAACTTAGCCGCTTCACTACAGATTTTAAATTGTCAGATTTTCGCTCAGTTTTTCTGTGCATTTTTTTTTTTCATTTGATATCGCCGGAAGCCCCATTATTACTTTAAAAAACAAAAACAAAAAAACAATACAGTGCTAACACCTGTATTGCTTGAACATTCAGACGATTACTAGACAAGAGAAAAAAATTTGCGCTATTCGAAAAAAATTAAACAAATTTCACATTTATTCATTAGTGTTATCACAAACGGTGTATCTAAAAGCAGATTCAACAAATAATATTGTTTTAAATTCATCTGCTTTCTATTTGGTATAATAATAACTTTCATCAAATATTTCAAACAATACTGGCAAAATAAACCTCTTAGGTGTCAGATGACTCGCTATCTACAAATCACAAAGAGAATAAAATGCGATGATTAAATAAAATTTATTATATATAATAGGTAAATAGGTATGGCATTTTTTAATACCAAATGAATAATAAGAAAACAATAAGTCAATTTGATTCTTCGAAAACATTTGTTTATCAAACTGTTTCAGGAATTTTGAATTTTTATCAAAAACAATTTCTGGATGTCGAATATAGAATATTTTCTTTTATATAGAACAAAAATTATAGCATTATGCAATACTCATTGTGATCAAAAATCAATCAATGGTTTATTTTTTCCCTTTTCATAAGAATAAAAATATAAAAACTGTTAGATAAAAAACAGCTATTAGATTAATTCTTGATGAAATAGGAATTCATGAAAGTTTGGATAAAAAAAAACATGCTATTCAATGAATCAGATATCATTCTTATGTTCTTTATTACAAACTCCTCCCCTAAAATTAAAAAAAGTTGTACTTTAAAATCAATTTAATTTTTATATTATAATAGCGGGAATGATCATATCTTAATTAAATTTTAAGTGTTAAATATTATTACAGCTTAAAAAGGGATAGAAAGATAGAGAAAGGAAGTAAAAGTGAATCGACAGAAAAAATATGACAAAAATAACTAATTTTTTTTCCATTTTTATATGAGAATATACATTTTAAATTCAATGTAAGCATATTCAAAAATGATATAGATATTTGTAGACTTTTTTAAAATTAATATTTTTTGACTCCTTGGTTTTTCATGTCTTATTTATTCTAAAAAATAATTTGGCGTAATTGTTTTTATAGTTCCAAATTTGACAGCAATATAAAAATGTAATGCAATTATTATACATTCAATCTTCTATCCCAAGCGCTCTACTATTATAGTTTTTACAGACAGATAGAGTGAAAAACATATATAACATCCCAGTATATATTCTATCCCAAGCGCTCTACTATTATAGTTTTTACAGACAGATAGAGTGAAAAACATATTATATATTCTATCCCAAGCGATCTACTATTATAGTTTTTACAGACAGATAGAGTGAAAAACATATATAACATCCCAATATATATTCTATTCCAAGCGCTTTACTATTATAGTTTTTACAGACAGATAGAGTGAAAAACATATTATATATTCTATCCCAAGCGATCTACTATTATAGTTTTTACAGACAGATAGAGTGAAAAACATATATAACATCCCAATATATATTCTATTCCAAGCGCTTTACTATTATAGTTTTTACAGACAGATAGAGTGAAAAACATATTATATATTCTATCCCAAGCGATCTACTATTATAGGTTTTACAGACAGATAGAGTGAAAAACATATATAACATCCCAATATATATTCTATTCCAAGCGCTTTACTATTATAGTTTTTACAGACAGATAGAGTGAAAAACATATTATATATTCTATCCCAAGCGATCTACTATTATAGTTTTTACAGACAGATAGAGTGAAAAACATATATAACATCAAAAAATGCATTTTGAGGGCTGAGGGAGTTTTGAAATAAGGCGATTCCTCAGAATCTCGAGGCCGAATTTTTTTTGGCGATTACTATATTTCTCTTTGTATATTTAACAAGCAAAAAAGTAAAAAAAAAAAGAAATTACGTTTGATATTCTTAAGTCTTCCTATATCGATATTAAGTCACGATTAATTGTGATGAACAATGAAAGGAAAGCTATTTATTTGGGGAATTACAAATCACCGTGTCGCAATCGGTTAAGATTAATGGTTATAGAGAAACTTTGTAGAGATGAAATTACGAAATGAAATATCCTTTTATATTTTTTCTTGTGTAGTTATATGCTGGTCACATATTTATATCTTTACTTATAATAAGAATGAATGTGTGTGCGCACACGCATGGTGTTCTTTAGACTAGACTGTTTCATCTAGTTAGAACAAATCACTTTTGAGGATGGAAAGTGCATATTAATGCGACTTTTCTTGAATTTTTAATTATTCTTTTAATCAAGTAAAAATTTAGTGAAATTCTGTGAAAAAATCTGAAAATATTACAGGACAAATATCAAATGTTTTTTACGTCATTTTGAAATTCCAAAACGTCATTTCAAAATTTTCAAAAATGTTAATTTCTTTTAAGATATCAATTAAATTCCTATTTTAAATCAAATTTTAAATATTTCTAGCCTATTTTGCAACAATCTATTTCACACAAAATAAAATAAAAATATAATTTGATCTGCATTAGATAGTTTTTTTTTATCCACGTGTTGCTATTACTTTGACAAAGGCTCTAATTAAAAGATTACGCCAACTCTTACTGCAAAATAAACTCAGAAAAGTGTAAAATCTCTTTTCTAAATATACATTTAATAGAAAAAATATTTGAATGAAGTAAAAATACTATTTTATGCAGTTTAAGTCTATAAATGTTCTGAAGAAAGATATTTTTTTTTTTTTATACAAAAGGGGCCTACGAGTTATATTTAGTAAATTTTTCTGGAGATTTATTTGAAATTAAAAGAATGAAATCTGACAAAGAGCGAAATTTTAGATCATTCTATTAATTTTTCCAAAAAAAGCATATGCTAATTTACAATAAATAATAAGCATTAAGAACTATATGCAATTATAAGTTATAAAACATTGATAATAAAGCCAAATTTCAAAATTTTTCTTCTAATAAATTTCAGATATATTCTAGAAATGCTATTTTTCCTATTCTTTGCCGATACGCATTAATTAATAAATAAATATTTTTCCCACACAATATTTCATCAAACATATTTTAAAAATTATAAAATCCATTTTTTGTATGTTATTTGTATCATCAAAGTATGTATAGATCCTGCGACGTATTTCTATCCTGCAATTCAATTTTATCTTTCGTAAAAAATTTATAACGTAAAAAAAAACTTTAAAAAATATTTTTTATTTAAATAAAAAAAATACATCGCATTCTAGATTTAAACATAAGCGACATTAAGTCCGAGATCCAATATTTCCATAAATTAAAATATTACGTAAAGGCATTGTTTATGTGAAAATCAACTTAGAAAGGACATACTATATACTAAAAGCATTAATTTCTCAAACCTCTAATATGTAGAATAAATATGCATTGACAGTTATTTTCAAATAAGCATTAATATGCGTGTGTATTTAGTACGCTTACACATGCAATTAAATCATGCAAAAGTTAATAAACTGATTAAGTTTTTCTAATAGATGCAAAATCTTAGAAAAAGAGTTTTAATTAGTTTAAGATTTCGTAATTCTACGAATAGAGGGAAGCATTTTACTAAATTCTTGTAGTTTCCCTTCTTTTACTAATTATTTTATTAGTATATCTACTAACTATTCAGATAATTGGCCAAGATATACCATAAAAAAGAAGTATTATACGATAGTGGTTTCCTCTGTTTTACTAATTATTTTATTAGTATATTTATTTAACAATGTATGTATATGTGCTCTACAGGTCAGGTAATTGGCTTAGATGTACCACAAAAAGAAGTATTGTACTAACGTTTTGTGGTTTCCTTTCTCTTTCTAATTACTCTATTGGTATATCTACTAACAATAAAGAGGAATGTATGTATATGCACTCTACATTTCTGATAACTGGCCAAGATATACCATAAAAAGAAGTATTATACAATAGTGGTTTCCTCTGTTTTACTAATTATTTTATTAGTATATTTATTATCAATGCATGTATATGTGCTCTACAGGTTAGGTAATTGGCTTAAATGTACCACAAAAAGAAGTATTGTACTAACGTTTTGTGGTTTCCTCTCTCTTTCTAATTACTCTATTGGTATATCTACTAACAATAAAGAGGAATGTATGTATATGCACTCTACATTTCTGATAACTGGCCAAGATATACCATAAAAAGAAGTATTATACAATAGTGGTTTCCTCTGTTTTACTAATTATTTTATTAGTATATTTATTTAACAATGTATGTATATGTGCTCTACAGGTCAGGTAATTGGCTTAAATGTACCACAAAAAGAAGTATTGTACTAACGTTTTGTGGTTTCCTTTCTCTTTCTAATTACTCTATTGGTATATCTACTAACAATAAAGAGGAATGTATGTATATGCACTCTACATTTCTGATAACTGGCCAAGATATACCATAAAAAGAAGTATTATACAATAGTGGTTTCCTCTGTTTTACTAATTATTTTATTAGTATATTTATTTAACAATGTATGTATATGTGCTCTACAGGTCAGGTAATTGGCTTAGATGTACCACAAAAAGAAGTATTGTACTAACGTTTTGTGGTTTCCTTTCTCTTTCTAATTACTCTATTGGTATATCTACTAACAATAAAGAGGAATGTATGTATATGCACTCTACATTTCTGATAACTGGCCAAGATATACCATAAAAAGAAGTATTATACAATAGTGGTTTCCTCTGTTTTACTAATTATTTTATTAGTATATTTATTTAACAATGTATGTATATGTGCTCTACAGGTCAGGTAATTGGCTTAGATGTACCACAAAAAGAAGTATTGTACTAACGTTTTGTGGTTTCCTTTCTCTTTCTAATTACTCTATTGGTATATCTACTAACAATAAAGAGGAATGTATGTATATGCACTCTACATTTCTGATAACTGGCCAAGATATACCATAAAAAGAAGTATTATACAATAGTGGTTTCCTCTGTTTTACTAATTATTTTATTAGTATATTTATTTAACAATGTATGTATATGTGCTCTACAGGTCAGGTAATTGGCTTAAATGTACCACAAAAAGAAGTATTGTACTAACGTTTTGTGGTTTCCTCTCTCTTTCTAATTACTCTATTGGTATATCTACTAACAATAAAGAGGAATTTGTGTATATGCACTCTATAGCTCAGATAATTGACCTAAATATTCTATAAAAAGAAGTATTATAAAATTTTTTAATGGTTTCCTCTGTTTTACTAATTATTTTATTAGTATATCTGCTAATAATAAAGAGGTAATATTAGTAATCTGCTAATATTAATATGTATTTTACAGGTCAGATAACTGGCCTGGATATATCAAATTCGGTAATGTTTATCAAGGACTAATTTTTTTGAAATTTTTATTAGAATTTTAATCAATCCGAAATGCTGGAATATCCCCAAGATAATTTCAGATAAAATTACTGAATCAAAATAGTTTTTGCATCATGTTAAAATTCGGAAAATTGTCTTTTGCATAATAGCAATTTAGCAAAATGCAATTTTTTCCTGAATTCAGATGATTTTTAAACTTACATAATTTTCAGCAATAGTTTTCCTTGCGCAACGGAATTCAAACTATTTTCATTGTTTCTCCAAATATTAAATTGGATTATTTTCTTCCATTGTTAAAGGCTAAGAAAAAAAAGATTATATCTAGCGACCACCTAATTTGTGCAAAGAATAAGAGAGTGCAATTGCATTAACGTATAGAAAAAAAAATCCTCTCAGCAACCTGGAAGACCAAGGTAGATGATTCCTTTACATCTGAGTTACTATCTGGCAACATAAATTGTTGATGTTAGAAACAGTTAAAATAAGGGCAATAAAATCACTTTTCAGCATCTAACTTCTAAAATATTGCTGTTATCAAAAACTTTAAATACAAAAATTGTTCGTCTTAATGAGGCTCTAATAGTTTTTATTCAATATTACGGAATAAACCATTATTTAAAGATTTATAAACATTATAAATGAAAGAAGTAAAAAGCTATTGAAATAACACATCTTCAAAGTTTATCTCCTTTGAAGTTTAAAAAGGCTTTATTAAGAAGGAAATGAGCAACATGTTATGCATAAACGATTTAATTGAAATTAAACGCAACTAATAATTACAACGAAACTGGACACCAAAGGGTGGCTAATTTAAAATAAAAAATATTTTTACATATAAAAACTTTAACAATAATTTTGCATGCTCTTCTCAGCATCATAAACAAAAAAAAAATCTCAATGCATGCACTGAATATTTTTTCATAAAGTATAGAAACCAAGGTTTGTACTGTTCTTTCTCGGATTCAGAAATCCTCTGCTCGTTTATGTAAGCGCTTTATGCAGATTGCATTTATTTCGTCAAAAAAAGAAATTAACATGTAGTTCGCCTGGGTAAATCATTTATTTGTCGTATATTTCTTTCTTTCTTCTACTCCCCCCCCCCTTTTTCCCTCCATCTTGGGCTCATCCAATTGGTTAAATATAGGCAAGGGGGCACAGGACAGCATTATGTTATGTTTGTTATTAATGAATCAACTGTGATTCAAACAGATGATATAATTATATATTATCTTATCTACTGCAATTAGCAGATAGAAAAAAAGTGCTTGTTTCATAGTGGTTCGAATTGTGGACATGAATCAGGTAAGCGAGCACACATCATGACAAACTGGCATAAACGTCGATGAAATAAGTCATTCTCCCCCCTCCCCTTCGTTCATTATTCTGAAATTCCATATCTCATTTTCTTACAAAATTTCAGAATCACTTTCCAGTGAAAAGACGTATATATATATATATATATATATATATATATATATATATATATATATATATATATATATATATATATATATATATATATATATATATATATATATATATATATGTATATATATATATGTGTGTGTGTGTGTGTGTGTGTGTGTGTGTGTGTGTGTGTGTGTGTGTGTGTGTGTGTGTGTTTAACACAAATTAGATTGTCCAAAAAGTTCCTTTCTCATCCCGTTTTTAAAGATGCTTTTCTCTGGCGATGAAACTTGGATTTTATAGGAAAATGTACATAGAAAACACACTTAGTGCAAGGATAATATGCTTTCAATTGACGCAAAGCCGAGACTACATCCCAACAAAGTTCTTTTGTCCATTTGATAGAATTGGAAAGGCGTAATTTTCTAGGAGCTCCTTCCTCAAGGTGAGACAATAAATTCTACGAAATAATGTTGTCAACTGGATCAATTGAAAGCTGCCATGGCAAAGAAGAAAAAAAAAGAAAAAAAAAGGCTAGAATTAATAAATCGACGAGGAGATGTTTTTCAAAATGACAACGCGAGACCACATTTTGAATTTGTCGTAAGAGAGAAGCTTTTACAGCTCTTACAGTTTGATCGGGATGTTTTACGGCATCATGCATACTCTCCAGATCTCACTCCATCTGATTATTATTTCTTTCTGTCCTTAAAAAATTATCTTCGTGATAAGCACTTTAAATCCCTCAGCGAAAGAAAAACGCACCTTGAGGATTTTTTCTTGTACAAAACACAATAATTTTGGAAGGAAGACATAATGAGGCTTCCTGAGAGATGGAAGAAGGTAACAGAGCAAAAGGGATCTTATATGAAAAAATAATAAATAGTAAATATTGTGTATATATCTTTCCTATTTCTAAAATATTATATATATACACTATAAGAACGAATTTATATTAGATGCAAAACAAAAATCAAAGCTTCCGTATTTTTAAATTTCTTTTCAGAATGTTCCCTTATGTGCTAACTATTTAACTATTTTAATAAATGCCTGTCTTTTTTAAACCAGGAAAAAAGCAAAATTATAATATAAACGAGACATATAAAGCTTTGAAAACGAAAAGAAAACCGGAAATTTAAATAATTTTCAGTTTAAATTGCTTTTGTTTTGTTATCAAAATGTCAATCGCTGAACAAAAGAGACAGAAAGATCGATTTCAATGGAAAATCATAGGACTTTCGTGAAATTACATCACATGATTGCCGACAATTTATGATACTGAAATAGTTGATGTGCTAAGCTATTGTTTAAGAAGAATCATATTTGTACCATTTCCTATTATTATAACCTCTTAACTGCATACAAAATGATAAACAACATTTTAAGTCAATTTTATCGAAAAATAATCAAAAAAGATGTCTATCCCAATCATGCGTTTCGCACCGAAAACCTGCAAATCTATTTATGACCGGATAATCATTCGGATGACATGATGAAAAGAGGAGGAAAAAAGTGCAGAAAGTCAGGTGAATTTTCTAGACATTGTTAGGTTGTAAAAGATACGAATGAATAAAAACTTCTTGCCGTCAAAAAAAGGTCCTTCAAAAGCTCTTTAGCTCAGAAAGCCTGACATATCATACAAAGTCTGGACTGAAGGTAACTGTTTGCATTCGTTATCTTTTAAATTTGCTTCCACTTGTCTTGCGAATTGTCATATTTTTATTATTGTTAAAATCATCATAAAATTGTCATTTTTTCAAAAATTATGAATGACACAATCTTATAAATTTTTATGTCACTATATTTTTGAAGGATTAAATTTCGCCAAAAATATCGTTTGGTAATTTTCTTTGTCTCGTAAATTTTATCATGATGTCTGTAATTAAATCAAAAATTATATTACTGACATAAAGCTGACTTTTAGCAATAATTTAATAATTTTTAAATAATATTGATTATTTTTCTGAAATTAATTTTTGTTTTATAATTAATATTCTATATAATACATTGGATTCAATTTTCTTAAACTAAATATTGTTTGATACAAGGTAAAAGAGCGAACTAGAAATTCTTAATCAGGTGGTCGGCTATTGATTCCATAGATAAGTTCAAATGCTACTTAGTTTAAAGTTTAGTAGCTATAAACTGTTGAATATTACTAATATGGACTGACAAAATTTTAATATTTATTTTTCTGTGAGATAAAACAATTATATACGCAAAGAATTTTTTTAAATATCTTTTACTTTTAATTGTAATTTACATTAGAAATTATTTTTTTTAAATGTGAGAGTATAGTTTTTTAAAGCCATTTTAATTAAATCATATTTTATCATATTATTATTCCTCTAAAATGTAAATCAAAACATTGTTTTATTTTTAAAAATATTCTAGAACTGAAACTAACTTTCAAATTTAAAAATAGAGGAAAATTTAAACTGCTTTCTATATTTTTTTCTACATCAATATATTTCTGTATCTGAAAGTAGTTTTATGCATTGTATATGTAATAAATATCACGAATAATTTTAAAAATAATTCGAAATACATTTAGGTATTTTTTTTATTTTAATATTTTGATATTTATGAACTTTATTGAAGAATTAAAACCGTTCCTAAAAATTGTTTGAAAATGAGAAATATTTTTTCCGATGAAACTGTTATAAAAATAAATCATTTCTAGTTATCAGATGATTGTCCATTTTTACTTTTACTATATAATGAACACAAAATTTTACTAGAAACAAAACGCTGTATGTCTTTAAAAATTCACTAATGGCAAGTAATTCTAAATTTCCTTTGTTATATATTGGATTCCAAGTTAAAATAAGTTGATAATGGTCCTAGAACTTTTAATACATTTTCCTAGAGCTTCAAGGAATGGTAATTAAGGATTTTTTTTTTTTTTTTTTTTGATTTCGTCGCCGAAAATTATGAAAAATTTTCTCGCCACTACATCCGGAAAGTTTCTTTATATTTTAATCTATGTTTATATATTTTACGTCATACATCGTATAAATATTTAATATATTTTTAATATGATTTCACTTTTTCTCGAGAAATTTTAAATTAAAAATATGACTGATTGTCTAAATTTTGCTTGACTTACTGTTACTTTACAATACTTATTTTCCTAGTTTCATGATGACACTCATACTTTCTTTTTAGTTGTACGATATTCGCTAAAATTTTTTTTTTTACAATGGATGCAATTTTGAAAAAAATGGATGAGTACTTAGCGTCATCACGAAGATAAAATAATTTATTTAAAAATGTACATTTGGTAATAAAAATTAAAGATTATACTGTAAATAAGGCTGTAATTGCCACTGTAGATAAAAAAGGCTTATGATTTGAATACTCGGTCTATTTTATTTGAGATATGTAAATAAGTAATAGCTACAGCATATAAGAGAATTAAATTTTTATATATATATATATATATATATATATATATATATATATATATATATATATATATATATATATATAATCAAAAATAAATATGTCCTTAAATGTAATTTATCAAAACTAAAATTCGGATAAGTAATCTTATTTAGAGAAAAAAAAGATTAGTGACGCATAACTCAATATTTTATTTACATTTATTTATCCAGCATTATATTATTATATATTTATATTATAATATAAATTATTATATATATATATATATATATATATATATATATATATATATATAAATAAAACATTACATTTATTTTGTTACTAGCCGCCTTTGGCGACCAGCCGGTTCGCCAATCTTAATGTTCGTTAAAATTTTAATAATTAAATATTTTATGCAATTCCAACTTTAATAGATTCTTCAGCAAAATATTTTAAAACTTCAATTTTTGATAGTCATATAATTCACTCATAATATTATAAAGGCCTTCAGTCATAACGTGATATGTATCTCTCTAATTTTCTGTTACCCCTCGTAGAATTTATGCTTTAAATTAAAGTGTAAAGGATTAATCTGCAATTAATATAATAATATTTTCTACTGAAACAAAGCATTTTTTTTAATAATATGATTACTGATAATAGAGTCACTGAGCGTTTAAATTTTATGGCCACTAAAGAATATCTTTCTTAATTTATATAATATCTTAAGAATTTGTCAACAAAATTTTCTCAGATTCATCATGAACGGATCGATTCATTAACAATGCTTCATTTTAAATGCATCAAACACTAAGAAAGTAAAATGAATCGTTTAAAATAATCGGTCGAAAACAGGTTTAAAAAAACTACTTAAAAAACGATGTACTTAAAACTATAAGCATATACAAAAGATATATAACTAACATAAATACAATTTTCTTACAAAAGCATAGAACTAACCTAAAAGTAGTCTAAATCGTCCGTTGATATGGTTGCCATGCCAACAATCAGAACATAGTGCGCATGCGTGAATTTTCTTCGCCTTTTACGGTAACGCAAATGCGTGAATTTTTCTACGACAGTTGGGGTAACGCTATGCAGATTATACATTTTTAATTTCCTTTATTCTGTGTTATTTTAATTCAAAAGTACTTCAGAATGAATCTGAAACATGGATTAATTAACAATGTTTAATTTTAAATGCATAAAACATTAAGAAAATAAACAGAATCGTTTGAAATAATCCGCCGAAAAATCTTAACCCTAGCCTCATTACTGTTGGGAGAAAAAAAGAACTAAAGCCTAAATCATTTGGCTTTGATGAAAATGGAAGATTATTTTGGCGGAAAAGTTGGCGGTGGGGAAAATGGAAGATTTTTTTGGCGGGAAAGTTAGTTTTTAATTAATAATTAAAATTCTAATTAAAATTTCAAAAAAAGGGACCCCAGGTGCACATTCCCGACCTCTAAGGTATACATGTACCGAATTTGGTAGATGTAAGTTGAATGGTCTGGCCTGTAGAGCGCCAACACACACACACACACACACACACACACACACACACATTGAGCTTTATTATAAGTATAGATATAGATATTCTCATCATATATTTATATAGCGAAATAATTGTAAATTGTTTCTGCTAATATCATCAAAATTAATTCATAAAATCCAGTTTTATTTGCTTTCATATAGAAGTAGAGGTTTTCTTTATATTATGCTATACGAAATGATTTACGATACGAACTGATAATATTCTATTGGTTAAACTACAACATGCCATGTTGAATTTACGGTTATCCATATATTATCAGAATGTCCTATGTTTAATCACCATCGAATATACTTTTTAATGCATCTTCCAAGACAACATATTTCGTAATGAATCTTTTCGTAACATTTTTGCATTTCTGAAAACAATTGACTTTTATTACTTTATTTAAATATTACGATTGTCCCTTTTTTCATCCTTATTATTACAATAAAACTATCGCATTTCAAATCTTGCATTTAATATTTCCTGCCATTTTAAATCGTATTAATTGGCCTATAACTCCAACCATAAAATTGGTCCAGCATGTCCAAATATAGTTCTTGAACCATAAAAAAAAAATTAACTAACTCATTAAACTTTAAAACACTTAGTGCTAATCAATTATATATAATTTGTATTTGAATATATAAGTAATAATTTCAATACATGGATTTGAAAATAAAAATTTAAAAGCACTACTGTCTCTCTTTATATATATATATATATATATATATATATATATATATATATAAATATATAGTGTGTGTGTGATTCCATATTGTTAAGTTTTGAACTGCTATTATTCCGTGACTAATGAATTATTCTCAACTATGAAAAAACACAGTTTTCTAGCTTTTCATTTTTTGTTTTTTTTATCATTGTTCAAAAGAAATTTTGTAGATATTTCCATGCAAGTAATCATTCTGGATTGCTCTGAAACATACAGCCTAAGATATTAATAATCCATTGCATAATTGCAACACATTTCAATGCGAAAATTCAATCCGAAGTAAGATGTTGTATTAGTTGTTCTTTATATCACATCATATCTAATTCGCATAACTTTCCTGACAATAAGTGTCACATGTTTATTGCATCATGATGAGGTTCATGACATTAGCACATGATAAATTCAATAAACTGTATAAATCATTTTAATACTAGGCTGCATCTTTATAGTGCGGAATCTTTTATCTTTAATATTTTACTCTTTATCAACGTTTTGTGCATATATACGAATAGGAAAAAAATGCATTGTTTTGCATATCTTTGGATATTGCAAAGGCGATACAAAGGCGATTCTTGTTCAAAAATTCTCCCCCCGATTTTCAACTTAATAATCTTGAGTTTTTAGAAACATAAACTGCAAAACTTCAATGGCAATTTTTGGCTGAGCTCTCTGTTATCACACTTTACTGTAATTAATGATGATCAAGAGGCCGATACATAGAATTGTTTTGATTTAACTTGAAAAATTTAGAAAACATTCTGTAACTGCAGGTCAGTGTAATCATTTCGGGATTTAAAAATTTCCATAACCGAATTAAATACTATCAATTATATTTTAACTATATCAAGAAAAATGAATAAAAATACTTACTTTAAGGTAAATTACAATTTATTTCGAAAATAACAATCCTATAACTTTAAACGAGCAGTTCTTGTATGTAAATAATTTATTTATCTCGTGGATCTTGGAATCGGCTCTAAAGATTTTGATCAAATTTTATATTTAGATAAGGTTTTACTTTTAAGTTTATCCGTAGGTGCCTTTTCTGAAAAAATTGAGATAAAAAACATTTTTTATTACCAACTAATAGAGCCTTTTTTTTCTGCTCTCATGATGACAATGTCATATAGCGCCATCTAGGGCCCGATTTCAACTAAGTGTAAATTCAAAAATTCTATCATTACTTATATTTTTGTAAATTGCTGAAATGTAATACATCAGATAATGCTGTAATATAGTAGATATAGCAGATAATGCTGCTGTATTATAGTAGATATAGCAGATAATGCTGCTGTATTATAGTAGATATAGCAGATAATGCTGTAATATAGTAGATATAGCAGATAATGCTGCTGTATTATAGTAGATATAGCAGATAATGCTGTATTATAGTAGATATAGCAGATAATGCTGTTATATAGTAGATATAGCAGATAATGCTGCTGTATTATAGTAGATATAGCAGATAATGCTGTATTATAGTAGATATAGCAGATAATGCTGTAATATAGTAGATATAGCAGATAATGCTGCTGTATTATAGTAGCTATAGCAGATAATGCTGTATTATAGTAGATATAGCAGATAATGCTGTAATATAGTAGATATAGCAGATAATGCTGCTGTATTATAGTAGATATAGCAGATAATGCTGCTGTATTATAGTAGATATAGCAGATAATGCTGTAATATAGTAGATATAGCAGATAATGCTGCTGTATTATAGTAGATATAGCAGATAATGCTGTATTATAGTAGATATAGCAGATAATGCTGTTATATAGTAGATATAGCAGATAATGCTGCTGTATTATAGTAGATATAGCAGATAATGCTGTATTATAGTAGATATAGCAGATAATGCTGTAATATAGTAGATATAGCAGATAATGCTGCTGTATTATAGTAGATATAGCAGATAATGCTGCTGTATTATAGTAGATATAGCAGATAATGCTGTAATATAGTAGATATAGCAGATAATGCTGCTGTATTATAGTAGATATAGCAGATAATGCTGTATTATAGTAGATATAGCAGATAATGCTGTAATATAGTAGATATAGCAGATAATGCTGCTGTATTATAGTAGATATAGCAGATAATGCTGCTGTATTATAGTAGATATAGCAGATAATGCTGTAATATAGTAGATATAGCAGATAATGCTGCTGTATTATAGTAGATATAGCAGATAATGCTGTTATATAGTAGATATAGCAGATAATGCTGCTGTATTATAGTAGATATAGCAGATAATGCTGTATTATAGTAGATATAGCAGATAATGCTGTAATATAGTAGATATAGCAGATAATGCTGCTGTATTATAGTAGATATAGCAGATAATGCTGCTGTATTATAGTAGATATAGCAGATAATGCTGTAATATAGTAGATATAGCAGATAATGCTGCTGTATTATAGTAGATATAGCAGATAATGCTGTATTATAGTAGATATAGCAGATAATGCTGTTATATAGTAGATATAGC
Organism: Argiope bruennichi; assembly: GCF_947563725.1. Taxonomy (NCBI): domain Eukaryota; kingdom Metazoa; phylum Arthropoda; class Arachnida; order Araneae; family Araneidae; genus Argiope; species Argiope bruennichi. The sequence continues at coordinate 16,580,280 of NC_079157.1, read as the reverse complement.
AGATAATGCTGCTGTATTATAGTAGATATAGCAAATAATGCTGTATTATAGTAGATATAGCAGATAATGCTGTAATATAGTAGATATAGCAGATAATGCTGTATTATAGTAGCTATAGCAGATAAAGCTGTAATATAGAAAATTGTTTGAAATAACATGTTAAACTAAGTGAATCCATGATTTTTTTTTATTTAAATGACAAGCTCATATGTAGGTAAAATTGAAAAATATTCATATGTAATCAGTATGTACCTAAATATTTTTTCCCGGAAAAACACAATTTTACGAAGGAAAAAACAAAACTGCCGAGAGAAGCTGGGTTTTCCAGATATTTAAAGAAAATTCATGGATTGTTAATTGTCAACAAATAATCCTTAATATGTATTTTGCTTATATATTGTTCGTATTTGGACTGCATTTCTTGAGCCGCGGTGGCCTGGTGGAAAGGTCTCGGCCATGGGCATGAAGGTTTCAGGTTCGAGACCCGATACCACCAAAGAGCTGTCGTGTGAGCGGGTCTGGTGCACTTTAAATCCGTCGGGGCCAAACGCCCTCCAGCTGGTGTGCTGCTGACGTTTGAAGAGGGGGTGCCAGTTAAAGTGTCGTCCTTGGCATCTGACCGTGGTTCAAAATTACGAGTTCTGTCCCAAATTATCCTTATTGCTGCATTAAAAGGGGACCTTAATATAACTGAAATGAATTGAAATTGTACTGAATTTTAAAATTTCTCGAAAGCTGCTAATAATATAACATTTCAAAATATTATGAATTTTATTCATTTCAGGATTCGTGGGAGGATTTTCATCAATACATTTGTCTCCACCAGAATCAGCAACATTTATTGTTTAATCTTACATACAAAAAAAAAACTATTAATTTCTCAGAGTTTTATAAAGAAGACGATGTGAAATTTTCAGTTATGCTTTAGCTTTGTGTTGACCTATTATATGTAAATTTGCATCTTGCAAAGAATTTTATTTTCTCTTCAACAAACAAATGAATTCTTTTTTTATTTGTTTTGCTTTTATAATTAAATCATAGGTAGTAATGTTTTATGGCTATTCAGATATCAGCTTATATCTGATAACATACTTGTGCTTTAAAGCCAATACAGATCGAGCAAGTCCAGATAAACGAATAAACCCACATCCCATGGGGAAAATAACAGACGTTTCTTTAATAGTGAAATATTAAATTTCCTGAATACCAGTGGTTAAAGCTGGTTTAAAATGAAGAATCAGACAATTCTGTACTTCAAAAGTGATAAAATCAAACGATACAATGATAAAATAAAACGAATATATTTTTGTACATAGAAAAACATCAATATAGGAACAGACGATTTTGTAATATATTTATTTTATAATATATATATATTAAAAAATATTAAACGCAATCGCATTAAGCTGTGTCCATTATAATTAAATAAACAATTTAAGCAATATTACTTAAATATATTATGGGTTCTAAAAGATTGATCAAAATTTTCAATTGCATTGAAATATAGAATAATTCAATGATCTCTAAATTTTAGAATCATAAAGGACATTTAATTTCAAGATCAATTTCAATTTTATCTTTAATTGCATGATGTGCGTAGTATAATTCTGATAAATTTTTAATTGAATTTAGTTGAAGCTTTTATAAAATAATAAGAATGTTTAGCTTCCATTTTATAGTTTAAAGGAAGCTTATTATATTATTCATTTATAAAAAAAGCTATTTTACAAATGTTTGTCTTGTAATTCTCAATGTAACTTTTATCTATAGAATTAAAGCGAATGGAAATTTATCAAGCACTTTTAAAAGAAAAAATTGTTTCGTTGCTTTTTTCTTCGCTAAATTTGATTCAAAATTGATGGATCAGCTAATATATATCAATTATCCAAGACAGTGTTACTAAAAAATGCATTATCAGTGGTTAAAAGTTCATATTATTCACAGATTTCGTTGCATAAAGTGATAAAAAATGAGACTAGGATTACGATAATAATTTCTTTTGTCTGGCAATCTCTAGGTATAGATCTATTATTGCTCTTGGGAAAAAAATGTCACTTTCCAATACATTCTATTTTTCTTAAATGTATTATCCTCACATAGTTATTTTATGTGATTTATTTAATTCTTCTATAAGTTTTCTCTATTTGCGCAATTTTTCTTTTATAAAGAATTTTCTTTAAGGGGACAGTGGACTTTAAAATAAGCAAAAATGGACGAAAACGTGCAATTTTATTTTTATCATTTCATCGCAAAATATATGTTTATTTTCAACTAAAATAGTGTTATAAAATGCCTTGTTCAATAAAATAAATATTTGAAGGGTTAAGAAGTAAAAAAAAGCATATCTTAATGACATTTCTCTAAATGTTGTAATTGTATTTAAATATCTTTGAAATATTCAAGGAACTTAATTTTTGAAGAAATTGAATGAAATTCAGGATAAAGATTTCGGTCAAATATTAAAAGAAAATGGGAAATGCATTTTATATTTCGAGTTTTTTTAGATACAGTACACTCCCGATTATCCGCGGAATTGGGTAGCGCGGCCGCCGCGGATAACAAAAATCGCGGATAATCCGAAAAAAGCTAAAACCGGGTATAGCAAAAGAGAAAACAGTAATTCCAACTTTGAAAAATCGTTTTATGTGCAATAAAACGTAAAATAAACAGCAGGAAATGTTTCACTAACGCTTAATATTTTAGTATATCACTCAAAACTAACAAAAAATGCATTTTGTTAATGAAAACAGAAAAGTCCTTTGTATTTACGAGAGGCGTCAAGGATACACAGAAAAATTAATACATATGTACTGTTTTAATACTGTAATGTATTATGTAATTACAAAAGCATAACTGTAAAACTACACCTTTTTGAAAAAATCAGTAAAAAAAAAAAAAAAAAAAAAAGCTTTGTGCGGCAGGCGCGGATAATCGAGAGTCTACTGTAGTTAAAAATCTATTTTAGTTCAGAAAAACATACATTTCCTATGAAAATTCAATAAGGACTCATAAAAATATTTTTGAAAATTAGCATTTAATTGGAATTACAAAATCATATTTAGTTTTGTTCTAAATACATTTTTATTTGGGTTATTAAAAAAAATAATAGAAAAAAATTTAAAAAATTAAAATGCCTGGAATATTTTAAAATTTTTAAAAATTAATCATGTTTTACATTTTTTTTAAAATAATATATATTGTTTTAAAATGTTTTTTAAGATATATGACATATTTATATTTTAATCGATATGCATGAAGGAATTTCATAACCTTAACTGAATATTTCCCAAAAGTGTCTAATAGAATCAAGTGCTCCCTTAAGATCAATATTTATTTGAAAATAAATAGTTATAATTTTTTTGTATTTAATTTATAATCTCTATAAGTTCAAAATTTTTAATTCATTCCAAATTCTACTTCTATTCTATCTTATTAGGAGCTTCTTATATAAATGTTTGGGTTATTTAATTAATTATTATTGTTTTATTGTAATACTTATCTTTGTTTCCCATTTAATCTGCAAAGTATTTTTATATGGCAGGATCATATAGTAGTCTCGATGTCTTTGTATTTTCACAGTCTAATGGCTAAAAAGCTACAAAATTATGAAATTATAAATTTATTGTGTTAAAATTTAGAAAGTTCTGAAAATAATAATGCTTAGTTCATATTAAAATAAGCGCAATATAATGTGTTTCATGGTATCAATGATCAATATATTTTTATACTTATAAATAAGACTTGAGATAATAATGAAACATTATTTAAAAATATATTTGATAATTTATAATAACTTTTATCTATATGGAAGAAACTGCATAATAATTGCATTGCATCCCTATGCAAAAGCAAACATTAATGATCAACTTCAAGCTTTTGATCTATTACGCTAAAAAATTTTTGATAAACTTCTCTTTCCTATTATAAAATCTAAAATGATGCAATTAACTTATATATATTCAAAAATTTAAAGATGAATTTTAATTCTTGTATATCAGAAATAAATCAGACGATAAATAATATATATATTTTTTAATTTGCTGATGTAACAATAAATTCAAACGATTTATTATTCATCCCAAAATATAATTTTGAAAGCAGACGATAAATGTTTATTCATGCGCGTATTTCCATAGTATGTAATTTATTGCTCTATAAAGTATTTTCTATTAGATTTGTTTTCTAAAAATAGGAAATATTTAATTCTAACAGAATCTGAATACATAAAAGCAAACTGATTTGCATTTTCTTATCTTGTAATAACAGTTTTAAATTAGATGGAATTAAAGTTGAAAACAGTTTCGTATCTTCATAAATATTTAGAAAAGGAATTAATCTTAAACCTCAAAGAGAGTTTTTTCTCATTCATGTCTACTTTATGAGTAAATAATTGTCTTTTTATTAAATAGCTTTATTCAATAAAAAAAATTATTTAAAATTTAGGACAGAAATTTCCTCTAAATTTTATTTACTATCATTATTATAAAGCATGTCATAAAAATACCATGAAGTGATGCTTGAACCATTTACATTTGTATATATAATTACATCTTTTTGAATAAATATTCATTTAGGGAACAAATTCATTATAAGAAATAAGTCATATTATATATAATGCAATTTTATTTACAAAGAAAATTTATCAATTTTCTTTATGCATTTATAAATCTATGATTCAAACAAATATAAAATTCTGTAACTTTTATGCGTTAAAATATTATCACGTATTTTAGAAAAATTAAACATTTCAATAACTTTTTACTTAAAAATCATCAATATGTTAAACAAAAGATATGGAATTTAAATTATTTATTAATAATGCTTTTATTCCATTTTTATGAATTTGTCAGGTTTATTTTTAGACAATAAACAAAATTATTTATAGATAACTAAATCAAAATTTGGTTTTATTTTTCTCATCTTCCCAAAAAAGTAAAATTAATGCTTTTTAATAATTTTTTGGAATTTTTCAGAGAAGAGTTTTTAAATGAAAAATATTTTAAGTAATAAAAATTCTCAAATATTTAAAAACTAATGGCATAAATTATTTTGGATTGGAAAAGAATTTAAGTGGGTTGGAAAAGAATGAGTTTAATAAAGCTAAATATGAATCAAGTTTGATTAATTTTAGAAAATGCAATAAAAATAAACCTTAATCTAAAATTTAGCGTGTTGACTTTAACATATATTAAAGACAGCAGCTAATTCGGTTTTGTTCCGACAAAATTCCTTAACAAAAAAAAATTATTTAATCACTTAATCTATTCTTAATTTCGGAGAGAAATTTGATATGCATAAAGTTTCGCCAATTTAAGTAGAAACACTAAAAAATTTTGGTTTTCGAAAAGGAAAAATTTTGATACAGTAATTAATTAATTCAGTTAACTAATTTGATTAAAAATTTGACACTTTGAAGGTGTTAATTACTTTAAGTTCTGATTGTTGTGAAATTTTAATTAGAATTTTAATTTTGGACTGAAATTTGATATGCAAAACGTTGAGTCATGTTAAGTAGAATCATTCGAACGTTTTGGTATTTGTAAAATAAAAATTTTGATACAGTAATTAATTAATTCTGTTAACTAACCTCATTAAATAATTCGACACTTTAAGTTCTTATTTTTGAGAAATTTAATTAGAATTTTAATTTTGGTTTGAAATTTGATATGTATAAAGTTTAAGCAAGCTAAGTAGAATCATTGAAATATTTCAGTTCGTGTGGGAAAAATTTTAATGCAGAGATTAATTAATTCTGTTAATTAACTTGATTAGAAAAATTCATTAATTAATAAATATTAATATTCGAATCAAATTAATGAACATTTTAATTCCGTCAAGTTATTATTTTTTGGAAAATTTTATTAAATTTTTAAAATTGTGACGTTTATGAGCGATGTTTTTTTAAAATGTTAAAGAACAAAGATTACTTTTATCTGATCTTAAATCACAAAAATATTATAAATTTAATGACATCAATTTGCATCTTCTTGCAGCTTTGTCCCTCAATTTCATTTTTTAATGTTTTTTGCATAATTTGATGTAAATACTTTTTAATGGAATTTATCTCGCTTTCATTGTTTTTACAAATATTTAATCGCATGTTCACAGTGCTGAAAGTTTTAAAAAAATAAAGATTCCATTTACTTTTTTCTTTCCTCTTTTGTATTCTTGGCATTGTATAATAATTTTTTATTATTTTCTTATTTTTTAGCATCAATTTTTTAAAATACCTATACGCAGACGTTTCTGAAATATTAAGGAAAAATTCTGCTTATAATGGGATTTTATAAGTAAAATGCTGTGGTATAAGTAAAAGTTATTTCATTTAAACTTCGAACTTACCATCTACTTCATTTGCAGTTAGATGTTAATTGCAGAATGGCCATGTTTTTCATAAGGCATGAGATTACACTCGTTTACTTAGAATAAAAACATAAAAAATACACATAAAATCATTAAAAGAGCATCTCTGAAATATCTGCCACGACGTATCGCTTCAAAATAATTTTCTCAGGCAATCATAAATGTCAGTTTGTAAATGAAATTCGAATTTGAAAGGAACACATTCATCTTCCAGAAGAACAAGCGAATCGATAAAGATGACAATTTATATTATTCATGTATATCGTAAAATAATTCCGAAATGAATTTAAATAAAATAATCAGATATTTTTAGATTTTTAACTATACGTGAAATTTTAGCTTTAGGTTTGAGACCCGATTCCACTAAAGCGCCGTCGTGTAAGCGGGTCGGGTGCACGCTAAAGTCCAACGTACAGCCTAACGCCTAACGTTCAAACGTCCTCCCATTGGTGTGGTGTGAAAGCTTGGAGAGAGTGGTCCAGGCTCAGATGTCGTCCTCGTCATCTGACCGTCGCTCAAAATTGCGAGGTCCGACACAAAATAGCTCTAGTATTTCTTTTAAACGGGACGTTAATATAACTAAACTAAATTACCGTTTCAATTTTACAATTATATTACAGTTATTATTTAAAGTCTTGAGCTATTACAAGAAACTGCATTCTGCTGTTCTTCTAGCTTTCATCGTTAAATAAAATTCCTCATAAAGAAATTAAGATTAATATATTTATTCTATTGAGATTGAAATAATATAAAGGATGTCCTTGGAAAAAAATAGAAAGGGAAGGATAAAATGTCATTCATTTCTTTCCAAAAATAACTGAAGGACTATAGAGATAATATTATCTAATTTTTCATGTGCTCTAAATATACAATAAGATTGACAGGTAATATACAAAGAAAAAAATTCATGGAAAAATAAAATCATATTCTGAAAGATACCTTTACTTTGTATTTTTTTAAAAAATAAACATAAACATAGGAATTTATTATGTGAATATTGTATATTATCAACACCAGGAAGCTCTAGGAATATAATAGTTATAGTCCCAACATTTAACTTAATATTCTGTTTAGCCAGTTTTTGGAAGATATTTGAGGAACTTTAAGATAGTATTTTAATTCCAGTAGATTCGAGATTTTAATAATATATTTTCGAAATAACTGAGATAACTGCAACTTTAATGGGCCTTTAAATAACTTCCGCAGGTGTAATAGTTTGAACTTTAAACGTTATCTTTCGCGCAGAGGACATATAGCTTATCAATATCTGAGGCACCATTATAACTTTTCCCGTATTATTAGTAACTTTATCTAAAAATGATAACATTTCAAAACGAATTATCTAAGTTGTAACATAAACTATATATGTTCTTGTTTCTTATCTTGATTATTCTATAGATAAAATAATAACAAATATATAATTAATGAAAAGCGTTTAAGCAAAATTTAAGTTTACTTAAATAATACTGCAGGTCTGATAATATTCCTAAAACTCTAAATTAACAAATAATTCTTTTAATTTTTCACAAATAATTTTTTTCAATGCATGTTTAAATATATATTGATTTAAATGCGGTTTTCATAGTTTATAGATTTTTTTAAGTTTGAACCTATTTAATTACCATATTTCTGTTCAATGTCATTTTCAATTTAGTCATATTCGAACTGCTTTTCTAAAACGTGAAATATCATTTAAATAATACATAATAATTCAACTTAATAGATAAATAACTAATCTAAGTGATTATATAAATTGAGAATATAATATGAATTTATATATAAATTTAATTCTAATTTTCCCAACAAAAATATAAATATTTTTTTTATTTCATCTAAAGTTTAAAATAAATAAGTAAAATGGAATTGGCATTTTGAAGAATTAGAAAAGAAATGAAATTATAAGCAAACAATAATTATTTTAATGAAAAAAATGTAATAATGTATATTTGTTAACGCGCCCAAAAGTATGTGAAATGTTGAGCAACTACCAGACCTATAAACAACACAAGGTCTATATAACCTGAAATAATGCTTTGCAATTGGACCTTGTTTCACAGCAAGTCCTTTTCATTTTATAGTATCTGAAATATACAGGGTTAAAACTTATTGTTCAAATTTCGTGGAGAAGTAGGGAATATCTCAGAAAACCGACTTCACATACGAAAGTATTGTGATGATTCAGCTTCTTCCCTGGGTGACCACTGTGACATTCCTTTTTCCCACACTCGATAATTTACATTCCGGGCCATTCTTCATCAACGAAACTCCCACAGTGTTAAGTGCCTCCAGATTGCCAAATGGAAGACCCTTCTTTTAAGTACGGTCGTCTGGCCAATTAGTGCTAATCCAGATAAGGAACCACACGTGCGTTTCCCAGGGAAATAAATCGTGTCTTCGAAAGGCGAGAGTGTCAAACACTCCAGATGTCCAGATGTCCTTCATTTTTCCCATTGTGGAGGGTGGATCATCAATGGACATTTCCCACGGGCGACCAGAGACGATTCAGGTTGTTCTGAACGGCGATTGGGTAACAGGGAGTGGACAGGAAAGGTGGAGTCTGAGAGAAAGATAAAAGGTGAAATTTTTTGGAAGAAGAAAGAGAGAGGAGCTTGGTAGGAAGTGGACTTCTGAGAAAAATTCAACCCGAAGGAAATTCGGTGGATTGCTAGAGCTAACCCTGCAGTAGCATGAGACGGCAACCGCCTGTTAGCTGCTCTTGTGAAGGCGTTTTCTCCAAATTTGTTCGAGGAACTATTCTTGTTTAAATTTCGTGCTATAAATAGCATCATTCATTTAACCTAGATGAGAAAGAGTTGTTTTTATGTAATAAGCTGTAAATAAAGAATTTGATCATAACGCTACCTGTTATTGGATCGAGACTTTACAGTATGTCCACAAACTTCATTTGTATGGAGAAGTAAAGTGAACGCAAAGAAACAGTAAAGTAAAGTGACAAAAAATGTGATTTTTATTCCAACTAGGTAAAGTTCAAGTTCACAGTAGATGCTCAAATGGCGGCCATTTACACGAACACGGGATTCACAGCACTGTTGTACCGACGAAAAGTTTCAGAAACTCCTGGAATATCACGGACGATGCCTGCGTCACATCCACCAAAATATATGGTATCAACATGACGGAACTCTAGACCATAGCACAATTGTTGCGCGTGGAGTACATGGGGAACTCAATGGATCGGCAGTTGTGGGCAAATCGCTTGGCTGCCCAGGTCACCTGATTTATCCCCATGGATTTTATTTAGTGTTGGGCCATGAAAGATCATGTGTACGGGAACCCCGTCGACAGTGAAGAGGACATTATTGCACAAATAATGACGGTCACAGGCATTGTCGGTGAAATGAACAATGAAAATGTTCGGTGGTCAATGCAACGGCGCTGTGAATCCCATATTCCTGTAATTGCTTGCAATTCTGAGCACCTACTGTGAACTTGTACTTTATCTTGTTGGAATAAAAGTCATATTCGTTACCACTTAACTGTACTGTTTCCTTGTGTTCACTTCACTTCTTCATTTTGCCCAAGCAGATGAAGTTTGCGGACATACTTTCTTGTGTGAAATCGTTTTCCTGGCGAATTCCCTACTACCCCAGGAAATTCGAACGAAAAGTTTTGACCCTGTATAAAGTTTCGTTTCAGGCATAACTTAATACAAAAAAAAAAAAAAAAAAAAAAAAAAAGAACATAGTTTTTGAATTTTGTTTGTTTGTTTGTGAATAAGATAACTCAAATGTGCTTTGAGTCAGACAAATATAATTCTGTATATGGTTTGCCAAATTTGTAATCAGACTCATTTAAGGGTAGTCAGTCTGTTCGTTTGCCTGATTATAAATGAGCGTAATAACGATAAAACGTGAAAAGCTTATGGTGAAGCTTTATAAGCCAGATAACAGCGACTAGACAGAAGTAATCAATTTCTTCTAGTGGTCATGTTATTCAGCTACGAACCCAAACCTTGTGAGTTCGATTCTCGCTATCTCCAATTGCTACAAGCTTGATGGATAAGATGTAGTACACTGGTTTAGTATATATAATGCAGACTCATAAACAAATCTTTCGAAAGGTTTACCGTCTGTCGGTTTGCACTTATGTACAAATAAAAACACGATAGTTCAAGAACATAGCGATTTAAGTAAATAAAATTTAGTGCACAGTTTTGACATCCGAAGTGTAGATTCTTATCGAAATTTATCAAACGTTTGACCATCAGGCGATCATTAGTTTCTCATGTACGTAAAAGCGGAAACTCAAAAAAAAATGTCTAAATAAATGAAGTCTGGAATGTAACAACAATTAGAGACTGCAATTGTAGTTGTATACCATATCCGTGATTTTATTTCAATTCATCAATGGAGTTTAACGACCAAAAACAATTCATACAAAATGCAGATTTAAATTTCTGATGATCATTATCAACTGCATGTCAGCGATTAATCGCCAAAAATGCCTAACTAGATTCAGTAAAAACAATAGATTCATGCCAAAATTCGATTTTTTTTGTATTTATTGTTTTCCAACGGAATGCAGTTAATGCTGAAATATTAATTTCTTTTGTCATACTAAGACGCCCATAAATTTCACATGTGAAAATAAAAATCTGAGCACTTATTATGTTCCCTATCTTACATTTTTATAGGAGAGCATACAAGGAAGTTTCAGGAAAAATTTATCCAGATATTCACATGTTCATATCATCATTTTATCTGCGGAGAAAAAGGTAGTATAAACAAGGACATAACAGTAACAAAACGCTTTCATTTACTAATTATTAACTATTAAACTATTTTATTTAATTGTTTTACGGGCCGTGGTGTCCTGGTGGTAATGCTTGGGCTTCGGAACCGGAGGGTTTCAGTTTCGAGGCCCGGTTCTACCGCAGAACCATCGTGTCAGTGGGTCCGGTGCATGTTAAATCAGTCGGAGCAGAGTTTCCTCCCGCTGGTGTGGTGCGGAAATTTGAAGAGGGTGATGCCAGCTCAGTTATAGTCCTCTTCATCTGACTGGGGTTCAAAATTACGAGGTTCATGCTTAAATAGTCATACTATTACTTTAAAACTGGAAGTTAATAAAATTAAACTAAATCATTTACTAATACCATTGTTATCAATCTTGTGAAGAAAAACAGAGCAAAAAAGTGAGAGTGATTCCCAAAACTTTCTTGCATCCTCTCTAATAAAGATATTACTCTAGAGAGCGCCTTGCATAATATTGGCGTACAAAAAATTTAATCATAGAAATATTAACCTTTGGCGTGAATTTTGCATTTGTGCTGAATCTGTTGTGTCATTCTTGGCGAGGTGTTTAGTGTTTAATCGCAGCCAAACGGCTTATAGCAACCGAAAATCAAATGTATGCTTTATACGCGTGTTTCCCAACCGAATACAAATTTGACACAGAATTACACCTGTGGTCACACAATCACATACCAAACTTGATATATTTAAGTCACTGTAACTTAGGGCTATCGTGTTTATATGTATCTAAAAACACAGACCTTAAGTCGGACGATCTCTTCTTGAATCTGGTTCAAAATGTGATAAGTATCTACAACTACAGGTGTTAATTCCATGTACAGAATTTTATTTATCTAGTTCTCTTCGTTTTGTATTTATTGTGTTAAATTATGTTCGAAAAGCTGAACTGACAGATTTCCTCTAAGCCAATTTTGCTACAAATATTGGTATAAAGACCTTATAAAAAATTTAAAGAATCTAGCTCAAGGCATGTTTGAGTTATCTTTGTCACAGACAGACAAACGGACATGTTTTCAAAAATGCGATTTTTTAAAAAAAATCTAGGACGTTTAAGACGAGGAGATTCGTCAAAATCTCGAGTTCGAATTTTTTAAAGATGACTATACTTTCTCTATACTACGTATACAAGAAAGTAAAAAATGGAAAAGTTCGAAACGATTTCTGGCTTGGAATTGTAGACCTTATTTCATTGTATCAATTCACTCTTCAGCTAAGAACTGATTGGATGAATAATTTTATTTCTCCCAATAGAAGGCTAAATTTATTTAATCTGGAGAATTTTTTTTAGCCTTGATATATTTGCAGGTGACTAGAGTGTTTAGGATTTTCTTATGGGAGTGTATCTGTTTTTTGCAAAGGGTATTTTTTAAATTTCCTTTTTATAAATCTAAATAAACTATTATTAATATTAACTCTGATTAACTGTCTTAATCCTAATAAAAGAAATTTTATTAAGAAATAATGAAATAAAATTAGAGTCTGGAATCTACTGAAATAATTTAGAAATTAGATGCCTTGTAAAATTTTAAACTGAACAATTAAAATATGCATGATGAATATTTATATATTCTTTCTAAAACTCTACGAATATAATTTTTTTTACTTTAAAACCTAATATCTAAAAGCATTTCTTTAACTTGACTTTCAATAAAAAAGAATTAAAGAAAATATCTCATCGTAATTCATGCGGATAACAAGTAAAACCATTTTTAGCCTTGTTTATTTTAAATAACATTGTAGATAATAAACTGAAACGTTTGATTTTACTTTTTTTCCAACTTATCAATTTCTTAATTTTTTTTTTAATTTATTATTTTTTGTAAATTTGAAGGTTAAGAAGCAAAAGAATGAAAAAGATAAGATAGAACTTCGTCCTTCTTAAAAAAAAAGAAAAGAAAAAAGAAAACTAGATAAAAGTAGAATACTTCGCGTCAATACAAAGAGATGCGTCAATACAAACAGATGTTTGAGTATCAACATTTTGAAATAAATTATTTTTCCGCCTTTCAAGTAGGGCTATAAATATATTATAATGATAAAATGGATGAAAGTGCCAAAATGTTAGGGAATTGCAGTCCATTTTTTTAATTGTAATATTTGATCCCTCTTTCCGAAGATCATCCAAGTTCAAGTCCTTCAGAATACTGGAACGCACTAGTTTCCTTTTCAAAGATAAGAAAATTTCCATATCCACTTAAAAGAAAAACTTCTGTTCGAAGTTCAGTAAGGTTTTGATTTCCATTAAGCTTCTAATGTATTTGATGCTCATATTTCACTAGAACAGCATAAAAATGATTTATAATAGGCATTGAAGTCTATTATAATTAATCTATTTATTGTGTAAATACATTTTTAGTAGTTTCAAGTCCCATGACATCAATAAGCTGTTAAAAACCCAGTTGTCCTATAATCCTTCTAATTTCATGTCCTGTCGTTCCACTCGTATATTTCTTATGTAAATAGTGCAGTTAATGCATTTAGTCTTTAGACCTCAACAATAAAAGGAAATCACGATATTAAATATTTGGAAAAAAGATAAAAACGAATTGAATTTCATCACAACAATGAAATATAATGTTTAAAATTATGTAAAAAAATATTTTTAAATAGTGTCTATATTAAAAGAAAATTACACTACAAATAAATGAATACCAATTTCTTGTCATTGGTATAAATTATTATTTTTGTCTATTTTTGAACTTTAAAATGATGTAAAGTTGTCTTTCAAAGCGAGATAACTCCCCCCCCCTACTTTTAACTAATTAAAAAGTCCGAAAATACTTCTCAACTTTCAAAATATCTCTACGTTAAATGATCTTGCCTATGTAGCAACAAAACACACTTTCTAATTTATTATAAGAGAGGATAGATATTGTTGATTCACCATAATATCTATGATGTAAATATTGTTATCTGTTAAGAAAAATTATTGTTTATTTAAGTTAATTAATTATTATAATTGTTTATTGATTATTAATTATCGTTAAGTTAAGTTAAATAATTATTTTAATTGTTTATTAATTGTTAATTATTGTTAATTTACTTTAAGTGATTATTTTAATTGTTTATTAACTATTAATTATTGTTAATTTAAGTTAATTAATTGTTTTAATTGTTTATTAATTATTTATTATTGTTTTCTTTTAAGTTAAATTTTAATCAAATAATGTGATTTGAAATTACGTATTTTATGTGAAAATCTGGTAAAAGAATCTCGTTCATTATACTCATAATTTAAAGTTTTATATTAATTGGGAAAATCAATTGGTTCATTAACAATAGAAATATTATACATTAATTTATCAATATGACTGTATTAATAGATCCAATAACTCCCAGAACCTAATTCCTTACCCATAATTTAAAGTCTTATATTGATTGGGGAAATAAATTGCTTCATTAATAGTAGAAATATTATACAAGAATTTATCAATATGACTTGTAATAATAAACACAATAACTCCCCAAACCCAATTCCTTACCCATAATTTAAAGTCTTATATTAATTAGGAAAATTAATTGGTTCATTAACAATAGAAATATTATATAGGAATTTATCAATATGGCTGTAATAATAGAATCGTTGACATTTTTGTATAATTTAAAAGGTGCTGTTTTAATTTATTTAATTTATCACTGATATTTCAAACAAACAATGTGTTTAATAGAATATGTTATCACAGAAATCGATAAAAAAATCTAACCCACCGACACTTTATTTATCATTGTAAGCGTTTTACAAGCTGAGATAAAAGATGAAATAAAAATTGGAACATATAAGGCACGGGGTTGCTGAAACATTTTTTTTTAAATGGCAATAATACTTTATTCATTTTTGTCCCAACTCATATATCATGGCTTAATGTTAAACTAGTATTGGATTGCATTAGTTTTCTCACATTATTACTCATTTTTTTCGTATTTATAACCATGACAGTTATAATTGATTCTTACTCGCTTTTTTACTTTCTAAAGTTTTAACATTATTTATAATTATGAGTTGGTGATCAGTATTTTAATATTTTTAAAGTCAGTGAACTGATAAATTTGTTTGTATTTTCATTGGATAAAAATGGCACCAATTGAAAGAATGGCAACGAAAGAGTTATCTTCAAAACCGCATAATTTTTTAATAATAAAATTTGAGTTTAAATATAAGAAATTTGAAGAAAAATGAATAAGTATTGTTTTTAAAAATCGAATTTTTTGTCCAAATAACATAGCATAATCATATAGTTTGTTTCCATTGTTTTTATACATTATTTAAAACTTTTATGAAAACGATAACATGAGTTAAAATAAATCTATAAAAATATCGAATTTTTTAAGAATTATTTAAATATTGCCACTAAATGTGTGTGTGTGTAATAAAATAGTAATTAAAATTAACAAATATCCAGAAATTAATATCATTGTTATGTTTTCGAAAATCATTTTTTAAATTTGGAATTATAATAAAAATGCTGGTTTTTATTAAATTTTAAAATTTAACTAAAACTTGAAAAACTTTTTTAGTCAGCACCCAACTTAAGAAATACGAATTAAAGGCAATCAATTATTCAATAGAATTTGAAAAATTTCACCAATTACCCATGTTATCAATTACCTAATTACAGAAGGAAATTTGAATTTTTTAAAGCACCAATTACTCAATATAATCAATTACCTAATTGCCTAAAAAAATTTGAAATTATTTTTCTTTAAGCACCATTTATCCAATTTAATAAATTACGTAAAAAAATTTGAAAAATATTTTTTTCTTCAGCACCAATTACCCAAAAAATATTTTCAGGACTAACGATCTGCTTTATAATTTTGGTTGAATTTTATATCTTCTAAATTCCATCACGCATTTAATAAAAAGTATGCCAGTCTCTAAAGATTACCATGTCAAAAATACGATATTTAAATGTAGTAGTTAACCTTCCTTTTTAAAAAGTAATTTTCTCTACCTTTGCATTTTCATATAGCAAAATTCATTTTGGAATTTTAAAATTAATAGATATGTATTATACCGCGCTACTATTTAACAACATCCATCTAGGACTAGATGTTTTTTTTTATTATTATTATTTAGAAAATGTTTGCCAAAGAATTTTACCATGAACTTCATCAATGATGGGTTGTCTGACTAGACACTACGCAGCTGTCTAGACCACCACGCTGAAGAAATCTGAGTCAGTTCAATTAAAAAATGGTATCAATCAAGGTCCCGAATAAATTTCTAAAAATTTATACCCATAAATTATGAAACCATCTTTGAACGCCACACTATGTTTAGTCAATTTAAGCCAATGGAACGAGTTTCATAGATCTTTTCGCTATTAAGTGAAGGTCATCTGTATTATCGGCATGGATGAAAACATCTTTCAAAAGCGGTTTGATGACGGAAGTTTAAAAACTGCCAAAGGGTTGAAAACGATTTGTGACACGGAGAGGAAACTGCGACATAGTGTCAAATCGAATACAGTTTTATCTGAATCCCGTAGTTCGATTATTAAACAATATTTGAGGAATATCGAATAACCTTGGGCCAAAATTGTTGCTTTTTTCTTTTTTGGGGGGTATGTGGCATTTATATGTCATGTTACATCATCATTTTGGTAATTAATTGAAATGAAAATATAAAATTGTAAATCTTTTATCTCGGATTAAAGTTGTATTTTATTATTCTTAGTAAAATCAGGATTTTTTTTAAATATTTTCCTACTAGCCACTTGCGGTCAGCAGTCGCATCGCCAAGAATATTGATTGTGTTTCATTTTCCTTTTCATATATATTACTTGATACTTATATTTCTTAGTTATTACTCGACATAGTCTTTATAATATGATATCGTAGCGGATACTAAGCTATGCTATTTTAGTATATATATATATATATATATGTAGTGACGAGCGCCTGTTGGCGAGCGCCATCTGCTGGTTGTTAGACGGAGTTGACGCTGGTTAGACGGAGAGCAGATCAGACGGATCTGGACGAGAGAAAAGACGTGTCAGATCAGACGGATCTGGACGAGAGAAAAGACGTGTCAGATCAGACGGATCTGGACGAGAGAAAAGACGTGTCAGATCAGACGGATCTGGAGGAGAGAAAAGACGTGTCAGATCAGACGGATCTGGACGAGAGAAAAGACGTGTCAGATCAGACGGATCTGGACGAGAGTAAAGACGTGTCAGATCAGACGGATCTGGACGAGAGTAAAGACGGGACGCGACTCGACGTATTCGACGAAATCTACTGAATGTTCAATTCTTTTATGTTAATGTATATATATCCTAAATGTCCTAATCGTCCTAAATGTAATTAAATGTGCGTTCTAAAATAGTAGTGATTTCTGAGTCCTACATATATATATATATATGTAATGATATTTTAACTCTGATTTCAATTTAATTAATTTTCAAGATTTTATCTTACTTTAGCCCATAGTAACTTCATTCTAAAATATTCTCTTATTTCGTGATCCAATTCCACTGTTTCTACTTAAATAATTCAAGAGAAGATTTGTTAAACTGCTGAATCAGCTAAAACTAACTTTCCCACACTCCGCGTGAAGAGATAAAATACCGCTGATGAGGCAAATTCTTTTTTTAAAATCTCCCTGTGTTTTCCCTACCTTGTCTACGCGTGTGTAACGAAAATCCCTATCGAAATCTCATAATACATTAGCGCTGTAAAGAAATATTTTCCCTATCAAAATAATAGGTTATATAAGACCAGGGATAAAATGTTCAAGAGCTTTTTCCTCATTCCTTTTCTGTTTCGCTCTGTGTGCTCATCGCTTATACATATGCCTGCTTCTTCAAAATGAAATAAAACAACGTCACGAAATTAAAAGTCTCTTCACTGTCTTCAAACTGCATCATGCTTCACATAAAATAATGTTACATATTAAAAAGTCGACAGGATTCCGAAAATGCTTATATATATTATTATTATTATTAACGTCTGAAATAGAGATTGATAAATATAAAGACAGTGGTTTCGCATAAAATTAAGATTTTTTATCCAGTGATTTGGTTACTGTTTATTGATAATATTTAATTAGTATGATACGAGGCAATCAAAATATAACCATCGGGTTTTAACTCACTATACAAGGTGTCCCATCATAGCCAAAACTCTACACAGCCAGATCTCTTGCTTGGAGTACATAAAAACAACAAGAAAGAACTTTATCTTTACAACCCATAATTAAAAATACAAGGCGATTTTTTTGTCGTTATATCCGATGTACGAATGAAGCTTTATTGGAAACATGAAAGTCAGTATTTGTAAATATTTTTGCCAATATTTTCAGTGAAAGTGTTTTCGTCCATCGATATGGCGTCATACTTTTCTCTCTCACTTTTCTAATGGTCTTAGAAATATAGCCCTTTGGACCGCTTTTATGCAGTCTAAGCTAAGAATCTGGCTATACAATCTTTATACGTTCTTGATGGGACATTCTAAATTTCAGAAAGCACAATATACTTTCTTTCTGTTTCATTTAGGACCAGACGCATATTTTACAAATTCATGTTTATTTTGCAACTGGGGGAGGTATTCTCATTTCAACCAATCATGTTGTGCATCTGTATTCAAAAGGGCGGGGCCTTCATTTTCCAAGAGCAAATGTAAACAAATACTACCAAATTATTATCTTTAGTGCTCGAGTCATTTTTGTTTTTTGTCCATCTTTTGTTAATGCAATCCTGAATGTCGATTCTAATACAATTACAATTTTGTACTCAATGCCAAATTTCATTTAAGACCTCATAATGAATCATATTATTGCTTTAATAATGTAGTTTGAACATATTTTATGCTGATTTAAAGTGAAACTGCCTTATAATATACGAAGTAAGTTTTTTTTTCATATCCTATCGAAACGAAATTTTTAAATCATGATAAATTGTTTTCTTTAAT
The DNA here is from genome assembly GCF_947563725.1 of Argiope bruennichi. Taxonomy (NCBI): domain Eukaryota; kingdom Metazoa; phylum Arthropoda; class Arachnida; order Araneae; family Araneidae; genus Argiope; species Argiope bruennichi. Next base: position 16,561,234 of record NC_079157.1, on the reverse strand, counting down.
TTTACATGTTCTTAAGAAACTTCGTTTAGTGTTCAAACTACAAGCATTATATTAAGGGAAGTAAGGGAAAGACAGCCGTAAAGAGATAGAAAAACTGAATAACATCTTGTATGTATATAGTTTATACTATGAAAAGACATTAATTTAAGGTTGTTTAAGGTAGCCGACTACGTTCGAAGCAATATTTTTGAAAAATTGGATTTTTTAAAAGCTATTTATGGTTTTTAGATGTATTGTCAATTATAAACACTATATATACAAAAAAATTATTTGGAAATATAATATATTTTGAGAAATAGGAAAATTTGTAGTAAATTTTAATGAAATTTAACCTAAACGGCTAACACTCTACATAAAATTGTAATGCAGCTATCCTATTTTTCTTTGTACACAAGTTATAGAATATAATGATGAATGAAATGAACCCAAATCTAAGAAACCTTTTGAGATGCAAAGAAATTATGGGTAAAAATGTACATATATATACATTTTTTCCATAAATTTACAACTTAATTTTTCTAAAAACACCTATAAATAAAAAAGTATTTCACCAACAATAAAACTTTTGGTTCATTTCATTGCCCACAGTATTTAAAACACAAGCTGAAATTTTTATGTAAATACCTCTATTAGTTTTTGAGATATCATGTTAACGGTGGAAAATTTTTATAAAAATTAAAGTTTAAGAAAATTGAAGTTAAAGAAATATTTTAGCTAAAAAATTGTTTAAAATTATCCTGGATGATAGATCAGACCTTCCTTTTCCTAGAAAATACTATTTTGGAAAGAGGAAAGCCTGAACTACAAGAAATAGTAATAAAAAAAGAATTCGCCAATGTGGTCGAAAACCAGTGTTTTTACCCCTTAGGACATAGGATCTTCTTAACATGTTGCCAGAAAGTTCTGTTTAAAGAGAATATAACTGAAAAAATTAAGAATACTTAAGTCTCCAGCCTCTATCTATAATATATTTCTTTTAAAATATCTTATTAACAGAAATCGATTGAAGATAATTACGTTTAATAGATATATTTTTGATTTATTTCATATCTCATTATTTTGATCTCTGCTACAAATTTGTTCTACCATTATTAGTACATTAAAACAAATTAAGTTTTAAAAAAGATCAAGATAAACTAATCGGTATGAAGAAAAAAAAAGTGAATATCTGTTAATAATTACAGCATACCTGAAATGATTAAATAATCTATCATTCAAAATGAATCATAATATAAATAGAGCCAAGCACTTTTATTTTGAACTGTAACAAACATCGCAAAGATCATGACATACAGTATTTGTTTGAATTCTACCTATTGCGTCACATGACAACAGATTGTAATTGGCTGAAGGTTAGAATGCTGACCTCAATTGTAAAATGAATATACACTTGTGAAATATGTGGACCTCTTATAGTCAGTCTACATATAATTGTCGGATTATTGAGAACAATCCTATAATTCTTTAGGATTTTTTTTTATGTAATCAAAGCAAAGAATCTGGCTGTGCATAATTTAAGCGGCCTAGATGTTAAACCCTGGATTTTAGAAGGCACAATAGATTCTGTCTGATCCGAATTCTTCAGAATTTTTTTACAAAGAAAAGGCAATTTATTGATGTACTATAAACAATATCTGAACAAAAGACAACAACGCTTAATGCTCTATGCAACAGTAAGATGGAAGTCTACTTTAAGAGAAGATTATTGATAGAATGTACATCACGTCCAAACTGTACCACAATCTCCCTATATTTTATCTCATATTTGTACTGATTTCCGGAAAAAATTGTCCATATCTTATTTAAGCAGTGTGTGATTATTGGGGTTTTGGAATTTCTTAATCATATACGTTTTAAGACTTCTAACTCTATCGATATGAAAGAGCCTCAACCGCCCGTTCAACGAAGTTACGGCGTCGTCCAAATCTCTCGGATATAATTGATTAATTACTTCTTCTGTTATATGACTGATTGAATACCTGTGGTGCATGCTTTGTTCATTAGAGACGCTCACCCAAATGTATTTGGGAAAAAAGGGTATTTTAAAGAATACTTAAAGGACGCCCAAACATATAGTTGCTTAATAGCTTTTAGCTAAGAGGAAGCATTTTTTGTATAGCAACCTTTCAATAACATGAACTATCACTGCAGGATTTGAGAGGGGGTGAGGAATTTTCCTTTTTTTTTGAAAGAGACGCTCCAGCATTCGGAGATACCATAACTAAAATGATCTTAAGAATGTTAAGTAAAGATGATTAAGAGCTTATTTAAAGTTTTTAAAAAAAATTCAATGACAATACATGAACACAAAGTTATTTATGCATGATGAACTTAAAAAGTAAAATATATTTTCATCGTATCACACTTCAAATCATCTGCGAAGTTCCATTGATAACGTTAATCGCAATTTACAACGTATCAAAACGTATTTACATTGATAAGCAGAGCCAATGATTCTTATTTGGTTCGTTATTTTTTAATCTTGTGGTTACATAATTACCGAACCTTAGCCTGGTTGCAAAATACATTTTTGATTGAGTTTCGTTTCATTCCAATATGCGAATGGTGATCAGATCTTTCGGGAAGATCTGTGATTGCCACAAGTGATCAGAAAGATATCAAGGTAAAACGATATGACCACGTGGACGATAAAATGACAACTATATAAGGAACGGAAACGCATTGCGTCTATTAGATTTGTTTTAAAATATTTACTTTGAGGAAACAGAAATTGATAAATAATTTTTGAGCAGATTTATTTTGATCAAAAGCGATTTGATAATATAAAAACGTGAGGGATTTGGCAGCTACCTATATATTTATAAGTTATTAATTCATTTTGTGGGAAATAGTGTATATTTCAATTGTATATTGCTGGTAAGTATTAAAAATTGTTCTTGAAAAAATTCTTCTAATAATATATATAAATATGAATGTTTGTTTGTATGTATTTTTATATGAGCTTTTTCATGTGTATTCATGTATTTTTACATGAAAAATACGAACGTGCTGAATTTTAGCCTTACCATTAGAATGAGGAGAAAGATCACTATTACGACCAAAAGTTAGTTAAAATAATAGTTAATTAAAAATAGTCAAGTCTTTCTTATTTTGAAATGCATCTTTAAAATATCTCATATCTCAAAATTGATTTATATATAATCTGGAAACGAAAAAATGAAATCTTCTTTTTTCTTGATGACAGTTTTATTTTCTTACAATTTTTAATATTCATATTTTTTTTTAATTTATCTAATTCACAATTCATTATCAAAACTAAATTATATATAATCTAGAAACTAAAAAATAAATTTTTCTTTTTTCTCCACGGCAGTTTTATTTTCCTATAATATTTAATTTTCCTATTTTTTTTAAATTTAATCTAATACAAAATATATATTCTAAAAACTGGATTATATATAATCTGGAAACTAAAAAATAAAATTTCTTTTTTTATATTCATGACAGTTTTATTTTCTTTAATTAATCTAATACACAATTCATTATCAAAACTAAATTATATATAATCTAGAAACTAAAAAATAAATTTTTCTTTTTTCTCCACGGCAGTTTTATTTTCCTATAATATTTAATTTTCCTATTTTTTTTAAATTTAATCTAATACAAAATATATATTCTAAAAACTGAATTATATATAATCTGGAAACTAAAAAATAAAATTTCTTTTTTTATATTCATGACAGTTTTATTTTCTTTAATTAATCTAATACACAATTCATTATCAAAACTAAATTATATATAATCTAGAAACTAAAAAATAAATTTTTCTTTTTTCTCCACGGCAGTTTTATTTTCCTATAATATTTAATTTTCCTATTTTTTTTAAATTTAATCTAATACAAAATATATATTCTAAAAACTGAATTATATATAATCTGGAAACTAAAAAATAAAATTTCTTTTTTTATATTCATGACAGTTTTATTTTCTTTAATTAATCTAATACACAATTCATTATCAAAACTAAATTATATATAATCTAGAAACTAAAAAATAAATTTTTCTTTTTTCTCCACGGCAGTTTTATTTTCCTATAATATTTAATTTTCCTATTTTTTTTAAATTTAATCTAATACAAAATATATATTCTAAAAACTGGATTATATATAATCTGGAAACTAAAAAATAAAATTTCTTTTTTTATATTGATGACAGTTTTATTTTCTTACAATTTTTAATTTTCATATTTTTTAAATTTAATCTAATATACAATGTATAACATAGTTTTTATTATTATGATGAAGTTCAAACTAATTTTCTTCTTCCATAAAACCAATCATTTGAGGGCGTTCTCAATGTTGCAATTATATATATATATATATATATATATGAATGTATGTCGACATTAATTCTGGAGTAAGATTTCTACTTACGCTTTTATTTTGCACCAAAACATTTTCTAATTTATCTGCGCTGTGATTTGTAATACAATGATGATGTTTATATTATATTTTTCAGTCTGATTATACAGGATGTTCATTAATTATTGTCGGGGTTTCCGTACTTCATAACTTTCGAATAAAAAATATTACGCAAAACCCGATTACGTATTCGTAAATTACAACTCAAAGAATTTCATTAATGATATTAAAGTGTAAAGCTTGCAAAATTTGCACTTTGTAGGCATTCAGCTGAAGGCGATTATGTATTCGTAAATTACAACGCAAAGAATTTGGCAACAATGCGAAGAGGTGGACCAATCCCAGGGCCTCCGAGATCACCAGATATAACACCGCTGGACTTCTTTCTATGGGGGTTTGTCAGGAACATTGTGTACAAGACCCCTGTGCCCTCCCTTGATGAACTGAAGCGCAGAATTGTTACTGCGATCCAAAATATTACTCCACAAATGCTGGAGAACACTTGGAGGGAAATCGAATTTCGTCTCGATGTGTTACGAGCCACGAAGGGCAGCCATGTGCAAATTCATTAATCTTTTTAATATCATTAATAAAATTCTTTGAGTTGTAATTTACGAATACATAATCGCCTTCAGCTGAATGCCTACAAAGTGCAAATTGTGCAAGCTTTACACTTTAATATCATTAATGAAATTCTTTGAGTTGTAATTTACGAATACATAATCGCCTTCAGCTGAATGCCTACAAAGTGCAAATTGTGCAAGCTTTACACTTTAATATCATTAATGAAATTCTTTGATTTGTAATTTACGAATACATAATCGCCTTCAGCTGAATGCCTACAAAGTGCAAATTGTGCAAGCTTTACACTTTAATATCATTAATGAAATTCTTTGAGTTGTAATTTACGAATGCATAATCGCCTTCAGCTGAATGCCTACAAAGTGCAAATTGTGCAAGCTTTACACTTTAATATCATTAATGAAATTCTTTGAGTTGTAATTTACGAATACGTAATCGGTTTTTACGTAATATTTTTTATTCGAAAGTAATGAGGTACGGACACCCCGACAATAATTAATGAACACCCTATATACAGAAGTACAATCTTAAACAAAGATAGGAAAGCCGAAAGTGGACAATATACCATAAAATAATAACTTTATAAATTTCAAAGATATGCTATGTTTGATAGATTTGTTACAGTGCATTATTTTGAGAGAATAAAATCTGTTTGATTCCTTTTGAACCACTATGATCTTTTCAAAAGCCCGTATATCCTAAATGCCTATGTGATTTTTAGTTAATCTATTTTGAAAAATTTATGCACGCATGCTTCGACAATGTGTAATACAGGGTGTTCATTAATTATTGTCGGGGTTTCCATACCTCATAACTTTCGAATAAAACATATTATGCAAAAACCAATTACGTATTCGTAAATTACAACTCAAAGAATTTTATTAATGATATTAAAGTGTAAAGCTTGCACAATTTACACTTTGTAGGCATTCAGCTGAAGGCGATTATGTATTCGTAAATTACAACTCAAAGAATTATGTATTCGTAAATTACAACTCAAAGAATTATTCATTTGTAAATTACAACTCAAAGAATTATGTATTCGTAAATTACAACTCAAAGAATTATGTATTCGTAAAGTACAACTCAAAGAATTATGTATTCGTAAAGTACAACTCAAAGAATCGCCTTCAGCTGAATGCCTACAAAGTGCAAATTGTGCAAGTTTTATACTTTAATATCATTAATAAAATTCTTTGAGTTGTAATTTACGAATACGTAATCTGTTTTTGCGTAATATTTTTTATTCGAAAGTTATGAGGTACTTTAAACCCCGACAATAATTAATGAACACCCTGTACTTAAGCATACAAATTATTTTTCTAATTGTAAAAAGTCACTAAAATGAAAATTGAAGTCTTTCTTTTTACAGGCACTGACTTACCTGACTAGCTTTTATTTATTTATTTATTTTTGTAAAAATAGAATTTTGTTATCTTTTTTATACTTGCTTCCTTGTGAATTGAAGTGTTGAAATTTTAAAATGTTAAATAAAAATACACCATTTTAATATCTTCAGAGTTTAATGATCGGATCACAAATTAGTTAAATTATCATTATTTCCCTTTTCTGTGTATAAACCTATCAGTTAATTGAAAAAAAAAATCTTGATCATTTAATATTTCTATGCAATGATGAATTATAAATTGAAAGAAAATTATTAACAACATTAATTATACCATTCCAAAAAAGAAAATTATTAACAACATTAATTATACCATTCCAAAAAAGAAAATTATTAACAACATTAATTATACCATTCCAAAAAAGAAAATTATTAACAACATTAATTATACCATTCCAAAAAAGAAAATTATTAACGACACAAATTTGTTTTTCAATGCCTTTTACTATTCCCGTTATTTTTCCCGTTAGCGGTTAGAAATAAATAATTTAAATTGTTACTAAAAACATTAGAGAATGAAAATGAATTTTTAAATACAGGGAGAGGGGGGAAAAAACTCGGGCAAAATTATTGCATCATAGAATTGAAGTTAACTAATTTTTTTTTATTTTTTATTTTGTGTTAATTTCTTTCTGTCCTTCATTTCAATTATAAAATATTTTTAATATATCTCTTAGTTTACTCGTTTTTTTGGGGCTTTTTTTTACAAAAAAAAAAGCAAAATGAAGCAAAAGATCTGCGATTTAAGAATTGTTTTAATGTGTCTCGGAAAACAGTCTGACGCATTCATCAGAACTTTGCGGTCCACTTTCATGAAATGGAGGAAAAGCTAGTTCAACGAAAGCTAGCAAAAAGCTAACTAGCTAACAGTGAACTAGCTTTTTGCTAGTTCGTTCAACTAGCAAAAAACTAGTTCTACGAAATCCGAGGGTTCCCATGAGAAACATCACTTGTGAAATGGGAATAAGAGACCTATCAGTGCGGCGAATAGCAAAAGCAGAGCTTGGACTGAACCTCATAAGTTCCGAAAAGATCAGTTTCTGAATTAATAAATCAAACTCATGCGGTTCCAAAAATGAAAGAAAACTTTTGAAACTGGTCTCAAGTCAGCTCTGTAGAGATTTCTTTTCCCTAATGAGAAGCTCTTTACCATCCAACGAGCTCATAACACCCAGAACGATAGGATCTTTTCTGTAGATGCCCCAAGCACCTCAGCAATTGTTGAACATCGCCAATAACCAAAGTCAGTCATGGTCTGGAGCGGAATTTACGCAATCGGTAAAACATCTCTGGTTTTTCTGAATGAGGATGTTAAAATATGTAAAAAAAATGTATTATTGGGATATTCTAGAAGTTGTTGTACTTCAAAAGGCGCTTCGACTATGCAAACTTTACTTTTCGACAAAACTCCGCATGAGCTCACAAGGCCAAAAAGACACAAGAGTGGTGCAAGGCACATTTTCCGAACATGCTATCATCTGGAGATTGGACACGATATTCGCCGAATGTCAATCCCATGGATTACAGTGCATGGTCCAATTTGGAGTCTAGAGCTTGCACTAAAGCACACAAAAATTTGGACTCTTTAAAACAATCGCTTTGGCGAGAATGAGATAGATTAAAGGTAGAATACCTGTAGCCCATTGCAGAAAATCTCAATAAGCGTTTGCACATCTGCGCGGCCACTTTGAAATAAATTAAATTTATTCATTATTGAAAGCCTATTATCATTATTATTTATTATATTTTGTTAATTTATTTATTTTTAATACAGTTATGTTAAAAACTGTTTGTCCGAGTTTTTTTGTCGCACCCTGTAATTTTAATAGTATTTTACCTACATAATTAATTAATAAATATTCTTACAGTATTTTCCTCTCTTTTAGGTACAATTTATCAAAAGTTGGTAAACCAGGCAATGCTATAACGGCTTAGCGGTGGATTAAATATAAGTTACGACTAAACCATGTTCATCCGAGATCCAGCCACTGCCAGAATTGGCGAAGAAATTCTGCCTTTTGAGTGTGGCAATGTACCGGAATATTTCCGCAAAAAAGCTGAAGCGGAATTGCATGACTCTCCTGACAAAAGAGCTCAAGGACTTCGTCAACTAAAAGAGCTGATAAAGAGTAAGTTTTAATCATTCTTATATTATAAATTTAATATTCAAAGGAAAAAAATTAGTTGCAAAGAGTTGTTAACAAGAATTTTTGTTAATGTTTGCTTCGCTTACAGAATTGTTTAACAAGTTATTATATTGTTATTATTTGCTGCATGTGTTTTTAAAAAATGCAAACAAATGTTATTTGAGTTTATTTTTGTTCCAATATATTTTTTCTGTAATTTCAAAGGATTTTTATACTATATCTTTAGGATATCGTGAGACATTCAAAATATTGAATAACAATTTTCAGATATATTTAATACTTGCTAATATTAAGACATAGCACCATTTTTTTAAAAATTTATTCTGAGTATTGGAAAAGTATTTGTAAATTCCAAAATTGAATTCTCCGATAAAATATCCATCACAATTTAATCAAATGAAGAATTCTTCCTTTATTTTATTGCCAAATTTACAAAGAACAAAAAGAAAAAAAATGAAATCGAGATTTTGATGAATTTCCAAGATTCTGATGTCTCTGAGTTCTAGAAACATATTTTTGGATTTATATCTATCTGTCCATCTGTCTGTAAATACGTTGACACAAAATTGCCTTGATCTAAATGGATTAAATTTAGCATGTGTCATTTTACTCCATAGGTAGGTTTCCATCAAATTTTGTACGAAATAAATTCATAGGAAGCTGGACTACCTGACTGCCTAAGTACAGGTGAACTCAATAACTACAAACAGAAAGGATCTAGATGCCTAAAATCTTGTATACTGAATTAGCATATAAAATGCAACTTTATTTCAAATTCTCACTCAAATCCCCTCTGAAAACCTATCAATTGAGTATCTCTGTAATTTTACATGCATATAAATGTGGTAGCTCAAAAACACATCAACTTGAATAAATAAAATTTGGTATATAACATTTAATATGTAGAATTTTTTTAGATTATGAATCAAATATGGCCAAATTTATTATTATCTCTTAGTCTTTACTTTTGCATTATACTAATACGATAATTAAAAAGTGCAATCACTGGGATAGATGAAATTTAGTACAGTTTTAGCATTTGATGCGCATATTTTTTATGAGATTTTGAATCTAATCTGTGTGCGGGTTGTCTCTCTCTTTGCCAATGTACTCCAGGCTTATAAAAATGATAATTAAATAGTGCCTCAATTTTTGTATATGATTAATTGTTTAACATTTGGCTACAATTAATTGGTAAAAAAAGATTTTAAAATGCATTTTCAATTTCATTTTCCCCCTGCTGCGTAGCACGAAATGCCGGAACTCTCTGGAAGTCCCCAATTTTCTGCTCGAGGAAATGAAAATAATACTTTTATTTAGAAGTATATGATAATTCTTAAGTCAAAACATTCCCTCTAATTCGCCGTTGTGCTTATTTCATGCCTCAAATTTATCTCGAAGTGTCCTTTTCTTCTGCGGTGGTGGTGGAATATGAATTTTTTTCCTAAATAAATACGTATGATCTAAATACATAGTAGAGTCTTCTGCACAACGTTTCTTATACACAAATGCACAACGTTTCTTATACTACACGCATGTCAGTATGGGGGCTAGAATCAGACATCTGCTACGAAGACCAATAGACAATAAAGTGATTTGAGCAGTTGTTCTGGATAGTCAACCATCTAACTCTCCGACCCGCCCGAAGGCACACGGATTTAAACCATAAAACTGAATGCCCGGACCGCCGCAACAGCAACATTGGCGGGAACTGTGGTTGAGTCCTAAGGGCCGCCACCGGCCACAGTACAACCCTCCCCGAAGGAAGTACGTCCCGTCATAGATGGGAGGAGCCTGATCCCCCACCTATTAGTGTACCCTCCAGGGTGGCGAGATCCAACCACCATGCCGGAAGCATCTCATCCTCAATTCGAGGTGCCCCCCCCGGGGGGAAAGTTGTTCTGGATAACTTTCTGGTGCATTGTGAATTCATTTAGGCCATTAATGTATCGACGTTAACACGTCGATCACTCTTAACTAGATAATGCAAGCAACACTTACTTCTATCATTAGTGGCTTGTTTTGACCCATATTCCGTACATCTTTTTGATTCTTCCAGTTATTGTACCCATTTACCACGCACTACGTGAAACGAAAATTCTTTAAAAAAATTATTAAATTTTAGGAATGCTGCAACCCTGTTGTTCTATTTTCGATTACCATATTCTTTTCAATGTCTGTTAAATCGCTTGTGTTGCCCATTACGGCATCTATAGAAATACGAACGTGTACTCTGAAATCACCTTTATGTGACTTCCGACAAACAGGTTTCTCAGTTTTTATCTATGATTGGCCATAACTGTGTTTTCGTCAACCTGATCAACCAGCATGGTGGTCATAATATTGTGATTCGACTGTGCAATACGTGTGCAAAATGTCTTGCTCTTGACCCATTGAGCTTTAAGCACTTTCTATTTAATTATGAACATTTTGCATATTGACTGTCGACAGAATTGGAAACTGTGCAATTCCAATACTTTCAATGCATTAAAATTTTATAATATACTTTTATTGTTTCGAATGACATTTTTGTTTGTTTGTTTATTATAGAGGACAAGCATACCAAGCACTTAGAGTTTGAAGATGATTTTCTGCTACAATATCTCATAAGCAAGAAATACAATATCGCGAAGGCTTTTTCGTTTCTAAAAGCACTAGTCCATTTGAAGAAAAAGCATCCTGAGATATTTAGTGGGTTCTCTTACGAAGAAATCTCGTGTTCAATGTCCGAAAATGTTTTAACCGTTTTACCCTGGAGATGTCAGGATGGATGCGCAATTCTCGCAGCTCACTTAGGTATGTAGTATTTATTTATTTATTCAGAAAAGGCACACTTCATCTATTGATATTCCTTTCAGGATCCAGATACTAGCACTTTTCGACGATTTTATTTCGCTAAAGCATGACAAGCAGAAAGATGAGTGATTCTTATGCCTTTTTTTCCCACCAATAATCTGAGTTCACCCTATAGCTAAATGTAAACATACCCTCCTTTCATCTTTCCTCTCACCCCTTTTTTGACGAAATAAGCGTTTAAGGTGTACGTACACACTAGAAGATTTTTTTTTTAATTTTAACTTTAAAAATCCAGTTTTTTCACAGTAGGTCATTAATATATATTTAAACTAATTTCAGTGAGAAAAACCCATATTGCACTAATTATTAATTAATTAAATAATATTTAATGAGCTAATTAGCATGTTTTTTGAAATACGATATCTTAAATTCTAATTTGTACAGACACACAATTCTAGTTGGAAATGATACCTAATATGAGTCTTCATGCTGTCTGCCTCCATCAAGTTTTAAAAATACATAGTTTTTTTTAACAATTTTTTCATCAACGATGAAGAGAAAAAACCAGATTTTTTTTCTGTAATTTTAACTTTTAAATAGCTATTAAAAATTTATTTCTATAAATATTACTTTGATTGAGGCACAAAACATCCGCTATTTCATACAGATTATTCTGATATATAAATAATTGTATTTGGTTCATTTCTTGTTGAGTTATGATTGTTTGAATGAAGTAACATAGTGGAAAAATATCATTCTCCATAAAATGAGTTTAAAAAACCGTAACTAGAGTTTTTAATGAAAGCACCTCAAGAAAAATAATTATAACTCTAGAAATATTTCGAATATTGACAACATCTTGCTACAGTTTGAAAGCTCAAGGGCCAGAGAACATTATTAAGTAATAAAAAAATATTCGATATTTTGAACGATTTTTGAAGTTTCAAGTGTGTACATACACCTTAATAAAGCGTGAGCAGAAGCACTGATGGTTTCCGAATCCAAGGATGAACAGCACAAGATGCAGAAAAAAAATCAGCATCAAGCAAAAGCACAAAAACAGTAATCAATAATTTTTAAAAATATTTAAAAACTTATTAGAAAATTAAAAATAGTATACAGCCATCACAAAACCATTAAATACAAAATAATATAAGAGAATATAAAAAGATCTAATCATTAGGCAAGAAAAATTATTGCCATTTATTAATTAAATTGGCAAGTTGACTTTCTGCAGAAAGCTGTCAGCAATTGCATGCTTTGTGAATGATGTCGTACATGTATTTATGATTGTTCAACTTTTAAAAGGAGTTAAATGAATGTTTATAATTATCGTATTTTGTATAGAATTTTAGATACACAATGTAGCATAAGACGGCTATAAATATAATAATGATGTCTGATATAATCAAATGTATTAATCTATTAAATATCAACAAATGGGTATTGAATCTCAACGAATAAAGTAGCTTGGATACAGGCGATGTGCCCAATAAATGGTCAACACACATTTTCATTGAATATGAGTATCGATACTCATATTTTCGTATCGATATATGAAATCGCATCCGAAAACTTAGATTACTATACTCTGTTTCACCCTAACTTGGCAGTATTGTAAAAGGTAGAAAATGTGACGCTCCGCGTTGGGAAAGAGTTCCCCATCAATTCCGACTTTAAAATAGTTAAAATCCGCAGAAATTTATCAAATAATATCATAAATTGCAGAAATCCTTTTTTTATCAATATGTATTTAAAATTATTCTCAAGTTATCTGTTAAGTATTTTGTAAATAAAGCGAACGAATAAAACTAACAGATTGACATAATGAATTCCACTTTGGCTAGAACCGGTCTTCAAGGTCAAATATTTGGCGCGATTTTCTTTTACGTCTCCGCCAAACATTCAGGTCTTGTAAAATATGATGATTTTACATTATCCTGTATTTGACGAAAAATCCATGCATATTTTCGCAGAAATGAGAACCCAACACTAGATAAAGTTTAAAAAGATGTGAACGATGATACAGATATCTTTTCGAAAAACATTAGCCGAACTATGCTTTACAGAATATTGAAAGATTTAGGGTTTTCTTTTCAGAAACGATGAAACGAAATGAAATAACATTAATGATTTATTAAAATAATGTATCAATAATATTGGAAAAATAATGAAAATAAGGAAACAATTAATTCTCTGATAAAGTGATAATATAATAAAGTAAATAAATATTTACTATTTGGCGAAAAATTTGCGAGATAAAGTTTCGCCAGTGATTTGCATTTCTAGTAACTTTGTACTTTAAAGTAACCCAGTTCCCCTGATAACGACTGCGATTCGGCATGCCTAGAATATACACTACTGCCAAGTTAGGGGGAAACAGAGAATAATGAAAAAAAAAATATTTATTAGGAATGAAAGTAAAATTTGCTTATAACGACTTAATTCAATAACTATAATAACTATTAAAAAATTTAAAAAAATTATTATTAAAATAAATTTTTTCTGATAATATAAAAATAAAACTGCTTAAAAATAAAAGTTACAGTCATGATGACGTGATGTTTTGGTTTGAATTACAGCAAGAACGTCATGAAAAATGTTATCTTAACACAAAAATCATATCTTAACATTATTTTAACTTAAAATATTTTACATACTTTCACATTAAATATTACATTTTCACTTATCAAGTACCATCAGCATCAATTAAAACCATGTAACAGAGACTTTTACTTTATAAATTAAGAAAAGATAGGGATTTGAAAATGTAATAGTACAGTAAAGCATATATAATAAATACATAGATACATAGATAGAAAACATTCGATTTCATTAGCCCTCCAAAACTTTCAGAGACACAGTTTTTTTTCCACTTCAAAACAGCATTAACAGTTGTTTTGTGCTGCCATCTCTAGTTTTCAAAAGATAAAAAAAAACTCATTTTAAAGAGAAATCATTAACCGTCTACTGTCTTTGAAAGAAAAAGTTTTTATAAGAATACTTGATTAAAAGCGAAAGTAATCGTTCTTCTGAAAGGTAAAATGTTATTTACTATACAATAATGCAATTGAGTACAGTAGTTGCTTTTTTGTGAGACCATTTCTTTTAAACGTTTTTCTTTAATTTAATTTAATTCATATTTGTAACGATGAGATTTTGAAATAGATTTTTTTCATTCACTTCCTGCTGTCCTTAAGTTTGAAATTTCATATAATTGATTTTTTTGTTGTCTTTGACAAAGTATCATTTAAAAATTTTCAGAGTACATAATTATTATTTAATTATTAATTAAAATAAATTTTATTTCATACCGATCGTTGACCTAGCAGCGAATCCGAAAAATTTATGATCACAACTATCAACAATTAAAAATGATTGATATAAAAAATCGTCTGCCAATAAAAGTGTTTATAAATCTGTTTTTAATCAATATTTATTTACTTGCATTTGTTTTCTTTGTCAGACAATTGGGATCCTGAAAAACTGCGCATCGATGATCTCAAACGATCAATTGCAATATATCTGTTGCAGTCCCTTCAAGAGCCAATGACTCAAATAAATGGTTTCAAGGTCATTATTGATGCAAAGAGCAACCCCATGAAGCACCTCAGATATATCACTCCATCCAACCTCTATTTGCTGTATCACGGCACTCAGGTAGATTAATATTCTATTTTATTTGAAATCTACTCATGATATTTTCTGGAAAATTTGCAGTACGGATTTTTTTTTTCTTAAAATCGTTAAGTTTCAAGATTGCACTTGACAGTGATGCACGTATTTAAATATTCCAAAATCATAAGAATGCTACTTAACAAAACTCGTCAAACTCAAGGCGATCGACAATTTTCACAAAAATTTCTATTCCTTTTAATTTTTCACAGACAACAATGACAAAAAATGTCAAATAAGGTGTCTTCAAAAAATGTCTTCACAATGTCTTCAAAAAATGCCAAATAAGGCAAAAATTTCAGCAAAAAGAAAGATACCGGACAGAAGTCTGTGAAGTCAATAATTGCCAGATGGCTTTATTTATAATGAACAATAATAGGAAAGATGTAACCCGGCAAATAGCATCGCAACAAAATTAAGGAAATCACAAGATGTATCTGTTTTCTTCACAAGATAGATTTTATAGAGAATAAGTGTGAACCATGAAGGGTCCATAAGAATTCTTTTGATTATGTTCAAAACCAAAAGAAGTGGTATTGTGCGCTGAGAAACACTTATATTGGACATTAATGAGTGAAAAATTATGTTTTGACATTCCAGATTAATTTCCCATCAGACTAGTCCATGCGTTACGGATTCATGGAATGAATGGATTGTTTGGATATTTCTGGCTCAATAGCCATGATTTTGACTATGACGCGACAAACGACAAGTAAAATCTTTCAAT
Source organism: Argiope bruennichi (assembly GCF_947563725.1). Classification (NCBI taxonomy): domain Eukaryota; kingdom Metazoa; phylum Arthropoda; class Arachnida; order Araneae; family Araneidae; genus Argiope; species Argiope bruennichi. The sequence continues at coordinate 16,545,520 of NC_079157.1, read as the reverse complement.
GCAAAACAGTAAAAAAAGGCCATGAAAAAGGTTACTTAAAATGAAAACAATATTGAAATGAGTGGATAAAATTTTATGGTCTTGCAAAAAACATGAACATGAGATGCCTTATAAAATACAAAGGATAATGGAAAGTTAGACTTTAGAAAAAGGTAACTGCAAATGCTGAGCATTCTGATAGTCCCGGACAGACATTTGACTACCACATTGCAAACTCTCTACATTCTGATAATACGGGTTGGACAGAAATTTGACAGCCATACTGCAAACGTTGAGTGTTCTGACAATGCGCATTGGACTGATAATTGACAATCACCCTGCAAACGCTGGGTAATCTGATAGTAGGTTCAATACATTTGACAGTCACTTTGCAAACACAATAGTTTTGTTCACTCAACAGTCAGTAATTCTGATATATCAGAAGCACAAACGAGTTGAAACTATATATTTGAATGAAAAGATTCCTTTATAACTCAGTGAGATTAATCAGAATGAATTCAAAACTTCTGTTTTGTGAAAAAAAAATAGTATTCAAACTTTTTAGCAACATGTAGAGTTCCTATTTAGTTCAATACTGCTACCATCAAAGATATTTATGATGTCTTTGATGATATTTTGGATGATATTTATTCGGTCTTGATAGATATAGAACATTACGGTGTTTCTAATACTGTAATCACTTTGCATATTTATCCTTTGCCTTCTTCCAATTCTAAAATTTTAATTATAAGATAAACACTGATTGTAAATTTTGAAAAAAAAAATTAAACTTGATTCATCTGACAAATTTTCGAAGCAGATATTCTCTTCAACATAACAGCATCGGATTCCAGTGTGCATCGGATATGTTGCCAAATCACTAAATAATTCTTTCAGACTCTTAAATGAAAATCTTTCAGACGTGTCGAATGCATTCAGATCGGACAGCATGTATCGTATGTCGGATATCATTTCTATTCAAAAGTTTTAAAATTTTACATGCCGTCGTCCTGGCATAGGGGTAGCGCGTCTTCCCCGTGGTCTGGGCGTCCTATGTGCGAGTCCCGGTACGGGCATGGTTGTTTTTCCTCCGTTCTATCTGTGAGATGTGTGGATGTGCCCCCCTGTAAGAAGGGGTTGTGCAAGCGAATGAGATGTGTGAGTAGCTAAGACGTACTCTTGGCCCTAGTTGGCGCTACTAAAAACAAGAGATGCACATTTGGCTTAAAATCGTTGTCTTTGTCAGCGAGCTTGTGCATGGTAAGTGCCATTAGAAACAGCGACAACAAAATTTTACATGAATTTGATATTTCTAACTAACCATTACCACAATTCCTTTTGTTAACATGTTTTACTTACTTTTCTCTGACGGCCTATGAAATAGCTTTAGAATTTTAGTTTCTATATCACCGCATGTTTTGTGCACTACAGCTATGTTTAATACTTGTGCCATTATAAACAACAACAACAAAATTTTACATTTTTTACATCAATTTGATATGAATTTGATATTTCTAACTAACCATTACCACAATTCCTTTTGTTAACATGTTTTACTTACTTTTCTCTGACGGCCTATGAAATAGCTTTAGAATTTTAGTTTTCTATATCACCGCATGTTTTGTGCACTATAGCTATGTTTAATACTTGTGCCATTATAAACAACAACAACAAAATTTTACATTTTTTACATCAATTTGATATGAATTTGATATTTCTAACTAACCATTACCACAATTCCTTTTGTTAACATGTTTTACTTACTTTTCTCTGACGGCCTATGAAATAGCTTTAGAATTTTAGTTTTCTATATCACCGCATGTTTTGTGCACTATAGCTATGTTTAATACTTGCGCCATTAAAACTCTTAACAACAATCATTTTTCCAAAATTCTTTATATGATATCTTATTGGAAGATGAACTAAATGTATGAATAATTAAATAATTTCACATACTTAACAAAAGCACTTTTTCAAAACTGTTTCAGGAATGTGTTCCTGCAAGATATAAAGATATCCATCTCGTGAATGAATCACTAACGCTAAAAGCTGCGTGGTTTCTAGTGAAACCTTTCCTATCAGATAAGATAAAGAAAAGAGTAAGTTGACTTTTACTATTAATTTCTTTTAACATTGAGAATTATCATATAGTTGTCACTTAGAATAATTGGGAACGAATTTTGTACATTTTGTCATTCTCTTCGATTTGAAATTATTTTCTTAGATACAAACTTGGCTTATAAATTATGTCAGTCATGCTCACTTTGCAAAGGAATCGTTAAATAGCGAGTTTGTTTTAAATTCATTTATTGGTCAACCAATATAAATGAGAGTATTTAATTACTCGGAAAGTTTCCGCTTATCTCAGAGTTTTCTTATAGTGTACGGCCGACCACTTCGCTACCACCAGAATGAAGCAGTATATCCCAGAGTTTATAGGGTAATTTTAAATACATATTTAGAGTTCTGATTATAACAGCAAATTGATTTCAAGAGAAAATGCTGAAAATAAGAAATTATTGTTTATTGTAAGAAATTTAGTTTGCCTCCAGTTATAGACTTATCTACCCCAAAGTATAGATTTTCAACTGTTTTCCCTGAATGTCTCATATAAATTAAAATAACTGTTTCATATCTTCAATTTTATGTAATTTATAATAATGTTTTCCTAATTTTATCGGGAAAATTGGGAAATCAAATTTGAATTGCATTTTATAGATTAAATTATAATATTGATTTATAATTTATAATTTTATAGCTTGAATATTCATAAAAGCAAAAACGATTGGATTACGTGAGGCATGAGCAAAAATCATCTAATACATTGAAACACACTTTTGAAAGAAAAAAAAAAGTAAAAACTTGTAGCTCATTTCAGTTTTAGAAGACGCTACTCTTTCTCTCTTGAGGTAGAACGTTCAATCTGTTATTCAATTCATTTTTCTTCTGTCATTTATATTGCTAGAGAATGTGTACTTACGCGACAGATTCTGGCAACATAAATTTTATCTTACAGTCGGAAATTACAAATAACCACTATCACCAAAACAAATTTTGATTTGGTCAAATTTGAACTTACGGCATCCAGTTGACCACAATCACCACCACCAATTCCTGAGACCACAAATGACGGAGTTCATGGCAGCTTCAACACAGTCGATCAAAATGCTGTTGCTGCCAACATAATGCATATGTTAAAAAATCGAATATGGATTATTCGAGATAAGTTATTTTTTCCATCTCTACATCCTCCATTTCTTTTTGGAAAGAATCAAAATGATTATATTCCGATTCCTTTCTCAGAATCAGTATTTTCTTTCTCTTGAGGGCAGTATGCAATATTTTCAATTTTCTTTTCTTTACTTGACATCTTACAGCTTGTTAAAAACCAACTTTCATTTTAGAAAGGTGAAATGTATGTATTTCACATAATAGATGATAACGTTATTAGTTATCTTGATTTAAAATAATGAGTAGTTTTTGGCTTGATGGAATTCTAATGCATTCTTGGATTCAAAATCACTTCTTATTATACCATTAATTATTTCCAATGCATGGAAAATATTAGATTAATTGCCATAAAGTTTGTTTCTAACTATAAACTCAGTTACCAAAGGACGATTAAAATTCTCTGGGGTAAATGAAAATACCATCCTGCTCCTCAGGAGAAACCCAAGAAATTGGAAATTGTAACTTTCTCGTAACTGTTATATCCTGCAGTTCCAATAAATAATTATATATAACTTTTCAAAGTCATACTGCAAATAGCTAATAATAATACTTACAAAGTTTCGTTATCACGGTTATTTTACACGGTTACAATTTAAATAAAAAAAAATTAGGAAATATTACTCGAAAATGTGGGGAAGTTCTGTTTCAAGTAAATAGGAAATATTACTTGTAAGCGCGAGATAAAGAACATCTACTTTAAAATTACATGCTCCGTATCTGACTCAGGCTTCATTAGTACATACTGCAACAACTGTTGCCAGTTACTTTTCCTGATCCTTATGAATTCCTCTATTGATATTATAAATCCTGGTAGTACATATATTTTTCAATTCTCCATTTTTCAACTCGTGACCATCCTTAATACATCTAACGGATTGGTTAGACATTGTTACCTATGCCATTCAATGTTATCGTGGATACATAACGCTGCTACTGTTGCGTTGGTTAGCTACTGATACCAAGGCTAAGTAATACTCATACTGTTACATTTAATAGATATTGTTACCAAGTCCATTTAATATTCCAGTGATTATATATATTTCTGTTACTATTGCGATAGTTAGATACTGTTAATAAGCTTATTTAATATTACCTTGACTATATATTTCTTTTACTTCTGCGTTGGTTAGTTACTGCTACCAAGGTCATTTAATGTTATTGTAACTATTTGAACTCCACATACAAATTTAGAGGAGAGGTAGAAAACATCAACAGAAATCAGAATCATTTAGAAAAGCAGACTCCCCAAAACCACCCTCAACTGATAAGCAGACATAAATACAAAGCATGGACACAATACAGAGAGCAGTATTAAGTTCTTTATTACATAAAAAAATTGTATAATAATTAGAAGCATCAGAGGTGGCGATCGAAATTCCACCTATTGGTATTCATGAGAGGTTGATACCTACGCCGTACACATTGGCGAACATTTTCAAAAAGTGAATATGAGCAAATTCGGCGCTAAGAAACTGTTCAGGACCATTTCACTCATTCGCCAGCTACAATGAGTGCTGATTCTCGAGAGTTTGATTACAGCGCCACTTATTTATTTAGGTTCCTGATTTCCTCTGTGATTCTGATTCTCATTGATGTTTAGCGATATGTGATGCGCTAGGATAGAACCTGGATCCTTGTGGTTCGCAGTCCAGTAACATAACCATTATACCAAAACAATTGTTCGGGATGCAGAGATGTTAACTGGCTTAAATGCTATTCACCACAGACTCTTCCCTCCAGGGAGTCGTAGGTGAGACGAACGATATGGCTGTTGAGTGGGGATGTATTTTTAGCTGTTGTCTTAATGGGCCTGTACCCAGTTGAGTAGAGCCAAGCGTTATGACGAACGTTTATGGTCGCTGATGTGCCAAGTGCGTTTGACGGCTTTGGGTTGCTGCGTCACGTGAGTCTGAAGACTTTTGGTTTGCTGCGGGTAGCTGGAGCCACAACAGCTGTACGAAGGTTGAAAGTTCATCGTCCTAGGTCACCAATTTAGCGATATGTGATGTGTTAGGATAGAACCTGGGTCCTTGTGGTTCGCAGTCCAGTAACATAACTATTATACCAAAACAATTGTTCGGTTGCAGAGTTTTTAATTGGTTTATATGCTATTCACCACAGATGCTTTCAATCTTTCTTCCAAATTTGTCAATGGAGTTCAGAAACACCCTTTATAATGTTGTCATTATTAACATGACTTGTTACCGCTATCTTGCCTATATACCATTGCGTTTCTGCAGTAAGAAAGGTTTAATGACAGAAACAAAACCTTGTTTGAATGCAATTGTTATAATAAATAAGAATGTTTCACATACCAGAAAAATAAAAAGCAGGGTTATTTTTTTTTACTAATTTTCTTTTTCTGTTTGCAGGTTCATTTCCACAGTTCGAATGAAGATCTCCTCAAGTTCTTCCCCAAATCAATTCTACCAACAGAATTTGGTGGAGAGTTGCAAAATTACGATATGTATGACTGGCTTAGAAAAGCCACAGAACCTGCAAAATTAGAGGTGCTCGGTGGCCGACCCCGTCAGTCTTAACATTTATTATTTCGTATGATATTCGCTCATTGGATGCAAAGTCATTATAAGGATGAACTTCATAAACTGTTAGTGAAAGTGGAAACTGAGAAATGTGTGTTAAAAAATGATGTTAATTGACATTTTATCAGATAATCATTAGTTGATTATCATATTCCTGATCGTAAAATACTTAAAATACACATTATGACATTCATAATTCACTGCTATCAATAATTAAGGGAAATTTCAGAAGGAATAATAAGGGACTAGAAAAGAAACTTTTTGCCCTTTTTTTGTTAGTGAGTAAGAACATTAGGGTTAAAACCTGATGTTTACTTTCCTTATATTCTTACATTATAAAAAAAAATCAAGTATTTTCTCTTCCTATTGTTTCATATTTATTTTGAAATATTCTTAATTTTTATGAGCAGTGTTCAACACTTTTAAACTCAATAAATTCCCATTGTTTTCACTGTTGTAGTGGAAACTGAATAAGTCATAAAAAAAGATTGAATTCAGTATTAATTGAGTCGTATATTCAAATATATTTCATCATTAGGTACTTAATAAGTATATATATTATTGTATTTAACTTCCATTAAAATAATGCGAAGAAATGTATTTTAGAGTGAATATATATTACTATAATATATATATATTATCATTATATATATTATAATATATATTATCATATTATAAATCATTTCTGCTAATCTGCTTAAGACTTGCTTGATTTTATTAAACAAGTAATAAAAACAATTTGTGGAATTAAATTGTTAAATGATTATGTAATAAATTAAAGAGATCAATTGGAAAATTCCACTGGAAAGAGGATGCATTTAACTATTATCAGGAATTGTTTTTCATGTGACAAAACTTATATATGCAACTAATATATGCTATATGCAACTAATAATTTTGTTATAAAAGAAAAACAAACAATTTTTGAGTCATGGATTTGACTCAAAAATTTTATTTGTATTCATCCAAATTATTTTTTATCGTTAGTTTATTTTTATCTAATCCACAATTAAATGTACTTGTTGAAAATCGGAATGCAAATTATAAAGACGAAAACTGGTTTGTGCGTATGAGTGACAGTGCTAAGCACTTTCATACAGTTTCACTTGCTGATTTAACCACAATAAATAGGCATATCAAAAACAACAAGAATTGGATTAGCGTGTTACTGGCTGGCGAAACATACAAATGTGTTTAGAATGTAAGTGATAAGGACAAAACTGGTTTGTGTGCATGAGTGACAGTGCTAAGCACCTTCACACAGTTTCACTTGCTGATTTGACAACAATAAATAGGCATATCAGAAACAACAAGAATTGGAAAAGCATGTTACGAGCTGGCGAAACATACAAATGTGTTTAGAATATAAGTGATAAGGACAAATCTGATTTGTGCGCATGAGCGACAGTGCTAAACACTTTCATACAGTTTCACTTGCTGATTTAACCACAATAGATGGGTATATCGGAAACAACAAGAATTGGATAAGCATGTTACGAGCTGGCGAAACTTACAAATGTGTTTAGAATGTAAGTGATAAGGACAAAACTGGTTTGTGCGCATGAGTGACAGTGCTAAGCATCTTCACACAATCTCATTTGCTGCTTTAAGCACAACAGATGAAAGCAATTTACGTGTTGACGAAATTTATAATAAGCCATTCCCAAGTTTAGCAGGTCGGGTATTGTGCAAATAAACTGCATGCATCAAAAAAATAATCTGATGCCATTATACCTATTCAGACGTCATGGAAAAATGAAGATGCTTATTTATTCAAAAATGAAAATGATATCTTTATAAATTTGTATTCGTAACAATTTAAATTAAGAGGAAAAGTTATAATCCATGTATTATTTACATCTAGTAAATTTAATTGCCTTTCCTTTGAATACATATACAGTGTAAGGATATGAATATATATTTGCCTATTTATATTACTGTAATTTCAAAATATCAAATGCCAGGTGACAATATTACATTATTCAGAAATACTGAGTAGCATTCGAGCATTGATTGGAAATTGAAAAATTTGCATACATATATTTTATTATTATTATTGTCTACATTAATATAAATTTCGTAGAATGTAAAAAGTTATTTCCTGTATCCAGATATATCATACAATATATCTTATGTATATTCGACCATATTTATGTCAAACAGTTATATCATATTTTTTTTTTGTATTTACATAACTAATAAAATTTTAAGTAAAAAAAAAAGTTGTTTATTTTATTCGTTCCTAAATCGTATAAACATTTCCAAATAACTCAAATACTTCTTTTATTATTTCACCATTCCTTGAAAATATAAAAAATTTCTATCAGAACACTAGAGAATTCCAAACATCATATCAGTTGCGGAATTACATCCATAATTTATCTTTATATCCGTTCTAAAATACATTATTTGTATTTTATGACGGATTTTGATTACAAACACACATTTTTAGATTACAAACACACATTTTTGTGTTCTTTGTTCCATTTCACAATTTTTATCACTGTCTCGTAAACTTTGTACCTGTCTGAAAATACATGTTTTTAAAATTATTTCTTCAGAAACAATTTTAAATTCCATCAATTATCAGATAACTCTTCCTATCAGGATTCATCAAAAACAATTAAAAGAGATTTCGACTTAAATATCAAAATATTGCTGCCTGATAATATTTTAAATCTGATTCTTTTGTCTCTAATTCATGCTTAAAGTTTTATCTTAATTACAAAGCAGTGATAACGATCACATGAAGATTCTTTTCAATATTGCCGCAACGTGAATGGATGAATCCAGTGAACAAAACAATGAAAAATGTAGAATAAAGTAGATGACTCAGTTCGGAATGACAGCGTTGTTGACTGTGTTTAGTGTCTGACTGATAAAAAATGCGAAATTTTCCATTTTTTTCACATTATAAAACACTAAAGCAACTATAAAATACTTTTAAATGAATAGATTACTTATTCTCTAGTTCAGGAACTGCATAACATATTGAGAAATTATTATACTGAATTTAAACAAAAAATGTCCATTGGAATTTAATTTATGACGTTCTTCGTCAAGAAATTCTATCAAAGATTAGAATTTAGCATCCAAAGATGCAAAATAGTAATAGAAAGTATGCAAATGCAAGTATAAAAATCAGTATTAATCAGTATCAGCAAGTAAAAAATAGTAAAAACAGTAAAAATCAATATCAGCAAATATAAAACAGTAAAAACAGTAAAAATCAGTATTAGCAAGTATAAAACAGTAAAAATAGTAAAAATCAGTATCAGCAAGTATAAAACAGTAAAAACAGTAAAAATCAGTATCAGCAAGTATAAAACAGTAAAAATCAGTATCAGCAAGCATAAATTCTCAAAAAATATACTTAGAAACAATATGCTAGCGGTTTTATATATATAAAACTGTTCAAACTTTAAGAATATTGACTAAAAAAATTTCATAATTTTGCAAGAAATCGACATTTTAATGTAGACATAGGGCCGCGGTGGCCTGGTGGTAAAGTCTCGGCCTCGGAACCGGAGGGTTTCAGGTTCGAGACCCGATTTCGCCGAAGAACCGTCGTGTAAGGGGGTCTGTTGCACGTTAAATCCGTCATGACCAAACGTTCTCCCGCGGGTGTGGTGTGGTGTGGAGAGGGGGTGCCAGCTCAGGTGTCCTCCTCGTCGTCTAACCGTGGTTCAAAATTACGGGGACAGTCCCAAAATAGCCCTAGTGTTGCTTCAAATGGGATGTTAATATAACTAAACCAAATCAAACCTTTAATGTAGACACCTGTTTTAAAATATTTTTAAGCGCTCCTTAAAATAAGAAAAAAAATATCTACGGAAACAAAATATTAGTATAATAGAAAGCTTTTTTAAAATTTTTTTGACATGAATCAAAATTGTTTTCTTGCAATAAGCACTAAAGTTATCAATTGAAAAATTAATACTTTGATTGAAATTTTTGATGAAAATTTTGAAACTACTTTTTTTAATGAACATCTACTACTTTAAATACATACATGTGTTATCTATAGATCTCTAGATCCTCTGTAGGCGTTTTGAAGGATTTTGTTCATCACAACATAGCATTAAACATAACAAATATTGCAGTTAGCTGACAGCATTATCATCAAGAAATAACATATGCTATCTATTTTAGAGTGCAGAATTCTTCCACGGTTTTACGGATATGATTACTTAAAATTAGCTCTTAGATAAAAAAACGATTAGAAATATTTTTATTCATTACTAAGAAATAGATATAGAAACATTAACCCCCAGGGATCCCTCGAAAAGAGGATGAGATTCTTCCGGTATGGTGGTTGGATCTCGCCACCCCGGAGGGTACACAAAAAAGTGGGCGATCTGGCTCCTCTTATCGATGATGGGACGTACTTCCTTTGGGAAAGGTTATACCGTGGCCGGTGATGGCCCTTAGGACTCAACCAAAGTTCCCGCCAGTGTTGCTGTTGCGGCGGTCCGGTCATTCAGTTTTCTTTATCCATGTGCCTTCGGGGGGGGGGGGATCGGAGAGTCAGTGATATTACTATATAGAAACATTACACAGTTTTAAATTAACACTAAAGAGTTTAACTCAAAAACCAAATAAAAATCGATATCATTCCATATAAATTTAAATTCTAAATCTAGAAAAGAACAGTAAAAAGAAAAACTCATCTAATATAGAAATCCAAAAATTTACTCTTCTTATTTATTGCGTATCACCACCTTGCTGAATAAAATCAACTTAAAACAATTGTCATCAAATTCTGATATAAATATTAAGTAGATACGTAGTAAATAAGAAGAATGTAAAACGTGAAACAATTTTCCCAGTAAATGTTAGAAAGATATATAATCTAATAAGACTTTTTTAATTTTTCCCCCTTTCTGAAATCAATTCAATAATATAATGATAAGTGGATCACACAATTTCTTTAAGGATCCGTGGTTTAAAATGCAGTTGTTACAAGTGAAACTTAATATATACATAGTGTAAAATGTATCATATACATACATAGTATAAAATGTATATCTCCTGAAAGCGTCTGTATGTATGAAAGAAAAAAAAAAACTCGAGAAATACTTGACTGATATTGGAGATATTTGTACCATTTTGAAGGGCATTTATTGGGGAAGGTTTCAGTATATTGAAGTCATATCAAAATAGAAAAAAAGGAGTTTTATTACTGTGATTTTAATTATTTTCCTATTACTGTTCGCACATGCGCAAAACAGCTATATCTATGCTTTGTACTTATTCGCGCATGCGCGAAAACCTCAAAGTCTGCATGCGCAAATAGCAAGAGCTGTGGTATGCATATACCATACATTTCTTTGTTTACACCTGATTTTAAACATCGATTCAAAACTCATTATGCCCCCCCCCCCAAGAAAAGGAAATCCCACCTTGGACGGAGCACATTAAATGCCAAAACTCTTGGTTTGTTGCTCGATAATGAAAATGCAGAGGAAAGAAACGTTCAGTTAGCGAATATCAGAGAAAGAATGTCCACACTTAGGGAAGGAGAGTCTTCGGTTGAGCGAAGTAACTGTCTCTCTTTAAATCGCACTGTAATTGCGTTACAGGGACAGAACTAATCTCATGGGGAGCGAAGTGATCGACAGCCATAACAATATTATGAAGCAAGATGAGTTTTATTTTCATATCAGATTATACAGAGTTGATAAACAAGTGTGAAACAGGGGAAACAATGACTTATTTGTATATTTTTAAATTTTAAAACAGCTTTTCTATTGTATATTTTTAGTGAATTGTTTTGTCTATGAACATATCATAATATTACCTTTTTAACAGTCTAAATATTTCTGAATGTGTGCTATGAAAAATGTTTTGTGGTTATTTTTGATGATTTCTAAATATCTTTTTATGTCTGTTTGATGTTGCGTGACATGCCTAACTAAGAATTGCCAATTTAATGACAAAGTAATGCATCAAATTTGATATATGTAATTCATCGCATTTTTGAAGAATTATCGCGCTAATATAAGTTTGACAATACAGACCGCCTGAGAGTTCAATCTTTAATAAATTTGATTCAAATCTGTCTACCAAAGTTTTCGTCCCTTGCTCTCCTAGTTCTGTAATTACCTTGTTAACTTTTGATCAGACAGTCGGACAGACAAATTTCCAGTGAATGGATTTTCACTTATAATTTGATTAAAATTTACAAATTTGATGTAAAAAAACATGTATCAAATTCTATCTGTCTAGCTCAAATCGCTTTTGAGATATTTTAGTCATAAACAGACAGAAATAAGGCAAAAAATGTGTTTTTCGAACTCATCATTAAAGAATCATTAAAACCTCCAGTTTTGACTGTTACAATACTTTTCTGTACTTCGAATACAAGAAAATAAAAAAAGTTGAAAGTGAAAGCCAAAGCTATCGGCTTAAGTCAGATTTTATTTCTTTCATTCAAAACGAAATTGTTTCAAATCGCTTTAGAAATTTGAACTTGTGAACATTAAACATTCAAGTTGAAAATTGATAATTAAACGAATCTATTTTCAAATTACTTTTTAAGAAACAAATATTTATAATGATTTTATCTTATATATTTTGCATGAACTATGAAGTATTGCGTCAAATCTATGACGCTTGATGTTTGTCAAACCGCAAACCGCATTGCATCCAAAACCGCAATGTTATGATAAGAAATGCTTCAGGAATCAGTATGTACTGTGTTACACAGCGCCATCTTTTGGCAATATTTGAAATTAAATTTGAAATTTCTGCATCAGAAAGTAGTGGTTCTTATAAATAAACAAATGAATAGTTTCATTTTAGTATAGATCTCCGTTTGATCACTCCGATTCATTCGATTTTAAAATTTTGTAATTCTTTCTGAATTAGTCTGTAAATAATAATGCCCCAAAATTGTAAAATACTCTACATATTATATGTTTTTGTGAAGAGATATAAAGCATAACATCAATGTAAAATAAATAAAATTTAAAAGTAAATATAAATTAAACAAATATTATTGCAAAAAAATGAAAGATATTTAATCTCATTAATTAATTTCAGCAAAATAAATTATTGAGATTTAAAATTTGGTTATTGATTTAAAATTTGAGATTATCAAATTATAATTAACTATATAAGAAAAAAAAAATCGTATACGATTATAACTTTTAAAAACAAGATTCTTGATACTTTACTAATAAAAAAGCATATATATTTATTATAACTACTAGCCGTCTTTGGCGACCAGCCGGTTCGCCAATCTTAATGTTCATTTAAATTTTAATAATTAAATAGGTTTACCCCCTTCTTCGCCAAGTTGCGATAACGCGCCAAAGCTGGCAATCTTTATTATGCACTATAATTGAACATCTGCTCCTTTGCTTTTGAACTATTCGCAAGACCGTTGTTGGCGATTTTTAAAAATTGCGCAAACAGGAGGTTAAACTCATGTCGTACCATTAAATATTTTACGCAATTCTAACTTTAATAGATTCTTCATCAAAATATTTTAAAACTTCAAATTTTGAGAGTCATATAATTCATTCATAATATTATAAAGGCCTTCAGTCATAACGTAATATGCATCTCTATAATTTTCTGTTACCTCCCGTAGAATTTATGCTTTAAATTAAAGTGTAAATGATTAATCTGCAATGAATATAATAATATTTTTTACTGAAACAAAGCATTTTTTTTAATAATATGATTACTGATAATAGAGTCACTGATCGTTTAAACTTTATGGGCACTAAAGAATATCTTTCTTAATTTATGTAATATCTCAAGAATTTGTCAACAAAATTTTCTCAGATTCGTCATGAGCAGATCGATTCATTAACAATGTTTAATTTTAAATGCATCAAGCACTAAGAAAATAAAATGAATCGTTTAAAATAATCGGTCGGAAACAGGTTTAAAAAAACTACTTAAAACTATAAGCATATACAAAAAAAATATATATAACTAACATAAATACAATTTAATTACAAAAGCATGCAACTAACCTAAAAATAATTTAAATCATCCGTTGATAATGGTTGTCATGACAACAATCAGAATACAATGCGCATGCGTGAATTTTCTTCGCCAGTTACGCGAACGCAAATGCTTGAATTTTTCTACGCCAGTTGGGGTAACGCTATGCGGATTAGACATTTTTAATTTCCTTTATTCTGTGTTATTTTAATTCAAAAGTACTTCAGAATGAATCTGGAACATGGATTAATCAACAATGTTTAATTTTAAATGCATAAAACATTAAGAAAATAAACAGAATCGTTTGAAATAATCGGCCGAAAATTGTTATCCCTAGCCTCATTACTGTTGGGAGAAAAAACAAAACAAAACTGAAGCCTTACTCATTTGGCGGTGGGGAAAATGGAATATTTTTTGGCGGGAAAGTTGGCGATGGGGAAAATGGAAGATTTTTTTCCCGGGAAAGTTAGTTTTTAATTAATAATTAAAATTCTAATTAAAATTTCAAAAAAAGGGACCCCAGGTGCACATTCCCGACCTCTAAGGTATGCATGTACCAAATTTGGTAGCTGTATGTCAAATGACCTGGCCTGTAGAGAGCCAACACACACACACACACACACACATTGAGCTTTATTTATAAGTATAGATAACATAATATTTTACTACTCAAAAATACTGTTCATTTGTTTAATAAGAATTCATCTCTGCACTTTTTTATTACTTGATGGGAAATTCTAAGAATTAAACTACACTGACACTAATAGAAATTTAAATTTAAGAACAATTAAAAACGAATACAGCCTTTCGATGGTAAATAATGATGCGATCTATGTTCTAAAATCAGAATTAGATCAAAAGATAATATCTTTTATCATTTTTATCAAGCAGTTGTTATTGTTGATGGTAATTTTATAGTATTTTTAATAATCCTTCTTTTTACACCGTTTATGGATCACCTGTTTTGATTTTTAAAACCAAATTTGATTATTTTTTTTAAAAAACTGAATGATTTAAATGATTTAATAATGTTATTTTTAACATAAAGAATATCGCTCCAAAATTTAATTTTCTAATTGAAAATTTAGAAATAAATATATGATAAATTAATAATATACATGGGTTCGCTTTCCAAGCAGCTAAAATAATGTCTATGTTATGAAATCTAACGTAATGTTAAAGTTACTAGTAATGCTTAAATTTTGAAAATAAAACGTTGATAACCTTTTTGGAATGAACCATTAGATAAAATTAGTTTTTATTCCATTTCATTGTTACTAATATTTATTTTTTAATTATATTTTTAAAATAATTACAATTTAAAAAGAATTACATGGAAAAATCGGAACAAATTAAAACCTATTATTTTACATTTCAAAGTGATATTATTGAGTTGCAATTTTTTAAAAAAAAATGTAATGTAACGTAAAGATTAGAGTTTGTGGACTAGTATAGATTGAAATCAGAGTGAAAAATCTTTAAAATTTCGATTAACTGTAATTAATTAATAATGTAATAGAAAATAAAAACTTTTCTTATCGAACATCTTATACCTGAGAATTAATTGGGTACCATGTCTAAGAGCTCTAATTTCAACAGTCTTTTTATAAAGCACTATATATTAAGCTGAAAATGCATGATAATTTGCTGTCTAACTTATTGACAGCATAGAGTCTTAAAACAATATCATATTCAAAATCAATTTGATTGACTTAGTTTAATTAATTAATCTGATTAGCTTAGTTTAAATAACTAACTTGCTTTGATTAACTTGCTTTTTAATTATTTATTGATTTCTTTAGTGAAACAGTTGATTCCTTTTAGCTGAATATTTTCTTTCATATAAAAATTGAAACATGAAAAGACTTTATTCCAAATTTATACACTGTCTACACTTTCAAATTATTTAAACAAAATATGTAAAGTTTCTTAAATCGCAATATATTAATACTTTATCTGATTTTTTTTTCTTTTTCTGGTACACAATTTCTTTTTAAGCCGATGTCAAACGAGGAAAGAACGAACTTCTGAAGCATCCAATCCGGCAGGAAAGCGCCAAAGAAAAAGATATATCACCAAATGGCAGATCTAAGGACAGGCAACCAAGATGTTTATTCTAATTTTTTTGGTGTGAATATTTATTATATAATAAGAAATAATCAATAGTTAAAAGCAGATCGCCTTATTTATAATGATGAAAACGGTTTCAACTTCAGTTCATCAATAAAATCTATTTCAGAAAATTATGCAACATTTTTTTAATTTCTATATTTTTTTTAAAAAAATTCACTGCTTAAATTGGTGTCATTAAATTTTTTTTAATTATATAAAATTTACATTCTGCAAATATAATTCTAAAAATTACTCATTAATAACTTTGGAGTTTATAGCAAAAAAACACCAAAATCTCATTTGAATTTTAATTAGTATTTTAATGAAAATGCAAAGAAATATCGTTTCGAGGTGCACATTCAAACATCTCAAAAAAAAATATTTATGCCAAATTTGATAATTCTAGGTCAAACGATCTGTCTTGTTGATTACTAACTCACTCACATTCTCCTGTACAATTAATAGAGAAAATGATAGAGACGGATAATTAAAAAAAACAAAACTAAACAATTCCATAAAACAAAATGCCATCAATGAATTGCATCGCAAACTGACGAAAAGCTATTCCAGTAATGAAAAACAAGCAGTAAATAATTTAATAAAACTGCGTTACATATTGAAAGCCAGTTATATATTCTACTGCGCGTAATATATTCCATTTTAATACAAAGAAAATGATGGAAGCTTCACAAGCGTAATATCCATTTCAATTTATTTGTAAAAAGTTCTTGCGTTAATTACTAGTGCATATATTATTGAATCATTTATTGAAAAGAATAGTGTAATATTTAAGTACATCAGAGGGCTTATTGAACGTTGTTTCAGTAAACAGTTTTCTGTTACTCGATTTCGTCTACCATTTCGAATACTGTAATATACATCTTAAGAGAAAGAGAACAAATGAGCGGCGAAAACGTATTGAAAAATCGTAAGGAAAACGTAAGTTCAGATATATATTTTATATATACTTTTTATTAAAAATTTTATGCTTTTTCGTATATTTTTACTTTATTTTTACCAATTTATTTTAATGTTATTAATGGAAACTAATAACAGTAAAATGTACTGTTTAATTCATTTAATATTATTTTAGTTCCTTAGTTTAGTTAGTAATGTTATTTAGTAAGCTTAACTTATTTACTGTTATGAAGGGAAACTGTTTTAATTGCTGCTGCTGTTAAAGGCTGAAAAAACTTAATTTTGGGCAGAATTCATTTATTTCAGCTTTTAATCAGACGCGTAAGCATATTTTTTCTAAAGAAAAAAGGAAAATAAGATTTAAATTTAGATCATCATTTATACTATTGTTATATTTTTATATAATTTAGAATAACTTGGCTGAGTGGCTAACAAGTCAAACGAATATTTTTCATATACATTTATTTTATTATAACAAGTTTAGTTTGCTGTTATTTACTGTTTTAATTGTTGTTTACTATAGGTTACCTATACTATGTACCATTATAGCCTACTGTTTTAATAGCAACTGCTGAAAGAAATTTAATTTCTTCCAGTAATAATTTATTACAGTTTTTAACCACATGCATAGAATGACTTTAAAAAACATCTGATTTAAATTAGACCTTTTATAACGTTGTTATACTGTTATAGAATTTCGTATAATTAGGTTGATGAGTATTTCCATATATTTTTACTTTATTACTTCAAATTTATTTTACTAATATTGCTTTAATAACTGTTTAAGTGCAGTTGCTGATAAAAGCAAAAAAAAAAAAAAAATATTCTTGGGCAGAATTCATTTATTACAGTTTTTAATCAAATGCAGAGAATTTTTTTTTTCAAAAAAAGGAACATCTGTTTTAAGTTTACATCTTTTATAATGTTGTTATACTGCCTTATAAGTTTGAATAACTAGGATAATGGATATTTTTCATATATAGTTACTTTATTATTACCTTTTAATTATACAGTTATTGCTGTAATGATAACTGTTTTAATTGAAAGTGCTGGTAAAAGCCGAAAAAAAAATTTGTTCAGAATTCATTTATTACAGTTTTCAATCAAATGCATAAGATTACTTTTTTAAAAAAGAAACATCTGATTTAAATTTAGTCTTTTCAGAATGTTATTATATTCGTATAGAATTTAGAATGACTGAGCTAAATAGCTAACCAGATAAAGGAATATTTTCATGTAAAATATTCACATGCCGTTGGAAAAAAAAGATTGAAAATCATCTATGAAAACAAAATATAAAAATTAAGTGGCAAATATTTTTACAAAATTGGAAAAAGTAATTTTTGAAGAGGAAGGGGGTTAAAATGAGGTACAAAGCAAAAACCTATTAATTTAGATGTTTATCAAACGATTTGCTTAAAATTTTTCATATAGCTTAAGAATTGTTTTATTTAGTTCCTGAAATAAATAAAAAAATAAGTTATATTTCTATCCATTCTTCAAATATTGGGACCCAGCTGAAAAATAACATGAAATTTTCAATTTTTTTGACACAGTAAACCAGTACAACAACTATAAAATCTTTCTAATCTTCAAGAACTGCAGACTATATTGAGAAATTATAATATCAAATTTGAACAAATAATACATTTTAAACTTTAATTTATGAGGTTTTCCGTAAGAAAATCCTATCAGAGATTAGAATCGAGAAAATAGCATCTACGGATGTAAAATAGCATTAAATGGTATGTCAATGCAAAAATAAAAGTCAGCGTAACTTCTCAAAAAATAGAAACAAAACTCTATTGGGATTTTATAAAGAAACATGTTCAAGCAAAAAGAATATTACATTTTTTTTAAACAATTAATAATTTTGCGAAAAACTGACTAAAGTAATCACCAAACGGGACTGACTTACAAAAAAAAGACCCAGATTAGCTGATGACTATTAAAGAAATGTATCTGCGAACATTTTATGAGAATTTTTAGAAAATATTCTTGTCTTTCAAAATCATATAGTCGAGTGTATTTCACGAATAAAGCATGCATCTCGAATATTCAGGATATCACGTTTAACAGTAGGGGCGGACATTTTGCAATCTCGGGTGCCCGCTGTAATTTCGATGACCGGGCGTTTAGGGCCTTTCAGTAATGATTAAATTAATAAAATAAAATGTATATTTTTTGATCAAAGAGAAAGTTCTTATAATTTACTTTAAAAGTAAGAGTTGTTGGGGGTTTTTTGGGGGGGGGGGTGGGGGGTATAATTTTAAAATTGCTCTGATTAGATCATAAATATTTGAATTGAGCAGATACAATCAATCCATAAAATAATTGAGTCTCAATTCTAGACAAATAACCAATAAAGATCAATCGTATTAACAAAGATTTTATAAAGTGAAAATGAATCTAATTAAAGAAAAATGAATGAAAAACAGATTTAAAAATTTTATAAAGGTTTATTAAATACAATGACATCAAAATGTTTGTTTACAATGACAGAATGGAAAAAAATCATAAAAAAAACATTATATTGAATTTATTTTTACAAAATTAATTCCAACTTTATAGTATATTAAAAATGTTTATGTGTTTTTCACAAAACAATCTTCCTCTAAAATATTTGAAAAACCTAATGGAAACCACTTCTATTTGAGATTAATTTGATCTGTCAACTATAAAAGCAACATTCTGGAAAAAGGAAATGCCAGATTTTTAGAATAGCTGAACTTATTTTGAGGAATTGCTTCCACGCTAATTTTTTCCTTTATAACACAGAATCAGAAATAGAGTATACATTTTGCCGAAATCCTGTGAGCATATTCCGAATGTCAAAGGATTTTCCTTAAGAATAAAAGATACAAATGCCACTTTTTTTTAGAATAACTGAACTTATTTTACGATATTTTTTCCACACTAATTTGTTTTATATGCTTCCTAAAGTGCATAGTTTAAAAAAAAAGAGCATGCTGTTTGCTAAAATTTTGCTAGCATATTCCGAATGCCAAGCAATTTTCCGTAAAAATAAAAGATTCAAATGCCAATTTTCTTAGAATAACTGAACTTATTTTACGATATTTTTTCCACATTAATTTGTTTTATATGCTTCCTAAAGTGCATAGTTTCAAAAAAAGAGCATGCTGTTTGCTAAAATTTTGCTAGCATATTCCGAATGCCAAGCCATTTTCCGTAAAAATAAAAGATTCAAATGCCAATTTTCTTAGAATAACTGAACTTATTTTACGATATTTTTTCCACATTAATTTGTTTTATATGCTTCCTAAAGTGCATAGTTTCAAAAAAAGAGCATGCTGTTTGCTAAACTTTTGCTAGCATATTCCGAATGCCAAGCAATTTTCCGTAAAAATAAAAGATTCAAATGCCAATTTTCTTAGAATAACTGAACTTATTTTACGATATTTTTTCCACATTAATTTGTTTTATATGCTTCCTAAAGTGCATAGTTTCAAAAAAAGAGCATGCTGTTTGCTAAAATTTTGCTAGCATATTCCGAATGCCAAGCCATTTTCCGTAAAAATAAAAGATTCAAATGCCAATTTTCTTAGAATAACTGAACTTATTTTACGATATTTTTTCCACATTAATTTGTTTTATATGCTTCCTAAAGTGCATAGTTTCAAAAAAAGAGCATGCTGTTTGCTAAAATTTTGCTAGCATATTCCGAAAGCCAAGCCATTTTCCGTAAAAATAAAAGATTCAAATGCCAATTTTCTTAGAATAACTGAACTTATTTTACGATATTTTTTCCACATTAATTTGTTTTATATGCTTCCTAAAGTGCATAGTTTAAAAAAAAGAGCATGCTGTTTGCTAAAATTTTGCTAGCATATTCCGAATGCCAAGCAATTTTCCGTAAAAATAAAAGATTCAAATGCCAATTTTCTTAGAATAACTGAACTTATTTTACGATATTTTTTCCACATTAATTTGTTTTATATGCTTCCTAAAGTGCATAGTTTCAAAAAAAGAGCATGCTGTTTGCTAAAATTTTGCTAGCATATTCCGAATGCCAAGCCATTTTCCGTAAAAATAAAAGATTCAAATGCCAATTTTCTTAGAATAACTGAACTTATTTTACGATATTTTTTCCACATTAATTTGTTTTATATGCTTCCTAAAGTGCATAGTTTCAAAAAAAGAGCATGCTGTTTGCTAAACTTTTGCTAGCATATTCCGAATGCCAAGCAATTTTCCGTAAAAATAAAAGATTCAAATGCCAATTTTCTTAGAATAACTGAACTTATTTTACGATATTTTTTCCACATTAATTTGTTTTATATGCTTCCTAAAGTGCATAGTTTCAAAAAAAGAGCATGCTGTTTGCTAAAATTTTGCTAGCATATTCCGAATGCCAAGCCATTTTCCGTAAAAATAAAAGATTCAAATGCCAATTTTCTTAGAATAACTGAACTTATTTTACGATATTTTTTCCACATTAATTTGTTTTATATGCTTCCTAAAGTGCATAGTTTCAAAAAAAGAGCATGCTGTTTGCTAAACTTTTGCTAGCATATTCCGAATGCCAAGCAATTTTCCGTAAAAATAAAAGATTCAAATGCCAATTTTCTTAGAATAACTGAACTTATTTTACGATATTTTTTCCACACTAATTTGTTTTATATGCTTCCTAAAGTGCATAATTTCAAAAAAAGTTCATGCTGTTTGCTAAAATTTTGCTAGCATATTCCGAATGCCAAACAATTTTCCTTAAGTGTAAAAGGCACGAATGCCATGTTTTTAAGAATAGCTGAACTTATGTTACGATATTGTTTCCACTCTAATTTTTTTTTATATCCTTCCTTAACAGGACTGTTTCAAAAAGAGAACATGTTCTTTACCAATACCTTGTGAGTCTATTCCGAATGCCAAAAGAGTTTCTTTAAGAATAGAGGACTCAGTTGAAAAATTAAATAAAGGGAAGCGAGTTTCAAAAGAGGTCTGGAGAGTTCTGAAAATTCTTCTTTTTGCGACTTGTTCAACATTTTACTTGAGTCAGTCGATGGAGTTTTATAAGCGCTTCTGTGAATACCCCACCACGACAAGCATGGAAGTGATCAACCCTGAATTCTACAAGATGCCCGCGGTTACCGTCTGTCTTAGAAATTTGTGAGTATTGCAGTCTTTAGAAATGTTTGTAGATATTTTTTGGAGAAACATATAAAATAATTCCTTCTCATTAGAAAAATTGTATATTTTTGCAAACATAGGCAAAAAAAAAAAAAAAAGGAATATTTGAACGCAATGCAAAAGGAAGTTTTAAGTTTTTATTTCGTTTAAATTAATTGTTCTGTGAGTATCCATTGATCATACCAGCACTATCCAAGTCACACCAAGCACTATAAAAAAAATTTCCAGCTATATGAAAATACTGTATACTGTTTGTCCGTCAAGTGTCTTCTTTTACGGCAGTCACTATAAAAACATATCACCACAGAATGAGTTCATCTCGAGTAGGTGGAAGTTCATTCAAGCTACTTACACTGGCATGCTTAGCTCCAAATAGGATATATATGGTACTATTGCATTTAAACAGAAAATATATATAAAAAGTTAAAAGAAAATGAAATCTGCGATCGCAAATTTCAAGTTATTGAGAACATTATTATTTTTTAAGCTATTATTTGTTTTAATTAATTTAAGTCATTAACCAGTTTAAACCGGTTTGAAACAATCACAAGATTCTCTCTCTCTCTCTGTATATATATATATATTTAATTTTTCTAGCTGGCAAACAAAGTTTTGGAACTCGACCGAATTTGAGATGGAAAAAAAAACATTGTTTTTCTAAATATCAACGTATACGTAATGTGATTGTTCTAAATAGGGTTTAAACTGGTTAAGGACTTAAAATAATTCGCAATTAATTAAAACAATTTGACAATTCCGAATGAATAATTTGGTAATCAAGTTGTAACTTTAGTTGGCGATAAATCGCCAAATGTGACAACCTTCAGCACTGTTTTCTAATAGCCCTAAAAGCTAAAAATTGATGCCTCAAATACGATAAATCGCCAATTTGTTGCCAAATCATTTTAAGGCTTCAAAACCTCAAACCTAAACAACATCATGTTATCTCATGATAAAAATAGTTTAGAAGTTCAAAATTATTTCAGTACAAGGAATCTTGAAAATATTTGATATACGAAGAGCAAATCAAATCAAAAGGAGAAGATGAACAATTATTATATGTTTAACGACTGCGCAATAAGAAGGAAAAAAAATTAATTAAAAACTATAAGAATCAATTTTTACCAAATATATTAATCGTCTTCATTTCATCTGCATTTAAATAATTCATGCAAGTAATTGACACCAAATTATCCTTAGAAAACTCAAGGTAAACTGCCTAGTTTAGCATATTTGTGATACTTTACTTAATTTTAATTATTACAAGATTTTTATAAAAGATCGTTTACATTCTAATATAAAGTAATTCATTATTAAATATGCATGAGATCTTTACGGAATTTTTATTTATTTATTTTATCTGAAATGTATATTTTCCCAAAGGTAAATTAATAACTACTATCCTTTTAATTTTCAGATTATTTTTTTAAAAAATTAATTTGATTCGTAACTTTTTTTCAGTATTCACAAGTTTTCTAAAACATAATGAACTTCACAGAGCTTATATCTAAAAATATCCATGTAAATATCCATGTAAACATTTTACATAATAAACATATTATGTAAAATGTTATATGTTTGTGATTTTAATGTCTTTCCTTTCTTAAAATGAAAGGACATTTTCAAACATTGAAAATGCAAGAGATAAGAAAGAAAATTAATAAACAAATGCCCTCAATTTTATTATGATAAATTAATAAAATGTAAAAGAAGTGAGCAACGTATGTATAAAGGGATGTGCTACTGCTGCTGAAAAAGGAGACGGGTGCTTTTAAAAAGTTATTTGTGTGTTTTCATTTGAGACGATAAAAAAATAACTTTCTTTTGGTCGCTAATTTACGCCAAAGAATATTCAGACTTCCGTTGGATATCGAAATTAATTTTCCCTACCTCCATAAATGAAGACATTTCGTGAGAAGTGTTCTCCTAATGGACAGACAGTAAATCTATATAGAAATCTCTTGAGGTTACTACAGCCAATATCCTTGAGGGAAACCATTTCAAGCCAGACACTATAATGCACACATTGATATGCATGGATAGCTACGTGTACGTTCAATATTTGAATAATTCCTTCATTTCATTGGATGTGTCGTAGACATTTATAACCTCTTTCAATCATATGCATATTTTATATATCGATATCTAAATCTCCTGAAGTTACTACTTGTGTCGTCTTTACACTGAATGTGTTTCATTCGATCAAAAGGACAATATTCCTGAGATAATTTATTTAAAGCCAAACACTGTGAAGCATGCTCGCACACATTGGTGTGCATGGATACACATTGGATGAATACATTGGTGTACATACATATGGTGTACATGCATGCATCGGTGTACATACATGCTCTATAACTGAGCATCTCTTGACATTACTCTGTCTATCCTCGTTTCATTGAAGGTGTCGTAGTTTTTTATTTTATAGTCTATTTCCCCCAGGGAACATTTCGAAATGAGAATGAGAAGCTTCAGGAATGGTGGTTGGTTTTCGCTAACCTAGAGGCCACTCTAAAAGATGGGGGCATGGCTCCTCCCATCGATGACGAGACGTGCTACCTTAGTAAAGGGTTGTATCGTGGCCGATGATTGCCCTTAGGACTCACAGTTCCAGCCAGTGTTGCTGTAGCGGCGGTCCGGTCACTCAGTGTTTATCCGTGTGCCTTCATATGGGTCGGAGAGTCAGTCATACGGCGTATCTTATAGCCTCTTTGATATGTAATTGCGGATAAACTAAATGTCGGATTAGAGAATGCTTTATACGCCACTAAAATTAAATAGAATAGATATTGCATGTAAAAACAAACAAAATTGTGCTGTAAATTTATGCTCACTTTATTTTTCTTTTGTCGTTTGCAGTTTATAACATTTTTTATTTGATGCAATTATTTCGAGCCATCCGGTTTTTTTTAGAGAAATTTGGATTTGTATACCTTCTAACTCATGCATACGAATATTATAAGATATGCATCGTTGGAATAAAATGTCTCCCATTTGAATCGACTGATTTTTGTTCATTATCAATCAGTTTTGGGACATTTAGGGTGTCCTCCCGCTGGTGTGGTGTACTGTAGAGAGGGAGATGCCAGCTTAGGTGTCGTTCCCATCATCTGACCGCGGTTCAAAATGACAAGGTTCGTCCCAAAATAGACCTAGTGTTGCTTTAGAACTGGACGTTAAAAACAAAACTAAACTTTGGAAATTTAGGCTTTTCCTACAATTTATTCTGATTCATTTTCTTTTTCTGAATTGGATATGTAATGCAATTCGTTGCTTTGTCGTTTCATGTTTTTCAGTATTTCAAATACCGTCATGTATATCTTTTTTTACTTACTCATATACGAAGCGTAGAGAAAGTATCGTAATGGTATAAAAAATTTGAATTCTAGATTTGACGAATCTCTGTATTTTAGACCTCCCTGAGTTCGGAAAACATATTTCGTCTGTCTGTCTGTCTGTGACAAAGGTAAATCAAAAGCGCTTTGAATTTTATGGGAGAAATTTGGTATACAGTCTTAAAATGAAATTTCTATATACCTATCAAACTTTGAGCAAAACAGGTTCAATGGAAGTCCGTTTGTTCGAATATAAATCAAGACAACATCTACAAAATGAGGAGAGCTAGATAGATAAGATTCGGTCACAGAATTAACATCTATAGTTTAGGAGCAATTCAAATTTTGCGCTAAATTCAACAAAAGATGGATTGTCTATCGGTCAGTACTTTCCAAAGCTAGATAATTCAAAAACGGAATGACTTAAATATATGAAATTTGGTAAGCGATTGTGTGACACCAAATGAATTCTATGCCAAATTTTAGTTTCAATCGGTTCCGAAAAACAACGTATCTAAAACACCCATTCGTGTCAGGATTCGCGTGCCAAATTCGTACCAGGAAACGCATGCCAAGGATTGATAGCCAAGTAACTCGCCAAGTATAACAAGACAGCTTCAGTGAAAACGCTAAATTCACGCCAATGGTAAATATTTCGTAACTATTGTATTCGAATTTCAAGCAAGGAGTTTACTGGGTTAACATCTATATTAGAGAGTACGCGAGAAATTTTTGGGAGATCCTTCCCGCTGGTTTTACAATTATTTCAATTCCCTGGAATCTTGCAGTGATATTCGGAGTTTAATAAAAATGGGCAAGAAACAAAAATCTTGAGATGTGCAATAGTTGGCTTTCTAAACATTCTCGGTGGAAATATATATATATATGACATATTTTTGCAGCTGAGTTTTTGCCGAAGAGAGAGGGGGGGGGAGGAATACTTTGAATTTTTATACTTCAGTTTACTCCATCCCTAGAGGCATAATCTATGAGCAAGAAGCGATAAGGTACGTCTACATCACAACCCAAGAGTGAAAAAAGAAAATCGCGAAAGAAATATTTATTCTCATGTTTATATACTGTCAGAATCTGATAGAGATTTCTTTACACGTGTTGATTTAGGTAAGGGAATTATAGGGATCTTCTAAAAGAATTATTAGAATTTTTTATCACTTAACTAGGAGTATAATATATATATATATATATATATATATATATATATATATATATATATATATATATATATATATATATATATATATATATATATATATAGAGTGTGTGTGTCTGTGTCTATGTGTGTATTAGTGGGATACAGACAGTCAATGATTAGATTAATAAAACATTTACTGAAAAATTGTCCTTTTTATGTGTTAAGAACTTTTTGATGCCAGTTATTTGTTATTGTTATTCAGGATCAAGAGATCTAAATTTTGTGCAGAAAATCCCGACAATTGTGAGAAACCAAGAAAAAGGAAATTATTTTGTAAAAAACATCCATATATGTGTAAGAAAAATGTAGCAAATTTAATGGTGAGTATAAATTTTTTAAAATTATATTTTTGAATTTTTTAAAATTATGTTTTAAAATTTTTAAAAATTATGTTTTAATTTTTTTTTAAATTGCGTATCAAAACACACATTAAATCTCGAGCTGTAAATATTGTTTTAATTTTGTACCATATTTATTTGAACCTAAATGATTTCAATTTTCCCTATGGAATTATATCATTTTAAAAATGAAATTGCGAAACCATGGAAAGTTCTTGAAATTTCTCTTAGATTTTGAAAATAAACAATTATTATGCCTGATTTTTCTATCGCCAATTCTATTTAAATACTGGGGAGTGTTGTTCTAAAAATTCAAAAGTTGCAGAATAATGAAAGATGAACGCACAGGATGATAAGGAACTCAATAATAAAAATTTAGTTCGCTCAGCGATAATCATTTGAATCACCGAGGGTATTTGAATTGTAAATAATAGAGAAAAATTTGTAAGTAAATATTATATAGAGTGTGAAATTCAATAAATAGAAATAATTATTTATTTTTCATTATAAAACAATATAAGAATCTTTGGTTCCTAATAGCAGGTCGAATTGATTCAATAATGCTTAAATTCTTAACCACAAATAAGTAGATCAGAGAATCGGTTGCGGGGGGGGGAGAGGTATTCTCAAATTTTCTAAATGTACTCTCTGTTAAGGGTATTATGCATCTTCTTCCAAAAAAATTTGTGGAACTTGGGAAAGGCAGAGAACACGTTCCAAGACATTGGCGAGCAAGAGACGGGCAGACATAGTGATGTTTGGCATGAATCTAGAATTTTTACAGAAACTGTAATGTCGCCTTTATTGATTTCAAAGATAAAATTCTTACTTATGATTAATAGTACCAGAAAGTCGTGTTTATAATTTATATATTAATAGTGTTGCTGATTTCCTCCACCTTGTTCGCTAGATAGTGGGTGTGAAAACACAATCAGCAGGCCTCAGTAGAAAAAAGCGACGTTTATTTACACGAAGACACGAATACAAAGATGACGAGTACATAGACTATAAATATTTACAGCAGAGACGAACACTGGACAGCACACAGCAGTATACCAATTGCGATAGTAGCCTACAAGTAGTAATCGTCCACAGCACACGAAGCGGCCAGACAGAATCCAGCAGGAGAGGGGATCCTCGGAGCTTCACTTCGCGGTCTCTCCAACGGCTGAACTTCTCACTGTCTCTTCTCACTTTAGCTACCGACCCGCTATTTCTCGCATCTGCTTACTACACAAAAAATACGACGCTGCTTCCACAGCAGACAACAGGATTCGATGCTCTCAGCTCAGCTCAACACTCGCTAAACACAACGTTGGCACTCCGCTGTTTCTTCGCTATCGTCTTGAAGACTCGTTACTTGTCGGCGACTCCGACTACAATTCACGACGACCGTCTCGACGACACACTACAGCTTGAGAGTGCCGGCCTTTTATAGTTCCCGGGAGGTGGGCCTAGAATCTTCTAGACCAATCAGGCGTATCTCGGTTCCTAATGAACGGAACGACAAAATTCTCGGTTTCCAGCATTATCAATTTTGTCACCAAATGGTCGCCAAGCTCTGTTACCACTGGCTCGACATCTGACAGTATCCAATACAGATGATTGTAAAAAGGTCTTTCATATGATGAAACTATTCGCACTGGGAAGCAAAATTAGAGGTTCATAAAAATAGATACGAAATACTGATGTTTGGCGTGAATTTAGGATTTCTACTGAGTCTATCATGTCATCTTTGTTGATTTTTAACGATTAATTTCTGATATGCGGTCAATACACAAGTACTCGAAAATCAAATTTATAATTTATCTGACAATAGATGCGAATTTCTGATGTTTGGCGAGAATCTGGAATTTTTAAGAGTCTATCGAGTTGTTATCTTAGTTGATTTTTTAATGATTAGTTTTTGGCGTGCGGTTAATACATAAGTGCACAAGAATCGAATTTAAGTTTTTTTTCCCTTGGTACATTTCCTATATGAGAAAGTAAAAAAAAAAAAATTGTTACAAAGTATCTCCCAAATATAAACTTCAATAGTTACACAATGAATAACTCATTTAGCCTTTAATATATTCCAAGTAAACAGTTATTAAAAATGTTGAATAACATGCAACGTGAAAATCTAAAAAATATTTCTATTTTTCATCCTTTTAATTTTGCTTTAACATTATAATTATACTTTTATATATATACTACCACGTAAGAATATGTAATAATAATGTTTGTAAATAATATAGTATAAGATTTCTTATGTTTACAGTAAAGAAATTTTTATCTATACATATCGAGATATGAAAAATGTGTTTCTAGAAAACGTCCCCATCCCTTCCCCTCCCCCTAAAAAAAAACGTATTTTGTTGTAGGCGTTCCAGTTGATTGCATTTTCAAAAGTTGATTTTGAGCTATCAGTTTTCAAACATATGCACATTATGCATTTCTTAAATCAATAGAATGTTCCTAATTTTTAACTTCTCGTATACAAACGGTATATGTGCAAATTATATATATGAAGCATACAAAGAGTATATGGGCAAATTATATATATGAAGCATACAAAGAGTATATATGCATATTATATATATGAAGCATACAAACAGCATATGTGCAAATTATATATATGAAGCATACAAAGAGTATATGGGCAAATTATATATATGAAGCATACAAAGAGCATATGTGCAAATTATATATATGAAGTATACAAAGAGTATATGGGCAAATTATATATATGAAGCATACAAAGAGTATATGTGCAAATTATATATATGAAGCATACAAAGAGTATATGGGCAAATTATATATATGAAGCATACAAAGAGCATATGTGCAAATTATATATATGAAGCATACAAAGAGTATATGGCAAATTATATATATGAAGCATACAAAGAGTATATGTGCAAATTATATATATGAAACATACAAAGAGTATATGTGAAAATTATAAAAATGAAGCATACAAAGAGTACATGTTTCAATCGGTCTAAAATACAAATGCTCGTTTCAAGTACTTATGTATTAACCGCAGCCAAGTAATCAATAAAAAAAGAATGTACTCTTATAATCTTTTTCGTCATTACTGCTCTCCAACGGCTTACGATTTGTAAGACATAAGTACATTTATTAGAGACTATACAAGAAATTTCGGCGAGACCACCTCCGCTGGTTTTCTTTTACTTCACGCATCGTTCAATTTTCATAAGTTCTTTTTTGTATGAATAGGTATATATATTTTGCATTCATTAAATTACCCTAGATGATTAAGCCTTAGTTAAGAATATTACGTGTTTAAATCAAATGGTAAACTTGTGTTTATTTAAGTACATACGATTCTGCATTTATCTTTTTTTTTTTTTTCTAGATTCCAATTCTTGGCTATCACACTATTCAATCAGGTTACCTGAGCTGCAAAACTGCAGAATATATCCAAGAAATGCTGTTTCATGGAATTCAGAATAACTCTCTTCCTTCTGGTCTTCCCTGGCAGTAGGAAGTCATTTATTTGTTTGTTTTTAACCCTTAACTGGGGAGGGGAAATTTTAGGACTTAACTGGGGAGGCTCAGTCTACGAGACCGCATTTCACTTTCACTCACATCAAATTTTCTAATGAATGTATTAGTATGAAAAATTGCCAATATGTTTTGCAGATATTTTTCTTGATATATAGATATGTTTTAGAAATTTTTCAAAATATATTACCATTGAAAAATGAAAATGCGTTGGAACATACGTTTTCTTCTCAAATTACATGTTACAATAAATAATATTCTTGAAAAGGCATATTACTTTTTACTTTTTAAATCATATTTATTTTTACAGTATATGAATGTATATAGAAGACAATATAGTGTAAAATTCAACATTTATATGAAAAATAAAAAAAAAAATGACAAAATGTAAAATTGGCGCTTTCATTATCGGCTTGTGAGACTTTCATAGCACGGTTTTCTAGGGCATTTTAAAAATATAGGTTAAGAACTAGTATAAGAATCAATCTATAAATTCTGTATATATATATCTCTTGGTATATTAATATATTTAATATATTTTTCAAATTACATTATCACTAGAAAAATTAATTATGTTTGAACATACATATCAAAATCGGATGAATGCGAACTTTCATCGAAAAACTCTTCTGTACAATTATCCTTATCACTAAAATCACTTTCTGCTTCATTTAAAAGATTCTGTAATACTACTTCATAATAGGATCATTAAACTGGATGATATTTCGGGGCCCAAGTTTTAGCTCCATCTGCTAAACCTTGTTTATCAATGGGACACTGACAGGGAAATGCGGTCTTAGAGACCGCGCTCGAAGATATAACTGAATTATTTCAAAAAGCATCTGCTGAAATCGGTTGAAAAAGTGCACGTGTATTGAAGGTCACAAAACAGGAAGCTATAGGGTCAACCCATTTAATTGAGCTAAAAATAGAATAGGGGTTACCGAAAATCCATCACTAGTGGTCTCACAGACCGCACGTCATATTAGTAGCCTTTAGCAACCAAGTGGTTCATCGGGAATATTGATCTCTTATAATATTCTCAATATTGTAAATTCATGTTTAAATTTTCTTATATAAATCACATAGTATTAATCCATAACTGGAGAGATACGGTATCTCAGACCGTTAAGGATGGACAACTATTCTATTTTTAGTACAATAGAATAGATAGACCCCGTAGCTTCCTGTTTCACGACTTTTAAAACATGAGCATTTTTTCAACCAGTTTCCATGGATACTTTTAAAAATATTTACGTTATTTCTTTGCGTGGCGTCTGTGAGACCGCATTTCCCTTTTAGTGTTCCAGTGAATACTTTACCAGTTTCAGTGAATACTTTAAAAAATATTTCAGCTATTTCTTCCTTTAGGTTACAAAAATTGTAAAAAAATTTAAAAACTAAGAATTTGATGGAACAATGAAATAGCTTGAATTTCAGTACAACTATGAATTAAAAATCATGCAAAAGAATATTTTAAAAATTCAGAAACGAGACACACTATAGAAAGAATAAAAAAAGCGGCAATGACGTTGAATTCGAATCATTAAAATGATTTTTTTTTAATTTTAAACTATAATAAATATTTTCAGGATCTATGGCGAAACAAACGAACATTTTATTTTATTTCGAATAAAGTAAAATTCTAATAATAATTTAGAAAAAAAATTGCTACGAGTTGCGCATTTTCGGCCACCAAGGTATATCTGTGCCAAATTAAGTAACAGAAACTGAAACGGTTTCTTTTTTGCAGAGTGCCAGCACTCAGGCACATTTTTCTTTATTATTAGAAAAGTGAGAAGCCATGTAGTTCCCTTTTTGTCTTATTATCAAGTTAAAGAATCATTTGATCACAACAAAAGAAAATCAATTTTTAAATTTTTGCCATTTAAATTTCAGTGATTTATTATCAATGCTGTGAATAAAAAAATTATCACAATGATGTAAATAATTATTGGGTTGGCAACTAAGTAATTGCTGATTTTTCTTAGAAAATCAAAAACAATATTTTCATGGAACTAAATAACTTTATTCTGTAATGTATTGCCCATTTTGATTAATGACCTTTTGCCATCTTTCAGCTAGCATCATAACCCCACGTTCATAAAACTTCTCATTTTTATTAGCAAAAAACTGAATCAGATACGATTTGACATCATCATCATTATTTAAATTTTTACCATTCAAGGAGTTTTGTAAAGATCGAAACAAAAAGTCCTACGTGTTGTACTGTGACGATCCGAACCGATTATTGCTTTGATTAGGTCGTCATCAACTTCAACTGGACGACCAGAGCGTTTTTCATCTTTGAGTAAAAAATCCCCAGAACGAAATTTGGCAACCCAATTTTGACACTGCCGTTCTTTTAAGGCTTCGTCACCATAAACAGCACATAACTTTTTATGAGCTTGCGATGCGTTTTTCCTTTGCGGAAATAAAAAAAACAAAATATGACGAAAATGTTCCTTTTGATTTTCCATTTTTCAACGAACGCCAAACGAAAACTACGCAACCGATCAAAAAACTTTTTTTACCGATTGACAGCTGAATTGCCAACTATCAAATAACAAAATGTGTTTTACATTTGTACTACGTCTGCAAACCTAAAAATTCAACTGAAGCCATCTATGTGTGAAATCCGCAATTACTTAGTTGCCAACCCAATATTTGATCACTTATAATTTTCAAAAAAAAAAAAAAAAAACTGTAATTTAATCAAATAGAGCAGGGACTCACAACCTGTGGTATTAA
Source organism: Argiope bruennichi (assembly GCF_947563725.1). Lineage (NCBI taxonomy): Eukaryota > Metazoa > Arthropoda > Arachnida > Araneae > Araneidae > Argiope > Argiope bruennichi. The sequence goes on along the minus strand of NC_079157.1, from coordinate 16,512,483 downwards.
TACATAAGTAATATAATTCATTTTTTTTTGTTTATAGATTCTTTGTATATAATAATTTGAATGAATGGCAATGGGTCCCGTTCAACATTATTTTTAAACATTTATTAGTTCAGATACAAAATGCATTTTTTTTTTCGATTTGGCGTATTTGTTTAGTGCTACTTTTTTGTCATAGGTTAAGACGGAGTGCCAGATCTGATAAAATTTTGTGAAAGTATGTAATTGTAAATACTGAAAGAATCAAGTAAAATAATAGATTTTGGAATGGTAACATTAATGTTTAATATGGAGTCATCTTTAAAAATAATAATAGAAAGCAACATATGCTAGTTTTTTAGTTTGAAATACTTACAAATAAAAAATAATTGAATGCAATGCTGCATTAAAGAATGAAACTTTTGCATAAAATTAAAGAATGCAATCTACGATTGCAAATAATATATATATATATATATATATATATATATATATATATATATATATATATATACAGAGAGAGAGAGAGAGAGAGAGAGAAGTCTCGTGATTGTTTCAAACCGGTTTAAGTTAATGACTTAAATTAATTAAGACAAAAATTGACTTAGAAATAATAATGTTCTCACAAGATAACTTGACATTTGCAATCGTAGATTTCATTTTAATTTTTCTCCATTTTTCTTTAAACCTTCATCATAAAAATTATATTACATTGGAAAAGTAATTTCTACATAACCGTCTAATCATAATTTCTCAGCTACTTTAAAAATAATTCTGATATTTTATAAATATTTAAGTTATCGAAATATTTTTTTTTTAAATTTTAAAATCTAAAGCAATATAATGAAACGTGGAATCATACAGTCTTTATAAATCAGGCTTTATATACCAAGAATTTTTGCGGTTATTTTAAATCAAATTACATATCATTTCTTATATGGAGGTTCTGCATGTAAAAAAGCATTTAATAAAACAAAAACAAAAAAAATCAGATTTCGCGTTAGAAAACCTGAAGTTGTTGCGAAAATAAATATGAAGACTTTCCCTTACGCAAATAACATTTGTAGGAATCCAAAAAATACGTTATTTTTTTAATATCAACCGAAAGATTTCGATTAATATCTGTAGATTTCGATAAATGAAACTTTCTTGCTGGACTCTTCCGTAATTATAGTAGAACGAAAGATATGTTTTCCTCGATTTTACTTTTGAAAATGTATTTTTAAAATACTAATAATAATACTAATTTTAAATTTACTGAAATTTATTTTAATGAAAATTTTTTAATATGCCATATACTTTTGTCTGAAAATGGAATTTATTGCCTACATGATGAGACATTAAATTCCATTACACAGAAATCTGGCGGAAAATTCCAGAAAAAGTGTTTTTGTGTCAATAAATAGAATGTCAATTAAAATGTTTTGCAGCGTTTTCGATTTAATACAAAAAGATGCTTGGTATACTTTAATACTAAGAAAAAATCACTTAAAATGCATTTATTTTATTTTTTTTTTGTTCTAAATTTTCAAAATTGAATTCACAACATGTGTTAAAAAGAGAGGAAAAATAACTATTCACCAAAAGGTCACTTAATTTTCGCTTTTCAAACTGCTCTTTGTCATCTGCAATTTTAGATATGGGCCATTTTTTTGAATTTCATTTTGCACATTTTTTTAGCATAACTGTTGGTAAGTAGTACAAGCAGCTGTGATTCATTATCAGCTGTGATTCATTATCAGCTGTGATTCATTATCAGCTGTGATTCATTATCAGCTGTGATTCATTATCAGCTGTGATTCATTATCAGCTGTGATTCATTATCAGCTGTGATTCATTATCAGCTGTGATTCATTATCAGCTGTGATTGATTCATTATCAGCTGTGATTCATTATTAGCTGTGATTCATTATCAGCTGTGATTCATTATCAGATGTGATTCATTATCAGCTGTGATTCATTATCAGCTGTGATTCATTATCAGCTGTGATTCATTATCAGCTGTGATTCATTATCAGCTGTGATTCATTATCAGCTGTGATTCATTATCAGCTGTGATTCATTATCAGCTGTGATTCATTATCAGCTGTGATTCATTATCAGCTGTGATTCATTATCAGCTGTGATTCATTATTAGCTGTGATTCATTATCAGCTGTGATTCATTATCAGCTGTGATTCATTATCAGCTGTGATTCATTATCAGCTGTGATTCATTATCAGCTGTGATTCATTATCAGCTGTGATTCATTATCAGCTGTGATTCATTATTAGCTGTGATTCATTATCAGCTGTGATTCATTATCAGCTGTGATTCATTATCAGCTGTGATTCATTATCAGCTGTGATTCATTATCAGCTGTGATTCATTATCAGCTGTGATTCATTATCAGCTGTGATTCATTATATGCTGCCAGAATGTTTGCTCATAATTGCTGTTTGAGTTATACTCATAGTAAAAGCATTTCTGGGTCATTTTACTCACACTTTGTAATGTGTGTGTGTGTGTAACCATAATTTTTGAAGCAGAATCGTGGCCGAACACCGGGAGACACTTTCAATTTTTGGAACTTCGTTTTATTTCATCCCGAAAGACATGATTTATGTACAAGCAGAAGCGACGAAACACATCACACAGTAAAACACAAAAGAAATGAGAAAAGGATGAAGAAAATTTTAACTCTGTGAATTTATACTGTGAGATTTAGTTAGGGATTTCCTCCACGTGCCGAATTTAGGTAAGGGAATTATAGAGATCTTTTAAAAGAATTTTTTTATATCAGCATTATTTTATCCCTTCACTCGGAACGTGACGAAAACATTTTTACGGAGCTTTCTGTTGCATTAATTAAATAAAAAAAGTGGAATGGGATCAGGATATAAAAGAATATTTTAGAATGAAGTTAATATGGGCTAAATTAAGATAAAAATTAGGAAATTAATTAAGTTTAAATTAAATTTAAAATATCATTACACACACACACGCGCGCGCGCGTGCACACACACACACACACGCACACGCACACACACATGTATATAATGTTTCCAGTTTCATGTGATTATGCTGCAATATTACGAGATGTGTTTTGAAAAATTTCCAAATGTTGATTCAAAATGATGCATTAATCTAAATTTCTAAATCATATTCGATATAAAGAATACATTTCATAAATTAGTGCATCAATTGTTTTTTTTATTATTATTTTCAAAATTTTTTTACTTTTCCATGCTACTTCTTTAAAACTGAAAAATATTTTTTTTTCAGTTTTGCTAGCTTTGTTGCAATCTGTACTACTTCAACTTTTTCACACAAAAGCTGAAATTGTTGAGAGTAAAAAAATTGAAGAAAAACATATAAGACAAGTAAAATAGCACTTTTCTAGACACTGATTTATGTAATCAAGCACACGATGGAATTATTACACATAATAAAAGTAATAAAGAAACGTATAATGTTTAAAAAAATTTTATCTCTTCCATTTTCCAATCGCTTGTTTGGAATTCTTCGTTTAGGAAGTGGAAGACTACATACGTGTATGATTACGAAGCACATCTGTATTCAAGGTGTTATTCTGACAATCTTCATATTTCAAGCGATGAAAAGGCTTTTGAAAAGAAGCTTGGTAAGTATTTTAGCTCAAAATAAATTAAATAGATTGCACATTTTATTATCCAAATAAGCTTCCTTATGGGTTATTTCTTTTAAAGTACCGAGAGATAGGTACTTTTGTTATATCGCTTAATGTTTTAACTCTCGAAACATACATGTATCTCAATATTTTACACTTGAAACAAATATATACTGTACCTCTATATATAAGGAGCGCTCAAAAAGAAACGAGCAGGAATCTGGAGTGTCCAATCCGCTGACAGAATTGTAATATCTTTGCGTGTGTAACAAAACGTGGTACAATAATATTTCAGAAGTAGACAGCCCGCGTCACAGCAGAAGAACGCGTCAATCATCCAACGCTGTCATTCGCAGTGTAACCGAATGACCACGAAACAGTAAAATGGAGCCTTAAATAGAAAAGCAATGATTTGTTTTTCGTTTTCTAATCGTACTTTATGAGTGTAGGGAACTGACATCCATCGAAGAATGTAACAATTGCAATGTGAACACTGCATGTCTCTTATAAGGGTTAAAGCATGGCACAGACGCTTCAGGGAAGGACGGTTGTCTCTAGGTGATGATACACGATATGGAACACCAAACTGAATTACGGATGACCTTCTACAGCTGGTTGGTGTATTCGTTACTCGTCTCCAGTGGTAGTATCCAGGGTCATCACCAACCAAAAAATCCAATGCCATTCTCACAAGCGCAGGAAGGGTTATGTTGGCCCTCTTCTTTAACTAAGACAGTCCCCTTCTGCTAGACTTCCTGCAGCATGGGACAACTGTGAATGCACAGTGTTTGTTTCAAACCTTGAACACCCTTCGACAGCCGATCAATTCGCAATGACCAAGCCAGTTCAACCGTGGGTTCATTCTGCTGTACGGCTATGCAAGGCCTCAAACAGACAATAAATCAAGGCACTCATGCAGAAGTGAGAGATCCTCGGTCATCCTCAATACAATCCACACCTCTTTCCCTGTTATTACGGAATTTTTGGTCCTATAAAAATGTTCCGAGGGGCATTCGACTCACCTTGGATGTCGACGTAAAGCAGTACATTCGGAACTGGTTCACAAGGCAGTCCCAGGAATTTTACGAGACAACCATCCATCGCCTTGTGTCGTAGTGGGACAAGTGCCTCTACAGCCAGTGCCAAAACTTCGGATATACAAATAATAGTTTTAGTTTCTGGGCCTCCTGCTCATTTCTTTTTGAAGGCTGCTTATATTTAATTAAGGTGTATGTACACACTTGAAACTTCGAAAATCCTTCAAAATATCGAATATTTTTTATTGCTTAATAATGTTTTCTGATCCTTTAGCTTTCAAACGATACTAAAACGTTGTCCATATTCGGAATATATCTCGAGTTATAATTATTTTTCTTGAGGTGCTTTCATTAAAAACTCTAGTTACGGTGTTTATAAAACTCATTTTATGAAGAATGATATTTTTCCACTATGTTGCTTCATTCAAACAATCATACCTCAACAAGAAATGAACCAAATACATCTATTTATATATCAAAATAATCTGTATAAAATAGTGGATGTTTTATGCCTCAATCAAAGTTATATTTATAGAAATAAATTTTTAATAGCTATTTAAAAGTTAAAATGACAGAAAAAAACTCGCTTTTTCTATTCATCGTTGATGAAAAAATTGTTTAAAAAAAACTATACATTTTTATAACTTGATTGAGGCAGACAACATGAAGATTAATATTAGGCATCATTTCCAATTAGAATTATGTGTCTGTGCAAATTAGAATTTAAGATATTATGTTTCAAAAAGTTGACTAATTAGCTCATTAAATATTAATTAATTAATTAATAATTAGTGTAATATGGTTTTTTCTCACTGAAATGAGTTTAAACATATATTAATGACCTACTATGAAAAAACTGGACTTTTAAAGTTAAAATGTTTTTTAAAAATCTTCAAGTGTGTACGTACACCTTAAAGCTTCTGATATTACAAATACCCTAATCAAAATCTTTGATTCACACATCAATTCATTCTTGTGTTTTAACAAAGTTTTAGAAATGTTAAAATATGAAATATGAAAATAATTAAGAAAGATAGAAAAGTTAGAAATTTACAGACATTCTGATATACCTTAATAACAAATCTGCTCTAGGCATATCCAGGAAATAATTTTTTTGCACTTCCATAAAATGAAAAAACCATTCATTATTAAAAGAGAATGCGTCTCACTGACAGAATTTACGATGTTACTATCAATCTAGCTAATGTATTTTCCAATATCAAGAATCTTCAAGCTTACAACATCAATGACATTTGTACTCAATTCATCGGATATCAAATAATCACCTTCGAGGTCATTATATTCTACTATTTAGAAGAATCAACAGATTATTTCTAAAGCTTCACAATAAACTACGTCATCATTTGGAGAAATATGTACATAGAACCAACTGACTGATCAGTAGGTATCAGTACAGACTGACCATTTTCTCACATAATTTTCAGTGGTTCCTGGCAATGAATGTTAAAGCTGTTATATTTGATTTAAAATAAGGGGATTATTCTGGAAGTAAAATCCGAATCATCGTATTTAACTGAATGTGGAGTGATCATTGAAATAAGCATGCCTTGTTCGTCAAAGGAGGCCATTTGCATTGTTATTTTTGCTATTTGCAATGCAAGTTCAAAATTTTAAAACAATTGATAAGCCCAGCGATTCTAAATATAATTGCTGATTGGGTGTTGGACAACAAGGAATGTTTTTTAGCTGGACCCAGTGCGATGAGAAAAAGCATTTTCTCAATTTGACAAGTGTTTCTTGGGTTGATTCCGAGAATTGATTATTTTTAAAGTAATAAATTACGGTATCTATTCCTCTAAATGTAATTTTGTCTTCCTTCTGTTCAAGACCATTGGGAAACACCTTTTCTGAATGAGGTTTGTAATTTTACAGAATGTTTCGAAATATAGAACCTTAAAAATGAGGATAATATCGTTCTTTCTTCAGAATTAAGTGTGGTGTTTCAACAATACTAATATCAAACTTCTGAGCAAGTACTTTGATTTACAAAAATTAAATAAAAAAATTGGAAAATCATGATGAATTGGGTAAAAGAAGTTCAAAATTCTTGAAATTAAAATATTGTTCCGAAATTTCCGGGGGTTCGTTTGGATAGTGGGAGTTGTATGGTGTAAAGAAGGCACAATCACCAGGCGGCAGTAGAAAATAAAACAACGACGTTTATTTACACGAAGACACACAGGACAACACAAAGACGACAACTATATACAGCACACAATTATCTTCAGCCGAGACGTGCAGCATACAACAGTATACACAGCAGCTCTACTCCGTCGCTGGTCCGCTAGTCCCTGGAAGACGAACTCTTCACCGTTGCTTCCGACTACTCTTCGACTCCACTGGTCGACGACGACGACTGATACTGCCACTCTACTCTGCTCTGCTCTGCCGCTTCCGACTTCTTCTCAATTCACCGTCCCGGTTCACGACTCGACTCACCACTCCTGGGTCACGACTACTCTGTTCTGCTCTGCCACTTCCGACTTCTTCTCAATTCACCGTCCCGGTTCACGACTGCCCGGCAGCTTCGGCTGCTTCCTTTTATAGGTCTCAGGAGGCGGGGCTAGAAGTCTCTCAACCGATCAGGAACGTTCGAGGCGTATCTCCGTTCCTGCTGGACGGATCGGGAAAATTCTCGATGTTTCGGGTATAATCTATTTTGGCGCCAAAGTAGCCAAATGGTCGCCAAGCTCTGGGGCCTCCTATGGAACCCACTATGCTGGGAAGCCGCATCGCAGGTTCGTAACAATATGTTACAAATAAAATCAACTAGTTTTGAAATTCCCGTGAATGCAATAACATTATGAGCAGTAAGATGGAACAATGGCAAACCAAAGGTTCGCTATATGAAATTTATCTTTACATTAGATTGAACTTAATTTCTTACCTTAACTAATTTTTTATATAAATTATGATTCTCAAAACAAAAAAAAAAAAGAAACAATGAGACATTCTAATAGAAATATATTAAATAATTTAGAGCCTGAATTACTTTTAGAAGATGCTTTAACATTTAAGAAGTGCCCATGATATCTTCAAATGATACTCTTTGTGCCTAAATTTCCTGATAATATTAGTTCCTTTTCGATAAAAAAATTATTATTCTTTCTTTTTATAACGCTAAGAAAATCATGCTTAAAATTCGGTTTTTATTATTTCTACTTTTTAGATTACAGTATTAGGTATTTATTAAATAACGGTGTAAGATTGGCGATTACTTGGCGATAATTTAATCGCTGAAAACAAACAATAAACAACCAAACAAAATGCGCACTCTTACGGTTGAAATGCCAACTCGGTTTTGTTACAACATTTGGTAACCAAGCAAAATGTTCAAATAAAATGCGGGCTCATAAGGTTGCAATGCCAATTTGGGTTTGGTGCTACCTTTGGCAACCAAACAATGATCGTTCATAGGGCTGAAATGCCAATAAGGTTTTGGTGATACATTTGGCGAGTTTTGGAACTTTCACCGTTGATTAATAAGGACTCAAAATAAATTTCATAATTATTTAATATTACATAAACAAATTTAATGTATTTCATATTCTTCACCAGATGACGCCATCTGCATAAAACTAATATTTAATTAAATTCATATTTTAGTTTATAATTAAAGAATGAAAATTTTTTTATGTATTGTGTTGGCATTTTTTATAAAATTTCAGAGCTCTGCTATGCAGAGAAGTTAATGGATGAATGAGAAGTGAATATGAAATTCCATCGTTATAAACTTGAAATAATAAAGAGCGTTGACGTATATGCTAATTGAATATATATTACTATTTTCCAAGATAAGTACAACAAAATGTATTTATTTTTCAGATGGAAATTCTCATGATCCTCTACGTTTCAGTCTTAAAGAACAAAGTAAGTTTTTATTGAATTCACTCTTTTTGTACAAATTACGGTGGCTGCAAAAGTATTGGTGCATTAAATTTTGAAGAACTAATCCGGTGATTATATAAAATTACTGAGGACTATGAATAATTACCACTATCCTTATTGTTGATCATGAATAATTACCACTAACCTTATTGTTAATCATGTATAATTACCACTTATCTTATTGTTAACATGAAAAATTACCACTAAACTTATCGGCGTTAAGGAGTAATTATCACTAACCTTATTTTTCATTTTTAATAATTATTACTATTTATATATAATCGACAATTTATAATATTTATCGTAACAAATATAATATATTTTTTCTTTTAGCTCCGCTATCAATTGTGCAAATTCACCATTTTGTCATCAAAGTAGATAGAAAAGAATTGCTTTTTCCATGGCTACAGAATCAAGCAGCTATTTTCTTGCACTCTCCTTTTGTACCTGTCAACCCTTTTGTCCTTGGAAAGCAATTGAAACCTGGGCACGAATACAACATATACCTGAAAATGGTGAATACAACATCAAGTTTTCTTATCTTGCTATTTTGATAACACGGAAAAAGTGAATAATATATATTCATTAGTCTCCTTTGGCGATTAGCGGCTTCGACATAGATATTTGCTACGTTAAATTAAAGTAAAATCATTTAGTAGTCCATGAAATAATCAAACTGCTAAACATTGGCATTATTTTTAACTGCCTTGAGTAAGATCTATTTATTATATATATGAATCTTTTTAATGGAAACAGCTCTTATGTCATCACAGCATTAATAATAACGTAACTACCCAGTTTATGTATCCTCTAACTATCACTGTACTATAATTTTATTGTTTGAAAGCATTGTACATATTAAACATTGCTTACAATTTGTTACATTGAAGGAAATCACGTAATTATATATATTTAGGAAAACAATATTCAAATTTATTTCAGGACAAAAATGCAATCTGCTGTTAAAATTTAGGAAAGAAATGTATTTTTTTTTAAAAATTGCGAAATTTAGGAAATACTTACAAACTTATAAAAATGGTATCTTTGAAAAAACAATTTATTAAAAAAATATAAACCATATAAAATTTCTACAGTCATACTTTTTTTACATACTTTTTTTAATTATTTGAAAGTTAAATGAAATTTTCAGAAAATCTTTCGGAAATGCATTTACCAAAACATATATATTTGTGTATGTAAATTTTCTAAGCTGTAAGTCAAACTTGTATATCTCCAACTAGCATACATTCATTTTTATTATTAGCAGAGTTTGAACTTCAATCAAGCATGAAATTCTCTAGAAAAATTCCTTTGAAATTCTGATTGTGAACATTATAGAAAAGGTTAATTCAAAAGGATTGTTTCTATTTCAATGAACAGATGTGGGCGCTATTATAATAAAATCCATCCTGGAAATATTACCATTCTTGTGTTATTTTCTTTGTTAGGAGTGATGAAATAAATATCGTTTCAAAAAATGAAGGGACTATGTAAAAGAAAAGTCACAACTTAACTAAAAAAGGGAAAAAAATAATTTAAATAACTTGATGTCTTCTCATCATATCCAAGAATCAAAGTAAAAAAAAAAATAGAATAAAAATTCACTTTTTAATCATCCATTTTTTGAAATTTTGCATTGTCTATTAGATTTCGCAAAAAGTTTAAATTATTAAATAAAAAGGAACTTTCTTAAAGTGATGATAAATTTTAAGATAATCGAAAATGGTTCAAATTTTTCAATTATTTAGCTCCTTAAAAAAACAGAAAACATGTTATATTTTTTTTTAATTCAACTGAAATATATTTCATATTAAATAAATAACTTTATTTAATATGTCACAGGTTGTTTAACATATATTTTCAAACGGATTATCAAGCATTTTAAATTATATTCCATTTTAGAATGAAGAAAAGCTTTTACCGCACCCATTCCCAACCAACTGCACAGACTACGAGGCACTCTGGCAGAAAAACAACAGGACTGGACCGCGTTCCAAAGAAGTAATTCTTTTCAATAACAATCTAAAAATAGTTTATGAAAATGAATTCAAAAGACATAATTTCAAATTCTGTATGTTTCAGATGTGTCAAGAACTGTGTGTCAAGATGTCTATGACAAAAGCTTGCGAGGCTCGACAGACTATGCTCATGAATCCAAAAGAAATCTGCAATACAAGTAAACTTATCTAAATTTTATTTCCGGAATGGGGATTGATTGGCGCCATCCTGGTGGATAAAAAAAATAATATGGAGTGAATACCCTCTATTGATGTCTCGTTTCATACGCGTAGGGTTGTACTATGGCCGGTGATGGCCTTGAATATTCAACCATAGTTCCCGTCTGTGTTATCGCTGCGTCTGGTCACTCAGTGTGCCTCAGGACGGGTCATTATAGACGGATATGCTGAGTTAGAATTTCTGTAATAAACAAGATAAAGCTAACTAGAGAGGTCTTCCCGAAACTTTCTCGCATAAAATTGTGGACATGACACATACTCGTGAAAGTCACGAGTACTCAGAATTCGAATTGCAGAATCCCGCACATGAGTGTTTTGTGCTTCATAATAAAGAGAAGAAAACCCAGTACATTTTGGATGTAGTTTTTTGACCGACTAAGGCTACAGATTAAAATGCAACTATAATTTTAGTAATGTAGAACTGTCATTTTATGTACGTGGAAAAAGACGCCTTTCGGAGATTTGATTATAAAAAAGAATATAAAATTAAAATAAAGATGAAAAAAGCTCAGATAAAAAGGAACATCTACTGATTTCTGATAAAGATAGCTGTCATTAGAAATTTTTCTCTTAGTACTCAGTAGGACTGGCTGTGAAACACAAAACTACAAAATCTTTCATAGATTTAATTTTAACATGAATTTCTAGGTGTAAATGTATATTTTGGTTGGAATTTTATGAAATTTGCAGATTTTTAATTAATTGAAAATAAATAACACTGGAAAAACCAAAGGGAAATAATTATGAAAATAGTGCCTGCTAATATAAGATAATTTATAATTTTATTACCTATAAAATATTGTTACGAAATTTCCGGGGTTCGTTTGGATAGTGGGGGTTATATGGTGTGAAGAACGCTGAATCACCAGGCGGTAGTAGAAAATAAAACAACGACGTTCATTTACACGAAGACACACAGGGCAGCACAAAGACGACAACTATATACAGCACAGAAGACGATTATCTTCAGCCGAGACGTGCAGCATACAACAAAGCATACACAGCAGCATACAAAACAGCATAAACAGCAACATATAACAGAATCTACTGCAGACAGTAGCACACAGCTTAGTTCAGCACTAGCTTCACTCCGTCGCTGCTCCGCTTATCTCTGGAAGGAAAGTTCTTTACTGTCGGTTCCGACTACGACGACCCTGGCAGCTGCGGCCGCCTCCTTTTATAGGTCTCAGGGGGCGGGGCTAGACGCCTCTCAACCAATCAGGAACGTTCGAGGCGTATCTCGGTTCCTACTGGACGGTTCGGGAAAATTCTTGATGTTTCGGGTATAATCTATTTTGGCGCCAAAGACGTCGCCGAGTCGTCAAATGGTCGCCAAACTCCGGGACCCCCGACGCGACACACGGACTCCGTCCAATACAGATGACTGTAAAACATTCTTTCCCATGGTGGAACCAACTTTGCTGGGAAGCAGCATTACAGATTCGTAACAATATATTATGGTACGAAAATGATCTTAATTTTGAAAAATTTCATCTGCAATATTAGATTGATTGAATATTCCATCCCTTTAAGTTTAATAATTTTTCATTTAAATCTAAACTAGCCTGAGTGGTCTTCCCAAATCTTTCTAGTATACACTTTAAAAAAGATATTTTTCTAGATAACGCCTTGTATAGAACTGGCATATAATAGTAATGAAATATTAACTTTTTAAGTGACCTTCCCATTTTCACTGAATGTCATCCTTGGCGAGTTATTTGGCAATTAATTTCTGGCAACCGTTAATAATATCAGAAAATCGAATTTGTGTCTTTTTTTGATAATTAGATTAATTAAAAATTTACCCATTTTCCATTTTAATTACCGATAACATTAAACAAAATCTAATTCTCTAATAATTTTTAAATTTAAAAATTTTCCGTTTGAATGATATCGATTCAAGTCATGGATTTTTTCCTCGAATTTTGATAATTTTTAAAGTACTTATGTTACACAATTTCCAACAATAGATTTTGTTTTTACAATGAAATTCAAACTGTTTCCGTTCTTTCGTATAATCGTTTGATCACTAGAATTTCTTTTGTTGTTGACAGAAAATGGTATTTATTTTCTGAGCAAGTTGTATGCCAGTGTAAAAAGTAAGTCTAGGACTCAAAATACAACGCACAATTAAAGCATTGATTACTCGGAAGTTAAGTTTACAATTTCATTAGGATATCATGAGATTTAACATCAATAATAAAGAATTTAATTAAGATTCAGTTCCTGAGAAAGTTATGAAGACCAAAAGTATGCATAAAGCATTAAAAATATTCAACATTCATAAATAATGATAATTTAATTAATTTTAATTAATTTAATAAAATTAATTTGATTTAATTTTTTAACGATTAAAATATTTCTACCATACTTTGTATAACGAGAAAGTCAAAAATGTAGATCAGTCAAATTTGGTACAAAGATTCATCATCTGAATGGTAAATCTGTTCAAATTTTGAACCAAATCTGTAAATGTTTTGAACTTCTGTCACATGTGTGCAAATCCAATAATTGAAAATCGCAAGGACACTCATAAGTTAAATTTTGTTTGTGATCTAACGGTAAAAGACATAAGTATCAAAAAGTTCAAATACAATTTCTTATTTTATATAGTTAAATAAAGTATGATTTAAAATGTAGTAAACACGAAAAGTTCTTAATATGCCTCTACACTCATTAAAACAGTGTTTAGAAATCGGTTGTCCAAATGTCATTGTCTAATAATTTGGTGACATCTAGGATACAGCTACTATTCCTTTGTTGTCAGTCTTGAGTAATTGTTTCAAATGCCATAACAAATTTAAAGTACAGGTTGAATCAAAATTGCAAATGCCATATATATATATATATATATATATATATATATATATATATATATATATATATATATATATATATATATATATATATATATATATATATACCATTTTTGTGTGTGTTTTTTTCGAATTTATGAATTTTTTTTATTTAATATCCTCTTTAATTAATTTCGCTTCTCTGTCTATTTTGTGGGATGTTGTAATGATTTTCATATTTGTATTTATATAAGTTTTAATGCTATTTTATATCTTTAGAAGCTTTTTTTATCAAATTTAGAATATGATGGAATATTTTTTTCCGAAAAACCTCATAAATTAAAATATAATGCACATTTTTTGTCCAAAATTGGTATAGTTATTTCTCACTATGTTTCCGAAGAAGAAAATGAGTAATCTATCCATTTAGAAATATATTATAGTTGCTTTAGCGCTTCAGGAAATGAAAAAAATTGGAACTTTCGTGTTGTTTATCAGTCGAACTCCAATATGTAAAGAATGTATGGAAATACAGCTTATTTTTTATTTCAGGAATTAAATAGGGTGGTTATAATTAAAGTTCCATTTTGAAATGGTCATAAAATATAGTAAAGGAAAACTACTGTACCAAATGCTATCAAACATGGTAATAGTTTAAAAGAGGCCATGGGAATTTCTTTACTGTCAAAAACAAGGGGAGGGGATTCAAAAATCTCACTTCCAGGGCAGAAATGGAACTGTAAGCAATATCTTTATGCAAAATAGGACATGAAGACATCGATTTAAAATGTGTTTAATCGTTCCTGAAATGTGTTACACATGTCGGTGTATCGGATCTTTCAGTTACGCCAAATTGTTTAGAGTATCACCGTAAACACTACTTTTGAGCTAATACACATTGGGCATGCTTTATAATACGTTTAAGAAAAGATTAAACACATTTGAAAAAGATGCCTTAATGCCTTATATTGTTTAACATAATCGCATACGGCTCCATTTTTCCCCTGGTGGTGAGTTTTTTGAACCCGTCTCTCTCCTTGTTTTTTACGGGAAAGAAATTCCCATGACCTCTTTTAATAATTACTAAGTTTTATAACATTTGGTCCAGTAGATTTCCTTCTATGACCATTTCAAAGTGGAACTTTAATGAACCACCCTATATAATATATGCCTGTCTGCAAAATTTTAAGCAAATCATTTAATAAACCTCTAAACTAGAAGGCTTCTGCTTTATACCTCTTTTTAACCTAAAAAAGCTCTTTTTTGCAATTTTTAAAAGCTATTGCCACTTATTTGTTACGGTTTTCAGAGATGTTATTTCAATCCTTTTTACTCAAATATTGGAAAACATAACTGTTTTAGAATGTTATTCAAAACATTCATACCTAAAGTAGTCACATACAGTAACTTCGTTTCACACTGAATTTTTACAGCTTTTAAAAGTCACAAACTAATAAAACTTTGCTGTTTAATGTTTTACAATCTTGTATATCTTTACAGTGGGTTGTGGAAACGTGAGATTCTTTCTTAACCAAGATGATGAATTTCTTGAAAATTGCATGGCGAACTGTCGACCAAGTTGCTTGTAAGTTCCATTATAAAAAATTTCAACATGGTCTTTTGAATTGTGATTTTAACTTGAAAAGGATATTACGAAATGATCTAAACATTTTGAAAAACTTGATTATTTATTTTCTTAAAACGAATTCAGTGACGGTGGTCGCAAAAGAGAACACCAATTTTAAAAATTTCTGTAAAAGAAAAATTGGATTTAAAACTGAAAAAAATTGTTGGGAAAAGTTCAATTGGTTTCGTTTCTAATAAATAGATGGCAGCCCGAGCAATTTTATATTGTTTGTTTGGTATTAATTTAATATTAAAAATACCACGATTTTTTGCCTGAAATGTGTAATTTTTTTTAGTTCTTCTTTACAATATCCATGAAGTTTTAAATCATAATTCTTTTGAAGCTTCTAATTAATATAAGATCCAACCAAACTAGTTTATTTGTGGGTTTTCTCATTTGGGGACACCAACTATCTAGGACATTTGTTTCTTCGTTCGCTTATCTTCTCTTTTGCCGCCTCTCGTATCCGTGAGAAAGCTATAACTTAATATGTTTCAGAGAAGGGTGCGATGCAGATTTTGTGGTTGGCGCGGGAGGGGAGTTTCGTTTATTGTCTTCGTAGAAAGACCATCTATATTTGAAGCCAGAAAACATTTTATATTTCAAATTTGGATATTGCCAGACGGTTTCGTATTTTTAACGCTCGTGCCCTGCTTTATTTTTTGCGATTTTTTTCCTGTAAAGTTAAAAAAAAATGAAAAAAAAAACGTGCATAAAACACGAACAATGTGCAAAATATGCAATGTGTCGTTGTGTGTTAACCAAAAAGACATTCCTACATGTTTCAAAGGATTTTAAACCAAAAAAATGAGGTTTTTTTTCGTTTTGTTTTTATTTGGTATTAATCAATTAAAGTTTACTTACGAATATATATATTTAGCATTTCAGTTAGGTAATTCTTATACTTAATTGATATTTTGTATTAAATTACAATGGTTTCTATTTTTTATTATATATATATATATATATATATATACACACTCATGTCCAAAATGAAGGTAACAAACATAAAATCTGCGAAAAATGAAAAACTATTCACTGTGTTGCCACGAAATTTTGCAATCCTGTGCAGGCGTAGTTGCTTCTGTGAATGGCCTTGGCCGGCCTTCCTGGTTACAGTACCACTTGTTTGGAATTCATTCCACAACCTGGATACCACTTTCGGTGCTACTTGTAACCATCGAGCCACCTCCGCTTGAGACTGCCCAGCTTCAAGCCTGCCAATGGCTCTGCATCTCAAGGAATCGTCAAAACTGTTATGAGAACTCATTCTCACTGGAAACATGTTAAATATTTTGTTTTAATGCAATATTCACAAAATTGCAGGAAAAAATCCCAGATGCCTAAACTGTCTAGTTTCGGTAGTTCCTCAAAAGCTAATGCTAAACAACATTTTTTATCACAACAGAGGTTAATATCGTGTTACTGGTCCTTCACAATATATAAAATATAATTTGTTTAAATTTTACTGGTAGCCATTTAGAATCACTTTGAAAAACATTTTTGTGACCTTAATTTTGGACATGAGTGTATATATATATATATATATATATATATATATATATATATATATATATATATATATATATATATATATATATATATATATATATATATATATATATATATATATATATATATATATATATATATATATATATAATATATATATATATATATATATATATATATATATATATATATGAGATAAAATTTAGAAACTTGATAATAAATATAATATAAATTGTATTTTAAATATTTTAAATTTTTCAAATTACCTAAAACATAAATAAAAATGTTTATTAACTTAAAATATTCATGATAACTGCTATTATCAGAAGCAGTTTTTCAAAATAATTTTCTTTTATTACTTTTATTTAGGAAGAGGAAATACCAATACACTGTAGAGGACGTCATTCCTGATGAAATTTCAGGACAGAAAAGGTAAATATATATTTATAAAAACTGTTTTACCATTTCATTAGAAACTTAAAATCAACGAAATTCAATATTCTAAACAAGTGATATAAACTTTCAGCAGTTCGAAGCAATTAATCTTTCAAATTCCAAATAAAACAAATAATCTGCAGATTATTTGTATTGACCAGTGGGAATGGTCTCTCAAAAACTTTCTCGCAAGCTCTTTTATAAATTTATGATGCCACTGGACATCTTGGAGGCAGGAAATAAAACTATTGCTTTAATAACACCTTTCTTAATAAATTAGGATTGAGAACGAATGAAAAAGGTTATTGCGGATGCTTAGCATTAGATATTAAGTTTTTTTTTTTTTTTTTTTTTTTTTAGAAATCCTGAATAAGAGAAACTTCAAAACACTTTTTTAGTTAAAGAAACATTTTTTAAAATTAATAAGTTAAAATAAATCTTATTCTAATAAGTCTGTTTCTAGTGTTTTGGCTATTTTAAATCCAGAAAACTTTAGGTTATTTGCAACGAAACTACTTCAGAACCAGTAGGTTGTTCTGTGTTGCATTATATGAAAAACTTGGCTTTTATTTAAACAGAGTTTTAAATATTTAATTAATTGTTATTATATTTTCAATGAAACCTTTTATTTATATTCCTATTATATAAATGATGTTATTCTCTCTTTCTGCAGAAGCACTATACCAGTCAATATTTTCCTCAGTGACCGTGACATTACTGTTATATCTCATAATCAATTGTACGGCGTAAGTAGATATATCAATACTAAACTAATAATAGGAAAGAATATGTGTATGTCTGTGTGTGTGTGTGTGTGTGTAGACTCTGTAGGTCAGACCCTTCGAATGACAGCTGCCAAATTCAGCATATGTATGCCTTGATGAGTATAAATGTGCAAGTTGGAGCGTTTTTTTAAAAAAAACATTTAGTTAATTAAAAATGAAGCTGAAATCTAATGCTTTCTCCAGATATCCTCAGAAAATTTTACTGCACAAAACTACACATTTCAGTATTTAAAAAATTTAGAAAACTGTATTTTACGGGATATCAAATTTTCTTGGTACAAATGATGACTACCGTGATGGAATAAATCGAAGTTCAAATTCCGAAAGCTGTATCTTTACGGCCATGCATGTTGAAATATGCTTACATATAAATATATGATGTTAAAGCGCATGACAAAAATCGCTTTCATTACTTACTGACGAATGGAAACAGTCAATGTAAATATATTATCTTGCGAATTTCAGACTGTTTCAACATACGTGATTCCTTAAACTGAGCTCTTTGCTTAGCTAACGAATGGAACAAAATGTCATCAGGAATATTATAGTTAGTTTTCCGCCGTGTTACCTAAAAATGTATTCATTCAGGGAACAGAAGATATAAAAGATATCAAGAAACAGACATCAAATAGAAAGGTAAATCAAGCACAAAAATCAGCTTTATGATGTGTGTTTCGGTAAACGCTATGATTTGACAATGAAAATGGATGCTCATATCATCCCAAGCAATTATCTTACAAAAATGGTTTTCGTATTATCGTAAGACTCTAAAAATTACATTTTGAATGATATCAATTTCATTTCCGTGCGATATTTTCCCATTAATTTTAATAATAGTTTTAATTCAGTTTGAACAGTAGTGTTTTTAAAAACTATGACAGAATTCAAACATCCATTAAATATTTCATTCCCATGTTTTTAATCCATAATAGAAACTTCATTTCTGCCTTTGTTTCGTAATGTATACACATCTAATTTGCATTAAACTGATTCATAAATTAATGCTTTTTTAATAATATCAAATTAATATAATTTTAACATATATTTCATATTAATCATTTTACAGTTTGATCAATCAATTATCTGGCAAAATAAGCTGGTTGCGAAAGGTGTCTAGTATAAAATGCTGTATTGATATGATTATGAAAGTGGTATCTTTTTCTAATTTCTTCTAGGCTTGGGATTTGTTCAGTAATATTGGAGGCCTGATGGGTTGTTGGTTGGGCATATCGGTCTGGACGCTCGTCGGCATCGCTGAAGCAACTTACAGCAAGCTTATTGTAGTTCTGAAGAAAATGTGGCAGAAGTTAGATTGTCGTTCATTAAATGTTCGTTGGAAGTGCAACCATCAAATAAAGAAGACTTCATCTATCACAATTTCTGGAAGATCACCCACAGAATGTTAGCTTGGCGATATTAAATCACAAATGATGCACTTACACATTGGGAAGCATAAAATAATTGTGTATTCGTTACCGCTTCCAAATAAAATGCAACCAACTCGTGTATATTTTATATACGAGTTGCATACTTTTATGTATTTATACGTATATATTTTAAATTTCGTTCCAATTCAGAATACAATTGATGACTGAGTGGATATTTCATGGCTAAACAGTTGCAATACATTTATTAATTGTCTAATGAATGATTAATATTTTCATAATTTAAGCTTTTTGTAGTTTTATGAAACACATTACATGCGAGAAATGCAGCACGGAAAGAATGATCACAGAGTGATACAATAGTAATCTCTCAATGTACTTCATTTTATCGACAAGAGCATGTTCGTAAAGATAGGGCCATATATACAGAGTGTACATTATGAGAGAAGCAAAAGATTCCAACATCTGTCAAAAAGATTCTTTTTTTTGTTACATCTGAAAGGAATATATATTATCTGACTTGCATGTATCAATAGATCTAATAAACTATGTCTTATATCCAACCAATTTGCTACCATCACTTTTTTTCAAACACCTATGCTTACATTCACCTGGGATGTTTTTCTTTGCTTTATATTTGATATTATTCTTAATGATGGTTTTTGGCTTTAATATTTCACAATTGTTTTTTTTATTAGCCATAATAAAGAAAACAGTAGAGGACCAAATTAATTTATTACCAAAACTTAAATACGTTATTTTTCGACAAATCTCCATGAATATTCAAACATTTATCATATTGACTGATAAGACTTTCGATCTCCTCTTCGAAGACCGTTACCACCAAGTGTGTGGGAGGAGCTTCAAAGCTCCTCAGTCTGGAAATTTTTGGAGATCAACTCAGGATAGGTTGGTTGAGAGGAATTCTAAAGTTTCTCCCAAACTTCCGTTGCTTTCAAATCGCATGATCAATTTGTCGAATAAGATTTTATGTTACAATATACTGGCATCTCTGTCCCTTTACATTTAATAGAATGAAATTTTGGGATATGATGATGCAAAAGCCAAATTTGGTCTTACTTCGTTACTCTGTTCAACGAGAACCCGGATTAAGACGAAATGAGTTTCTTCCCTGAAGTGAAGCACTGCTGGAAGACCAACCTAGATCTTCCAGACTAATAAGGAAGAAAGAACTTCAGATGACTTTCAGGTCAAAAGAACGTTAAGAAGACCGGAATTTCCTTGTTGGTAGGGCGTTGGACTCGCATCTCTTGGTTAGTGAGTTCGAACCTCCGCGATCGAAGACTGTCCGTACATAAGGTGACTGCTGCATGTATAAATCTGTCGTGATCATAAAGTCCTCCAAGTTTAGACAATATCACAGGGGGTACTGGTTCAGATGTGATCTTTTTTATTCAGGTCTAAATCACGATCGGTGAATGAAATGCATGTATGAAGTCCGACCCGTTAAAAGGGCTTTGACGCATGAGTAGCAAAATCGCACTCTAGGTCCTAGATAGCGCTACTGACACAAGAGATCCTAATAATCTCGGCTAAAACTCGCTGACTTTGTCAACGGACGTGTCTATGATAAGTGCCATAAGGAACAGAAACA
This sequence comes from Argiope bruennichi, assembly GCF_947563725.1. Lineage (NCBI taxonomy): Eukaryota > Metazoa > Arthropoda > Arachnida > Araneae > Araneidae > Argiope > Argiope bruennichi. The sequence goes on along the minus strand of NC_079157.1, from coordinate 16,491,542 downwards.
AGATCGTTAAGGTCATCTGACGTCAATTACTTGAACATCACTGATAACAATGTTTTTCAAAGAGGGAGTCAAAAATATGATACACCAATATGACAAACATTTAGTAATAAACTTATCTTGTTCTCTCTCACTCTATCTTCTCATGGTATATCGGAGCTTGAAAAGAAACGACACAGAATAAAGAACTAGAATATATATATATATATATATATATATATATATATATATATATATATATATATATATATATATATATATATATATATATATATATATATATATATATATATATATATATATATATATATATATATATATATATATATATATATATATATATATATATATATATATATATATATATATATATATATATATATATATATATATATATATATATATATATATATATATATATATATATATATATATATATATATTCTAGAAATCTATATCTTAAAACTTTCATTTTCAATTTTTCTAGCTGGCAAGCTAAGTATTGGACCTCGACCAATTTTGAAATGAAAAAAGAAACAAAAAAAAATTCGTTTTTCTAAATATCGATGCATGCATAATCTGATAGTCTCGTTATTGTTTCAAAATAGTTTAAACTAGTTAATGACTTAAATTAATGAAGACAATTCGTGAGAATTCAGAGAATGAATAATTTGGAAATCAAGTTGTAACTTTAGTTGGCGATAAATTGCCAAATGTGACCCCCTTCTGCATTATTTTCTAATAACCATAAAAGCGAAAAATGGATGCCTCAAAAGCTATAAATCGCCAATTATTTATCAAATTTCTATCAAATATCACACTTTCTATTTATTTCATTTCATACAATCACGTGCTGAAAATTACATTCTTTTAGATTTAATTTGGAGTAGTCATTAACTTATTTTTTAATCAGACCTTTTATAAATGGGATGGCAATAAATTAATTAAAGCTAATTTTTTGAGATGCTAGTGCAGATTAAATTTTATTTTTATTTTGTGCAAAATTAATTGTTGAAAAATATGATTTAATTATATTTTTAAAAATTCATTAAAAATAGAAATTTAATTTACAGATCAAAACATTAGTATCATTGAAAAGATTATTTTTTGAACTACAATATGATGTAAAATTCAATTTTATGCTGTAATATTTTCGCTAATAAATAAATCGCCAATTTGTTGCCTACGCATTTTGAGGCTTCAAAATCCTCAAGCTAAAGCAACATCATGTTCACACATGAAAAAAGATCGTACCTTGTTCAAAAACAAGCGATAAATAATTAACTGAAGACATAAATTTCCTCACGTAGCTACAGACATAGAATCAAAGTGATTCCATTGTTATTTTATTTATTTATTTGTCTTTAGTAAACAACTTTGGAATTTATTTTCGAATCGCAATACATTCTGGAAATTATGTAGTTATCAAAAATATTTAAAATATTAATATTAAAAATGCCAAATATTATAATAATAAATATTGGAGAGATGTTATAGGATAAACCTAAACAAACTAATCATTTACTTCGTTTATGTACCACGGAATTACACTAATGTTAATACCTGTTAGAATTTAACAAACAAAAATGAAGAGTAGAATACTTAAAAATAATTTTTTAAGACTATTTCTTTATTTTTTTTTGCATTACTTAAATTAAAAGCAGTTTCAGAGACGCGAAGTCAATGATTCCATAAATAACAACAAAAAAAGAATAACTCGGTTTTATGCACGTGTTCATACTTAGACTTCAGCCAACGTACTGCTGAATGAGGAACTGAAGGTACTGAGAGGATGAATGGATTCAAGGACAGAATACCAGATGACAATCAGAGCTAATGAACAACACGGAGTCATTTTCACTACCGTCTACAGTTACGGGTTAGTGAAATTATGTGATATTCATTCATTAAATAACACCTGATTAGCAATTTATACTTTTCATTATGAAAATTAGTAAGGACATTAGTACAAACATGATTAAAATTTCAGGTCATTTGTCAGGAAAAGCGTCATTATCGCTACAGCATCTGCTACTCTCATCACTATATAAGAGGAATAATGACGCTTTGATAAGCGTGCAGTATGTAAATGTACTCGAAACTGTAATTGTTACTAAAATTAAGAATATCGAAGTATATTATTGAATGGTTTGAAATGAACCACTCGAATACATTCAAGAATTGAGAAGTCGAAATAAGATTTCAAAGATTTTACACTTTAAAAAATTTGTAAAAAATAAAATATGAAGAATTTGTTTCATTTACCTTATTCCCGTCTTTTAACTCAAATTATCTTAAATACAGATGATAAAATCTGGATAATATATTATTTATTACAGGCATATTAATGTGAAAAGAAATTCACTGTGGATATTGAATCTATATCACATGTTATACTAATTTTTGAAATGGTTTTATTCATTTTTTCCCTTTGAAATACCGATTTGTAGCAAAGAACTTACAGTGTATTCCATCACAACTCATATTTGATTTGTTATTAGAAAATAAAAACTTTAAAAAACGAAAACTCTTACTTATTTTAACTAAATCCCTCATTTCGAGGTGCCGACCTCGAAATGAGGATGAGAAGTTTCCAGCATGGTGGTTGGTTCGCGCCACCCTGGAGGGTACAAGAAAAGTTGGGGTTCTGGCTCTCTCCATCGATCGGAAGGGGGATCCTCAGGGAAGGGTTGTACCTTGGCCGGTGATGGCCCTTAGAACTCAACCATAGTTCACGCCAGTGTTGCTATAGCGACGGTCCGGTCATTCAGTTTTTTATCATGTACCTTTGAGGCGGGTCGTAGAGCCAATGATATGACTTATTTGTACTAAATACAGCTCATTTTTTAAAAGTATACAAGACTTTTGTATCAGATATAAAATTTACTAGCAAAATAATCTCTTTATTTACAGTTATAATTTTAATTATATTTTATTCGAATGCAATCGAATTCTGATTTTTTCGAATACATTCCGTTAAGGAACAAAGAATCTTCTAGTGCATTCTGAAACAAGAAAAACATGATATGCAAATGGAAGTCATTAAAGTTGTAGAATATTTTTGTTCACTATTTATCCAAACAAAATATATATATATCAAAACTATTTTTCCAAACTATGAAAAGGATTGATTCGGATCAAAAATTAAAAGTAAAATGTATTAAGAAAATAAGTATCAAGAATAAATATTTAGAAAATAGAGATAAAAAAAATCTAAAACAATTTAAAATTTAGTTATTTACAAACGTAGAACAAATTATTGAACGTAGAACAAAAAATTGATTTATGAATGGATGAAGAATTGACTATTACCATAGGAGATATACAAAAATTTCAAAATTTTATTGACAATAGTCAAAAAATAGTTAGACTTATGTAAATTGCAGGGAATATCATGGCGTTAGAACATAAACACATATTAATACATATGATACAAAGAAACCAAGTATAAAGCTATTGATTTCTAAATAGAGGAAAAATTTGCTATTACTTTAGGAGAAATACTAAAATTTCAAATTTTACTGACAAAGTTAGCAATTTTAGTTGTAAAATTGCATAAATAAGTATGATTTATACATTACGTTAGGAATATCCTATAGTTATTATATAAATACATATTAGTACAACTCCTGAATCTCAGAAAATTTAAAATATCCATTCCATGCACGACACAGAGCTTTCGAGAAGATAACATTCACGAAATAATGACAACTAACCGATTAATTTACAACTGGCTTTTTGTAACAGAAATGGCTGCATATTGTATCATATATATAAATTTATATTGCGTTAGCTATTATTATTATTATTATTATTAAATTTATATTATCGAAATCCTACGGTCCTGAACAAATGTGTTCAAATATAGCTAAACGCAGTAGGAAATACTTCTTTCCTTTTTCTTCGACAGATATATACTCAATTTTTTTATATTATTATCTATATTATTTTATTATCTATATATTTTATAATTTTTCAAACATTCCGACAAGAAATAAAATTCTCAATATTTATATTAAAAAATAATAACACAATTTTATGATTTTTACTTCCAACTTTAAATAAAATATATTTCATTAAAGTATTATTGATTTATGACTTTTAATGTTATTTCTGTAGCAAAAGCAATAAATTAAAAAAGTATTAATAAATAAGCAAAAGTATAAAAGTGTCAAATTTATTATTTTTATTAATACTTCTTTAATCCGATGTATTCAAATTTTTGATATAAATATATTTTATTTAATTTTAATTATACGTAGATTAATATTTATATAATATTCTTTCAATAATTTGTACAAAATATAAAATATCTATTGAAGAATTTTGAAAAACACAATTTTATCAAGACACAGGGAGGGCATTTTTATTTTTTAAAAAAATCCTATTTTTAACTATCTAATTTAATATTCTATTTTATGAATAGAAAATTTTTCAAATTAATTAATTACAAATTCAACATTACGTGATGCGACATATATGGAATTTAACTAGATCATTCGATTCGCTGACAAATAAGTTTTGGAAATATTTAAGACAAATTTTCATTAAGATCCTATAACGGCTTAAAATTTTTGAAGTCCGTCATACAAGGGAATGAAAGAAGAATCTATTCCAAAATATATTATGAAGCTTCCCAAGTTGAAATACAATAAAGGAATAACTTTTCAGTATTGCTTATTCTTAAATTAAATATTATTTAGTTTGTTCGGCCATAAATTGCCACATTTTTGCACCAATTTTATATGGTTACCATAGAAATTTAAAATTGCTTCAGTTTGCCTTATTTCATGCAAAATATAACATAAAAGTTTACTGAGTCTCTAGTATAAAGTCTATTCAATACATTATAAAGAAGTCATCTGCATACACCACCAATATGGAAATTATGAAAACTATAGAATATAATGAACATAACCAGCAAAAGAAGCACAGAAAACTCAAAAAACGATGCATCCTGTTTGAGGTTATGAGACCTTTGTCTCACTGCCATTAACATACCCTACAACTCGTACTGAATAATGTAATTGTAGCGTCCATGGGCGAGTTAATAAAAAGTATTGAGAATAAGAAAATTGATAATACATCTAATCAACAGAAACGAAAGTCATCCGGGCTCATCTCTTTATTTTCAGTGTGCTGTAAATTAATATTTTATGCTTCTGAGTATTTGAACCTATTCTTTTATTTATTGCAACCAGAATGTGATACAAAACAGCACAATTTTAGTAAAAAGATTACTTGACAAATTTCATTTATCTAAATCCATTCTGTTTTTCAGTTACGATGTTTACATGCAAGAAAATGTACAGACATACAGACAACCAAGTCTTTAATGAATTTTAATCTAAATTTAATTTGTATCCATACTTTCGACGCTAAAACTGTTACCAAATTCGATGTCTTTATTTGTTTGCATTTTGTAATAATCAAGTTTACTTGTATATGGACGACCAGCATCCAGCCTTAAAACAATATCATATTCAAAATCAATTTGATTAACTTAGTTTAATTAATTCATCTGATTAACTAACTTTTTAATTATTTATTGATTTCTTTAGTGAAACTGTTGATTCGTTTTAGTTGGATACTTTCTTTCATGTAAAATTCAAAGATGAAAAGATTTTATTTCAGCTTTTTACACGGTATCCACTTTCAAATTATTTTAACAAAATATATAACATTACTTTAATCGCAATATATTAAAATGTTTGCTGAATTTTCCTTTTTTTTTTTTTTTGGTGCACAAATTCTTTTTAAATCGATGTCAAACGAGAAAAGATGAACTTCTGAAGCATCCAAACAGGCAGGAAAGCACCAAAGAAGATGATAAATCACCAAACGACAGATCCAAGGACCGGCAACCAAGCTGTTTATTCTAATTTTTTTCCTATGAATATTTATTATATAATAGGAAATAATCAATAGTTTAAAGTAGATCGCATTGTTTACAATGATACCTAAAATCTTATTTGAATTATAATTCTACTGGCACTTGCTTCTCAGACACAGAGCATTCTTAGATTAATTGATGATGAATGTACCTTTTGAAAACATTAAGTCATACATTATTTTAATACATGCTTTTCAATTAAAAGAAATCATTAATGGAAATTTTCTCAAACCTTTGCTTTAAAAAAAACCGTTAGAAAAATAACTAATACTTAATAGAAATAATTTATCTGAAAATTACGATATCGATTTTAAATATTATGGACAATTAAATGAAGCATTTTGTAAAATATTATTTTCATTTAAGGGACTTTATATTAAAATTCAGGTATAAATTAATGGGAAAAAATGCATTTTTTCCGCTAATTTACTTACATTTTACACCTTTTTTTAATGATTTAGGTCCATTTCATAGATTAGAATCCCCTATAATTTTTGTGCAAAGAAAATTACATTTGCGCATTTTCTAGTAGAGTATTAACCATTCTGTTCAAATTTCATTGAAGTTTACTGCAAATTTCTCAATTTCTTAAAAACTATTACAAGAAACTTTTTTGATCATTTTCGTGTTTATAATTCCTGATGCATCTAAAAATTATATATATATAAAAAAAACGTTAAATCAGTTACCTTAAGCATGGAATTATTATAGTCATCTAAACCATGTTATTTTATTAACTTACAACCCCACTCTCTTCTTTATATATACAAAATATCCTAAATTATTAAAATCCTAAATTTATTAAAATCATAAATGTCTCATTCAGCCATCTTTTAACATTCGCAATTCTGCTTCTCAGGGGTCTTTACCATTTGAAACTACCGCACCAACTTTCCGTGGTGACGCGGACACGACACCATCATCAATTCTGCATATTATTTATCATGTAAATATAGAGATATTAAAGAAATGTCTTTATTTTTAGCTCCGAACTTTTGCAAAAATCATGTTGTTTTTGACGAAACAATGAAAACGGTTTAAACTTCATTTCATCAATAAAATCTATTGCTGATAATTATGCAACATTTTTTTTAATTGCTAGAAAAAAAATGCTTTGCTTAAATTGGTGTCATTAATTTTTTTTAATTATATTAAATACACATTCTGCAAACAAAATTCTAAAAATTGCTCAATAATAACTTCGCAGTTTATCGCAGAAAAACACCAAAATCTCATTTGAATTTTAATTAATATATTTATGAAAATGCAAAGAAATATCGTTTCGAGGTGCATATTCCTATATCTCAAAAAACTATTTGTGCTAAATTTGATAGTTCTAGGTGAAACGATCTGTCTTGCAGAGTACGAACTCTCTCACATTATCCTGTAAAATTAATAGAGAAAATGATAGAAACGGAGAATTAAAAAAGAACTAAACAATTCCATAATACAAAATGCAATCAATGAATTGCATCGCAAACTGACGAAAAGCTATTCCAGTAATGAAAAACAAGCAGTAAATAATTTAATAAAACTGTGTTGCAAATTGAAAGCCAGTTATATATTCTACTCCGTATAATGTATTCTATTTAATACAAAAATAATGATGGAAGCTTCACAAACGTAATATCCATTTCAATTTATTTGTAAAAAGTTCTTGCGTTAATTACTAGTGCATATATTAGTGAATCATTTATTGAAAAGAATAGTGTAATATTTAAGTACATCAGAAGGCTTATTGAACGTCGTTTCAGTAAACAGTTTTCTGTTACTCGATTTCGTCTACCATTTCGAATACTGTAATATACATCTTAAGAGAAAGAGAACAAATGAGCGGCGAAAACGTATTGAAAAGTCGTGAGGAAAACGCAAGTTCAGAAATATATTTTATATATACTTTTTATTAAAAATTATATGTTTTTTCGTATATTTTTACTTTATTATTACCAATTTATTCTAATGTTATTAATGGAAATTAATAATAATAAAATGTACTGTTTAATTAATTTAATGTTATTTTAGTTCCTGCCGTAATTTTAACTAATTTACTGTTATGAAGAGAAACTGTTTTAATTGCAGCTGCTGTTAAAAGCTGAAAAAATTTAATTTCGGGCAGAATTAAATTATTTCAGCTTTTAATCATATTTTACAAAAAAATATGAAAATCTGATTTAATTTTAGACCCTTATTTATAATATTGCTATCCTGTTACATAATTTAGAATAACTAGTCTAAATGGCTAAAAAGTCAAACGAAAAATTTTCATATATAATATATTTGCTATATAATATTTACTATATAATAATATATTTAATATATAATATTCATATATAATATATTTCATATATGAACTTTATTATAATCAATTCATTTTCTGTTATTGCGTAAATGGTTACGTTTTTCATTGAAGATGTTGAAAAAAATTGAAAAACTTAATTTCGCCCAGAATTCATTTATTACAATTTTCAATTAAATGCATAGAATTCCTTTAAAAAAAGAAACATCTGATTTAAATTAGACCTTTCATAATGTTGTTATATTATTATAGAATTTAGTATAACTAGAAAAAAAAAATATTTTTCATGTGTTTTTACTTCATTATAACCAATTTATTTTACTGTTATTGCTTTGATATTAACTCTTTTAACTACAGCTACTGATAAAAGCTGAAAAAAATTAAGTTTTGTGCAGAATTCTATTATGACAGTTTTCAATCAAATGCATAGGATTTAAAAAAAATGCTGATTTAAATTTAGTCTTTTTTTAATGTTATTTTTATAGAATTTAGAATAACTGATCTAAATGGTTAACTAGATTAAGGAATATTTTCATATATTACTATTTTAATATTACCAATTGATAAAAATTAAATATTGGAAATTGTTTAAAATGATATTTTAGATGCAATGTTTGTTTATCTATTTAGATGCAATGTTTGCAAAAAAGTTCAAATATTTTTCGAAAAAAATTTAATGATACTACACGTTACACGATACTTATATAATATAATAAAAATTCGTAATCGCAAAAATAAGCACTCTAAACTGCAAAACATGCGGGATGCAACACAAAATAGACTGTTGTCAACCTGCGGAAATCGTGGATATGCAGCTGAAGGGTTAATGGTAACAATTTTAATTACAGCTGTTGATATAAACAGAAAAACATTAATTTCGTGCAGAATTAATTTATTTCAATTTTCAATCAGATGGACAGGCTTATTTTTCCAAAAAAAAACCATCTGATGCAAATCTAGTCTTTTTGTAATGTTATATTCGTATAGAATTTAGGATATCTGGGCTAATTACTAATAAGTGGCTAATTAGTCAAACGAATATTTTTCATATATATTTATTTTATTATAACAAATTTAGTTTGCTGTTATTTACTGTTTTAATTGTTGTTTACTATAGGTTACTTATACTATGTACCATTATAGCTTACTGTTTTAATAGCAACTGCTGAAAGAAATTTAATTTCTTCCAGAAATAATTTATTACAGCTTCTTTCTTCCAGAAATAATTATTACAGCTTACAATAATTTATTACAGCTAATTTATAGGATGAACTTAAAAAACATCTGATTTAAATTAACCTTTTATAATGTTGTTATACTGTTATAGAATTTAGTATAATTTGGGTGATGAGTATTTCATATATATTTTTATTTTATTACTACAACTTGATTTTACTAATATTGCTTTAATAACTGTTCAAGTACAGTAGCTGGTAAAAGAAGAAAAAAATTTATTCTTAGGTAGAATTTATTTATTGCAGTTTTTAATTAAATGCAGAGGAATATTTTTTTCAAAAAAAAAATAGGAATGTCTATTTTAAGTTTACAGCTTTTATAATGCTGTTATATTACTAGGTAAATGGATAATTTTCATATTAGTTACTTTATTGTTACCTTTTTATTTTACTGTTATTGCTTTAATGGATACTGTTTTAATTGCAGCTGCTGATAAAAAAAGAAAAAAAAAATTCTTGGGCAGAATTCATTTATTACTGTTTCTACTCAAAAGCAACTGATTATTTTTTTCAAAAAAAAAAAGGAACATCTGTTTTAAGTTTACATTTTTTATAATATTGTTTATTTTTATACTGCTAAAAAATTTTGAATAACTAGGAAAATATATATTTTTCATATATAGTTACTTTATTATTACCTATTTATTTTACTGTTATTGCTTTAATGGTAACTGTTTTAATTGAAACTGCTGATAAAAGCCGAAAAAAATTGTGCAGAATTTATTTATTACAGTTTTTAATCAAATGCATAACATTATTTTTTAAAGGCACATCTGATTTAAATTTTGTTTTATTTATAATGTTATTATATTTTTAAAGAATTTATAACAACTGGGTAGATTAAGAAATATTATCAAGCATTCTTATTTTATTATTTCCAATTTATTTTATCGTTATTGCTTTAAAAGTAACTGTTCCAATTGTAGCTGCTGATAGAAGCTGCTAAATTTAGTTTCATTCAGAACACAATTACTAAAGTTTTCAATCAAATGCCTAGGATTATTTTTAAAAAAAAGATTTTTTAAATTTAGACATTATATAATGTTGTTACATTATTACAGAATTTAGAATAACTAGTCTAAATGATGTACTGAATGGCATATAACATAATCCGAACGCCAAAAATTTTTCTTTAGGAATAAAAGATACGAATGCCATGTTTTTAAGAATAGTTAACTTATGTTACGACATTGTTTCCACTCTAATTTTTTCTATATCCTTCCTTAACAGGACTGTTTCAAAAAGAGAGCATGCTCTTTACCAATACCTTGTGAGTATATTCCGAATGCCAAAAGAGTTTCTTTAAGAATAGAGGACTCAGTTGAAATATTAAATAAGGGGAAGCGAGTTTCAAAAGAGGTCTGGAGAGTTCTGAAAATTCTTCTTTTTGCAACTTGTTCAACATTTTACTTGAGTCAGTCGATGGAGTTTTATAAGCGCTTCTGTGAATACCCCACCACGACAAGCATGGAAGTGATCAACCCTGAATTCTACAAGATGCCCGCGGTTACCGTCTGTCTTAGAAATTTGTGAGTATTGCACACTTTAGAAATGTTTGTAGATATTTTTTAGAGAAACACACAAAATAATTTCTGCTCATTAGAAATATTATATATAAACCTTCAATCCCCCTCAAGACACAGGATGTTATACCTTTCTTTTCTCCCATTTTCCTTTAGGATTGTTATAATGTGTATTTGTGTATTTACTCTTGCATTTAAATTATTATATATTTTGCATCGCATTTTTGCCTCTCAGATTTATTCAGCGTTTCCTCCTCTGTAACATTAGCCTGTTACAGCATTCAGGACATTTCACTCAATTGCCCGATACTTTCTGTGGAAAATGTTTTAATTCCTTTTGTTATCCTCATTGACTTCATTCCCTGACGAGCAAATTAATGCGTTGTCTTCACATATGTTTCTACTTTTAATATTAGTTTACAATATATATATATATATATCCCCATTATTATATACTGTGAGAAACTTATAGGGATTTCTTAACACGTGTCTATTTAAGGAAAGGAAATTATAGGGATCTTTTAAAAGAATAGGTTTAGAAATTTTTATCCCTTCACACGGAGTATGGGACTTGTAGATTTCAGTAATTTTACAGATCTTCTGTTGCATTAATAAAATAAAAAAGGTATATATATATATATATATATATATATATATATATATATATATATATATATATATATATATATATATATATATATATATATATATATATATATATATATATATATATATATAAAACATTTACTGAAAAATTGTTCTTTTTATGTGTTAAGAAGAACTTTTTAATGCCATTTATTTGTTATCATTATTCAGGATCAAGAGATCTAAATTTTGTGCAGAAAATCCCTACTCTTGTGAGAAACCAAGAAAAAGGAAATCATTTTGTAAAAAACATCCATATATGTGTAAGAAAAAAGTAGGAGATTTAATGGTGAGTATAAATTTTTTAAAATTATGTTTTGCATTTTTAATTTTTTTTTAAACGCATATCACAGCTAGAACTGTAAATATTGCTTTACTTTTGCGTGATATTTATTTGAACCTGAAGTTGATTTTCAATTTTCCCTATGGAATTATATCCTTTTATAAATAAAATTGCAAAACCATTGAAATTTCCCTTAGAATTTGAAAATAAACCAATTATTATACTTGATTTTTCTGTTGGCAATTCTATTTAAATACTGGGGGATGTTGTTCTAAAAATTCGAAAGTTGCAGAATAATGAAAGATGAACACACAGGATGATATGAAACTCAAGAATAAAAATTTAGTTCGCTCAGCGATAATCATTGGAATCGCCGAGGGTATTTGAATTGCAAAGAATGGAGAAAAATTTGTAAGTAAATATTATATAGAGTGTGAAATTCAATAAATAGAAATAATTATTAATTTTACATTTTAAAACAAAATAAGAATCTGTCGTTTCTAATAGCAGGTCGAATTGATTCAATAATGCTTAAATTCTTAACCACAAATTAGCAGATCAGAAAATACGGTATGGAGAAATATGGTATTCTCAAATTTTAAGTAGAAAATAATCAAAGTAGAAAATATGGTATTCTCAAATTTTAAGTAGAAAATAATCAAAGTAGAAAATATGGTATTCTCAAATTTTAAGTAGAAAATAATCAAAGTAGAAAATATGGTATTCTCAAATTTTAAGAAGAAAAGAATCAAAGTAGAAAATATGGTATTCTCAAATTTTAAGAAGAAAAGAATCAAAGTAGAAAATATGGTATTCTCAAATTTTAAGAAGAAAAGAATCAAAGTAGAAAATATGGTATTCTCAAATTTTAAGAAGAAAAGAATCAAAGTAGAAAATATGGTATTCTCAAATTTTAAGAAGAAAAGAATCAAAGTAGAAAATATGGTATTCTCAAATTTTAAGTAGAAAATAATCAAAGTAGAAAATATGGTATTCTCAAATTTTAAGAAGAAAAGAATCAAAGTAGAAAATATGGTATTCTCAAATTTTAAGAAGAAAAGAATCAAAGTAGAAAATATGGTATTCTCAAATTTTAAGTAGAAAATAATCAAAGTAGAAAATATGGTATTCTCAAATTTTAAGAAGAAAATAATCAAAGTAGAAAATATGGTATTCTCAAATTTTAAGAAGAAAAGAATCAAAGTAGAAAATATGGTATTCTCAAATTTTAAGAAGAAAAGAATCAAAGTAGAAAATATGGTATTCTCAAATTTTAAGAAGAAAAGAATCAAAGTAGAAAATATGGTATTCTCAAATTTTAAGAAGAAAAGAATCAAAGTAGAAAATATGGTATTCTCAAATTTTAAGTAGAAAATAATCAAAGTAGAAAATATGGTATTCTCAAATTTTAAGAAGAAAAGAATCAAAGTAGAAAATATGGTATTCTCAAATTTTCTAAATATACTCTCCATTAAAGGTCTTATGCCTCTTCTTCCGAATAAAATTGTGAACCTTGGAAAGGCAGAGAACACTTTCCTTGACATTGGCGAGCAACAAACATACATGAATCTAGAATTGGCGCAGAAGCTATAATGTCACCTCTAATAATATTTTATCGATTAAATTCTTACTTACGATTTCAAGTATAAGAAAATTGGATTTATAATTTATATAATAATAGATACGAAATGCTGATGTTTGATGCGAATCTAGGATTTCTACTGAGTTTATCATGTCATCTGTGTTGATTTTTAACGATTAATTTCTGATATGCGGTCAATACACAAGTACTCGAAAATCAGATTTATAATTTATATGGCAATAAATGCGAAATACTGATGTTTGGTGAGAATCTGGAATTTTTACGACTCTATCGAGTTGTTATTCTTGTTGATTTTTTAATGATTAGTTTTTGGCGTACGGTTAATACATACGTACCCAAGAATCGAATTTAAGTTTTTTTTTCCTTGACACATTTTGAATATGAGAAAGTAAAAAAAAAATGTTACAAAGTATCTCCCAAATATAAACTTGAGTTCAAAAATTACACAATGAATAATTCATTTAGCCTTTAATATACTCCAAGCAAACAGTTATTAAAAATGTTAAATAATATGTAACGTGAAAAATCTAAAACATATTTCGATTTTTCATACTTATAGTTTTGTTTTAATATTATAATTATGCTTTTAAGTATATACTACCACATAAGAATATGTAATAATAATGTTTGTAAATAATATAGTATAAGATTTCTTATGTTTACAGTAAAGAAATTTTTATCCATACATATCGAGATATGAAAAATGTGTTTCTAGAAAACGTCCCCATCCCTTCCCCTAGCCCGAAAAAAAAACGTATTTTGTTGTAGGCGTTCCAGTTGATTGCATTTTCAAAAGTTGATTTTGAGCTATCAGTTTTCAAACATATGCACATTATGCATTTCTTAAATCAATAGAATGTTCCTATTTTTTAACTTCTCGTATACAAACGGTATATGTGCAAATTATATATATGAAGTATATAAAGAGTATATGTGCAATTTATATATATGAAGTATACAAAAAGTATATGTGCAAATTATATATATGAATCATATATAGAATCTATGTACAAATTATATATATATGAAGCATACAATGATTATATGTGCATATTATATATATGAAGTATATAAAGAGTATATGTGCAATTTATATATATGAAGCATACAAAGAGTATATGTGCAAATTATATATATGAATCATATATAGAATCTATGTACAAATTATATATATATGAAGCATACAATGATTATAAGTGCATATTATTTATATGAAGTATACAAAGAGTATATGTGCAAATTATATATATGAAGTATATAAAGAGTATATGTGCAATTTATATATATGAAGCATACAAAGAGTATATGTGCAAATTATATATATGAATCATATATAGAATCTATGTACAAATTATATATATATGAAGCATACAATGATTATAAGTGCATATTATTTATATGAAGTATACAAAGAGTATATGTGCAAATTATATATATGAAGTATATAAAGAGTATATGTGCAATTTATATATATGAAGCATACAAAGAGTATATGTGCAAATTATATATATGAAGTATATAAAGAGTATATGTGCAATTTATATATATGAAGCATACAAAGAGTATATGTGCAAATTATATATATGAATCATATATAGAATCTATGTACAAATTATATATATATGATGCATACAATGATTATAAGTGCATATTATATATATGAAGTATACAAAGAGTATATGTGCAAATTATATATATGAAGTATATAAAGAGTATATGTGCAATTTATATATATGAAGCATACAAAGAGTATATGTGCAAATTATATATATATGAATCATATATAGAATCTATGTACAAATTATATATATATGAAGCATACAATGATTATATGTGCATATTATATATATGAAGTATACAAAGATTATATATGCATATTATGTATATGAAGTATACGAAGAGTGTATGTGCATATTATATATATGAAGTATACAAAGAGAAATATGCATTGTAATCATCAAACAATTCAAGATCGAGATCTTGAGGAGTTTTACTAACTGATCTACCTGAGTCAGAAAGGAGAAATTTTTAGAATGATGTTTGTGTCTGAACATGATAATTCAAAAACCTTTAGAACAAGACGGATGATATTTCGTATATGGTTTTACACCAAATTTTTAGGTTTCAACCTAATGTGAGGAGAAAGCTAGGGGGATAAAATTTGGTAATAAGTGCACAAGAATCGAATTTAAGTTTTTTTTCTTTTCTTTGCTACATTTCGTATATGAGAAAGTAAAAAAAGAAAAAAAAATACAAAGTATCTCCCAAATACGAACTTGAGTTCAATAATTACACAATGAATAGTTTATTTAGCTTTGAATACACATAACCCAAGTAAACAGTTATTAAAAATGTTGAATAACATGCAACGTGAAAATGTAAAAAATATTTCTATTTTTCATACTTTCAGTTTTGTTTTAATATTATAATTATACTCTTAAGCATATACAACCCCGTAAGAGTATATAATAATAATGTTTGTAATTAATGTAGTATAAGATTTCTTAAGTTTGCAGTGAAGAAATTTTTATCTATACATATCGAGATATGAAAGATGTGTTTTCAGGAAACGTCCCCATCCGTGCGCCACACCCCCCCCAAAAAAAACAGGTATTTTTTTTATAGGCGTTCCAGTTAATTGCATTTTTAAAAGTTGATTTTGAGCTATCAGTTTTCAAACATATGCGTATTATACATTTCTTAAATCAGTATAATGTTTCTAATTTTTAACAGTATATGTCCAAATTATATGTATATGAAGCATACGAAGAGTATATGTGCAAATTATATATATGAAGTATGCAAAGAGTATATTTGCATATTATATATATGAAGTACCCAAAGAGTATATGTGCAAATTATATATATGAAGTATATAAAGAGTATATGTGCAATTTATATATATGAAGCATACAAAGAGTATATGTGCAAATTATATATATGAATCATATATAGAATCTATGTACAAATTATATATATATGAAGCATACAATGATTATAAGTGCATATTATTTATATGAAGTATACAAAGAGTATATGTGCAAATTATATATATGAAGTATATAAAGAGTATATGTGCAATTTATATATATGAAGCATACAAAGAGTATATGTGCAAATTATATATATATGAATCATATATAGAATCTATGTACAAATTATATATATATGAAGCATACAATGATTATATGTGCATATTATATATATGAAGTATACAAAGATTATATATGCATATTATGTATATGAAGTATACGAAGAGTGTATGTGCATATTATATATATGAAGTATACAAAGAGAAATATGCATTGTAATCATCAAACAATTCAAGATCGAGATCTTGAGGAGTTTTACTAACTGATCTACCTGAGTCAGAAAGGAGAAATTTTTAGAATGATGTTTGTGTCTGAACATGATAATTCAAAAACCTTTAGAACAAGACGGATGATATTTCGTATATGGTTTTACACCAAATTTTTAGGTTTCAACCTAATGTGAGGAGAAAGCTAGGGGGATAAAATTTGGTAATAAGTGCACAAGAATCGAATTTAAGTTTTTTTTCTTTTCTTTGCTACATTTCGTATATGAGAAAGTAAAAAAAGAAAAAAAAATACAAAGTATCTCCCAAATACGAACTTGAGTTCAATAATTACACAATGAATAGTTTATTTAGCTTTGAATACACATAACCCAAGTAAACAGTTATTAAAAATGTTGAATAACATGCAACGTGAAAATGTAAAAAATATTTCTATTTTTCATACTTTCAGTTTTGTTTTAATATTATAATTATACTCTTAAGCATATACAACCCCGTAAGAGTATATAATAATAATGTTTGTAATTAATGTAGTATAAGATTTCTTAAGTTTGCAGTGAAGAAATTTTTATCTATACATATCGAGATATGAAAGATGTGTTTTCAGGAAACGTCCCCATCCGTGCGCCACACCCCCCCCAAAAAAAACAGGTATTTTTTTTATAGGCGTTCCAGTTAATTGCATTTTCAAAAGTTGATTTTGAGCTATCAGTTTTCAAACATATGCGTATTATACATTTCTTAAATCAGTATAATGTTTCTAATTTTTAACAGTATATGTCCAAATTATATGTATATGAAGCATACGAAGAGTATATGTGCAAATTATATATATGAAGTATGCAAAGAGTATATTTGCATATTATATATATGAAGTACCCAAAGAGTATATGTGCAAATTATATATATGAAGTATATAAAGAGTATATGTGCAATTTATATATATGAAGCATACAAAGAGTATATGTGCAAATTATATATATGAATCATATATAGAATCTATGTACAAATTATATATATATGAAGCATACAATGATTATAAGTGCATATTATTTATATGAAGTATACAAAGAGTATATGTGCAAATTATATATATGAAGTATATAAAGAGTATATGTGCAATTTATATATATGAAGCATACAAAGAGTATATGTGCAAATTATATATATGAAGTATATAAAGAGTATATGTGCAATTTATATATATGAAGCATACAAAGAGTATATGTGCAAATTATATATATGAATCATATATAGAATCTATGTACAAATTATATATATATGATGCATACAATGATTATAAGTGCATATTATATATATGAAGTATACAAAGAGTATATGTGCAAATTATATATATGAAGTATATAAAGAGTATATGTGCAATTTATATATATGAAGCATACAAAGAGTATATGTGCAAATTATATATATATGAATCATATATAGAATCTATGTACAAATTATATATATATGAAGCATACAATGATTATATGTGCATATTATATATATGAAGTATACAAAGATTATATATGCATATTATGTATATGAAGTATACGAAGAGTGTATGTGCATATTATATATATGAAGTATACAAAGAGAAATATGCATTGTAATCATCAAACAATTCAAGATCGAGATCTTGAGGAGTTTTACTAACTGATCTACCTGAGTCAGAAAGGAGAAATTTTTAGAATGATGTTTGTGTCTGAACATGATAATTCAAAAACCTTTAGAACAAGACGGATGATATTTCGTATATGGTTTTACACCAAATTTTTAGGTTTCAACCTAATGTGAGGAGAAAGCTAGGGGGATAAAATTTGGTAATAAGTGCACAAGAATCGAATTTAAGTTTTTTTTCTTTTCTTTGCTACATTTCGTATATGAGAAAGTAAAAAAAGAAAAAAAAATACAAAGTATCTCCCAAATACGAACTTGAGTTCAATAATTACACAATGAATAGTTTATTTAGCTTTGAATACACATAACCCAAGTAAACAGTTATTAAAAATGTTGAATAACATGCAACGTGAAAATGTAAAAAATATTT